>NC_133492.1:748564-1117645 GCF_025370935.1 Choristoneura fumiferana
TGGGCCAATCACAATCAAGATCGTAACTTTAAACAGACCTCTGGATACCAACATCATTTACCGGTATTTCACGTGTCGAGAAACTCCTCGAAGGGGTACCATTATGATCGGTTTTGCGCTATATTTGGCTGCTGGTGCGGTTTGAGCCCAAATAAAATTGGTAAAATTGTTTTCATCACACTTGCTCGTAAAGTGTGTCGTAACATGCAGGCTACCTTGGCTGCAACCCCCCCAAATAAAACCCTCGACCTTTATGTGCTTGTCATGAATTTATGTGATAGTCAGCGGTATCGACAATTTTTAAAAAATATTAGTTTTTCCTTTTTACAAATATACAATAAAATTTTACTCGCAAATGTGATGAAAATATTGTATGTCGCACGGGCGGTACTAGAATTACGAACATCGACTCATTAAATCCTCTCGTTCGTTCTTCTAATAGAGTCTCGTTCGTAATTCCTTGTTTACCGCCCTTAAGACACAATGTCTATTGTCAGGCGAGGGCGTGCAGCAGGGCATGCTCAAGATGCTGGAGGGGGCGGTGGTGTCGGTGCCGGAGCGGAACTCGCGCAAGCTGCGGGGGGACGCCGTCCAGGTCGACACCACCAACATACTGTTCGTGGCCAGCGGCGCCTACAACGGGCTGGACAGGCAAGTGACGACTGACAACATGTTCACGGAACGTGCACACCGCGACAGATACGCAGAGTCCATCATCATGATAACCGTTAACACGTCCACAAACTTAACTGCCCCTATTCTTAATTACTAGCTGTTGCCCGCGACTCTGTCCGCGTGGTAACGTTTATCGCTCTCCCGTGGAAATGCCCGGGATAAAACTCCTGTCCCCGGGACTCAAACTATCTGTATACCGAATTTCATGTAAGTCGGTTTAGCGGTTTAGACGTGATTGAGTAACAAAACATCTTCACCAACTTTCACATTTATAATATTAGTAGGATTACTTGTAGTAAGGTTGAGTTTCCATTGGTGATGTGCAGTGGGCGGACGACGGATGCAATTTACGTCAAAATCATGTCGAACAACATAAGTAATATGGATATGACTACAGTTTGATTAATTCGAGTTAACACTTGACAGATGGGCGTGCCTTCCATCAATTTTGAACTTTGACGTCATAAAAATAAAGTCATTTTTAATATACCGCTACCCACGTTTACAGATTATGTAAAAACTATTTTATTTGTATGACGTCAAAGTTGAAAATTGACTAAAGGCACGCCCATCTGTCAAGTGTTAACTCCAAGTAATCGTACTGTACAATTGATTTAGAAAAGAGAACATATATGTTATAATTTTATTGTTTTAGTTAATCGTTTTGTCTATATTATATTAGTAGTCTTTTATAGTTCACTATCCACTTATGTAGGGGAAAATTACCTCTTTACATTTACAGATGAGAGTGTAAGTGGTACGTATTTGTAAAGTGATACTTCACCATTTTTAGGAAGATTATATCACTCAAATTTCTATACTTACATTTTTACACAAAAATATTAATCGTAATTTAATAAAAGTCTTATCCATCTATGCTTTCGTCACTATATTGCATCCATCGTCCGCCCTTTAGTGATGTGCGAGGATGTGTTTTTCATGAACCAATAGAAACGCATCATTTACCTATCCTCGCTCAGCACAGCTCTAATGGAAACAGCTGAGCGAAGGAGTTAAATGAAGCGATTCTTTTCCTATTGGCTAATGAAAAATGAGTTCCTTGCAAATTTCTGGTGGAGCAGCCTGATGCACTATTTCGCGGGGGAGCAAATAAAATTTATCAAATACATACACATACCTACATATAATCACGCCTCTTTCCCAAGGGGGTAGGCCGAGACTACATCCTTCCACTGGCTACGAACCTGGCATACAACTCTCGCTTCCTCTACATTCATCAATCTTTTCATCCATGCACGTCGCTTATGCTAGAGTACTCTTGACTCAATCAATCAAAATCAATCATTGTCAATGAGGGCTATCGCGAATGAATTCGCCGCTAGAGGCGCTAGTGTAGCGTGAGGTCTCCGAAATGTCAAATCTCATAGTTTTTGGGTGAGCTACGCGGGTTTATTTATAATTAGAATAATTTTGTGAATATTTTGCATTACCTGAAATTAATTATGGCAATTATGCGTTACGGGGCAATGAATGTCTGTGTTTTGAGACAGTTTTGTCTTTTGGCAACTTTTGTCCTCCCTTTTTTTCCGAACAAAACGGGACTACGCAGCATTGTGGTTGCTCGATATTTTTATGGTACGGTTTTAAGGTGTATTAAATATGATTTTAATCTGAACTTTGTTTTCACGCCCGCAATAACAGACTTTGAAAGCCATACTTAAAAACCTCACGCAACACTGGCGCCATCTAGAAAGACAAAAAACAGCCCTCATTATATTATTATTTGACCGTGTAACAGCAATGTTGGTGCTTGTAATAATGTGTTATTGCTGTGCAGGCTGGTGCAGCGGCGTAATAACGAGAAATATCTTGGCTTCGGCGCGTGGGACGCGCGCTCCGGCCGCCGCGCCGCTCTACAGGTAACCACTTACAATTCATTCTCAAGCACACAATCTACTATTTAGTTGTCTCACCGCCGACGATGACCGAGAAGCGATTAGAGCAAGTGTCTCAGTTTTATAACTAGACGACCAGATGGCCTAGTTAGACGACCAGATGGCCTAGTAGACGACCAGATGGCCTAGTAGACGACCAGATGGCCTAGTGGTTAGAGAACCTGACTACGAAGCTTGAGGTCCCGGGTTCGATTCCCGCGTCGGGGCAGATATTTGTATGAAAAATACGAATGTTTGTTCTCGGGTCTTGGGTGTTTAATATGTATTTAAGTATGTATCTATCTATATAATTATATTTATCCGTTGCTTAGTACCCATAACACAAGCTTTGCTAAGCTTACTTTGGGACTAGGTCAATTGGTGTGAATTGTCCCGTAATATTTATTATTATTTATTAGACATTGTATGTATGGGATAACTCGACTAGCTTTTGCCCGCGACGTCGTCCGCGTGGGATTCGGTTATAACGCGCTGTTCCCTCGGGTACACTGCATTTTTTCGCGATAAAAAGTAGCCTATGTCACACTCTGGCCCATAAAGTATCCCTATGCCGTCGCTCCTTTTCCACGTGAAAGACGGAGAAACATACAAACACAATTTCACATTTATAATACTAAGTATGGATTTACAACTGTAAGAAAAATCGTGCAAGTAGGTACGTGGGTGGGTTACACTGCCGCGCTGAATTGAGCACTTCAAACTCGTTCCCTTTGCGACCTCGCAATGTAATACAAGTTGCACCATTTTTCTTGCAAGTCCAAACTGGGATTAAAGTTCGCACACTATACTCGCAGGGGACCTGTAATGCTCGACCCTCTACTGCTCAGCCATCACTGTACGACCTGATAATACGAACTCGTTTTAGATTAGAATTATCAAGTCGTACAATATTAGGTCGTGGATTATTAATGTGTCCAAATTTTTGCTCGGCCTGTTTATTGTACGTCGTTATAATCGGAATCCAATCGAATCGAATGACCATAGATTTGTGTTAGGTTGTGCTAGGTCCAATTGTGACCACAATACGAGAGCCGAGCGAGCGTAGCGAGCGTGCCTCGGCGGCGGCCGGCGAAGCGCCAGGACCAAATTAAGTTATTAAGTATTCGTGCGAATCGATTGCTTGCTGTCAAAAGTGTGCTCCGATTATTAGGTCGTACAAAATCAGGTTGTCCCATAGCACCTTGAACATTATCGGTACAGGTTGATAAAGCTCGACCCGTGTTCCAAGTGACATGTGATTGAATTATCAGGTCGTACCAAATCGGTCGAGCATTGTCACAACTACACCCTATTCGTACTAATGTTATTTGTTGTCCAGGCGGCGGCGGCGGACGCGTCGCCGCTAGACTCCGCGGCGCTCGAGAACGAAGAGCGCGACGCGTGGCTCCGCAAAGTGCAGGCGAGGGACCTCATCGACTTCGGAATGATCCCGGTAAGGACGTAGCTGTGGCTAGGATGTAGGGACCTCCACTGTTGGTCATAGGCCTCTCCCGTAGACCGCCGGTTGCTTCGGTTGGAAGCGGCTTGTATTCACCGTGAACCCGCGGATTTAACCTGCACACACACAGGCACTGTCACTTTCCCATGTCATAACTGATTATACTGTTGCCTGTGTGTGTGTATGTGTCTCTGGCACCATAACTCTTAAACGGATGGACCGATTTGAATGCGGATTTTTTTTATTTGAAAGCAGGTTTTCTAGCGATGGTTCTTTCTTAGACATGTTTTATCAAAATCGGTTCAGCCGTTTTTGAAATATTGAATTTTTGAAGTGACAAAGTCAGGTGTTTGCCAACTTTTTGTTGGTACCATTCCCAAGCGGTGCACGACAACTGTGTCATCGCTTGCCGTTTCGTAAGAGTAATCACAAATGAAAGTACGGTTCTCTGCCTTTTCCTTCACGGTTCCCAACTGTTTCATTACCATCACGATTTTCTATGAAACCATGGTTTTTTTCGGAACTTACATAAAAGCTTACCTAACCAAATAGTGTTTCAAATTTCACTGAGTTTTTTTTTTATTTCGGAGAAAATTGAAAGTTGGGAAATGAAACAGTTGGCAAATAATAATTTTGCGAAAACGTAGAACCCTTGAAAGTACAGATGTAGTTAATAATCCTTTCTCATCGTATTTACATCGTGCTACTTCTGTCAGCTAAAGTACCCATATAAACAGCGTAGAGCACAGTCACATCGAGATATCACGTAAAACATTTAGACACCATATGGGACTCGCTTTGCTATGCTGCTACGCCACTCACTCCTATACTAAACTAAGAGCATTTCCATTGAAGCCAGGAGTAATCACATTAGTTCAAAATCGTAATGTTTTTCTACGGCACCCCGTATTACCCGCTCAAAATAGGAACAATAGAAAGATCAGTGAGAACAGTAAAGATTCCGTGATGACATATCTATGTGAACTCTTTATTGTACAAAAGAAAGGAAACAAAAATACAGTTGACAAAACTTTGAGATGGTTGTACAAAGGCGAGCTTGTCTTTTTAAGGGGTCTCTACCAGTCCACCTTTGAGTGTGTTTGACGTTTGTGTTGTGTATTGCAGGAGTTCGTTGGTCGCTTCCCGGTGCTGGTGCCGTTCCACTCTCTCAACCAGGACCTGCTTGTGCGGATACTCACCGAGCCCAAGAACGCTATGGTATGTTTGATAAACTCTTTGAGCTGGTTCCAGCTCCCAAGTTCCATCACAACAAGGTTGAATCAATCAATCACAATTACGTTGAATGCTCGTTCATTGTACAAAAGCAATATTTCTTGCCCCATCATCATCATCATCATGTCAGCCGAAAGACGTCCACTGCTGGACACATGCCTCCCCCAAGGCTCCACTCAGACCGGTCTTGTGCTTTCCGCATCCACCGCGATCCCGCGATCTTAACCAGGTCGTCGCTCCATCTTGTTGGAGGCCTACCGACAGCTCGTCTCCCGGTTTCTTGCCCCGTACGTGAACAATGTTGATGTCAATTCAAAAGTAATGTCACTTGTGACTGTGTGAGTGCTTTTTTTGTACAGAGGTCTTACATAATACTTCCTACAACATGATTATATAGCCGCGTATCCACCAGAGACAGCCTCGGGCCGAGGCCGCACTAGTGGAGACGCTGCCTCGACCTGAAGCGCGTCGCGACACGAGGCAAATTCGTCGCCGCTATCCGAGCCATATTTTGTCGGTTTTATTGCCGTGCTCGCTCGAAGGAGCCTCAGTCGTAGCCGTGCATTTGATAGAGCCGGGCGTGCCTGGCTCGCACGTTGCGGATCAAGATGAGGCCTGTTGCCTCGGCTTGATCAGCAACGTGCCTCGGGCCTATGCCTCAGAGCGAGCAGCCTCAAACTGCTGTTCTGAGGCAGCTCGGCTTAAGGCTGCTTTAATGTATACGCGGCTTAACTTATTGAATCAACCTATATTAAATAACTAGTCGTTATCCGCACCATCCGAGTAGAATTCGGTTATCGCTATCACGCGGAAACTATGCAACTTGACGGGATAAAAACTATCTCATGTCCTTCCCTGAGACTCAAACTAGCTGCATACCGAATTTCATCTAAATCGGTTCAGCGGTTTAGACGCGATGAAGTAACAAACAAACAGACAGGCTTACAAACTTTCGCATTTGTAATAGTTTTGTGATTCACACACATAGATGTTCAGTCAAAGTCAAAGTCAAAATATCTTTATTCAATTTAGGCTATAACAAGCACTTATGAATGTCAAAAAAAATCTACCACCGGTTCGGAAAAACCTCTGCTGAGAAGAATCCGGCAAGAAACTCAACGAGGTATATATGTTTTTTTTTAAAACAGATTTACAGTATTATTAAATGATATGTATACATCACAAGTATTTAACACAACTTTATTTTTAACACAGTAGGTTCGCTATTTGAAGGGATCGCTAATGCGGATCGGAATTATTTCCAAATATCCCTGTCCATGATATAATCATTAACTTTATAAGTCAGTCGAGACAATCAGTCTTTCTATTCATTCGTGTCAACTGTACTGCTACTGGTGTATTACGACGTGAGTGCCTTTAAAAGGCGAATATGCCGTTTTGTATGGTTAATGTGTATGGCAATTATTGCAGGTGTCCCAATACAAGTTGCTGTTCGCTATGGACAAGTGCGAGCTGTCGTTTAGCGACGAGGCGCTGCGAGCTGTCGCCGCGTTGGCCATGGAGCGGAAGACCGGCGCCCGCGGCCTTAGGGCTATCATGGTGAGTCAACATCATCCCACTGCAGAACACAGGCCTCCTCTCAGGATGTGATGGCTTGGGCCGTAGTTCCCACGCGGGCCCACCGTGGACTGGGAACACCGTGTCTTCCTTCACTGTAAAGCTCGTGGTAATTTTCAAATGTAATTTCGCACATGAATTTCGAAAAGTTCAGAGGTGCGAGCTGGGGTTTCAACCCACGAACCTCTGCTTGTGAGGGCGCCTTATAGGTTAAATCACTAGGCCACCACAGTCAAAGTCAAAGTCAAAGTCAAAATATCTTTATTCAATCTAGGCTACAACAAGCACTTATGAATGTCAAAAAAAATCCACCACCGGTTCGGAAAAACCCCTGCTGAGAAGAATCCGGCAAGAAACTCAACGAGGTATATATATTTTTTTTAAAACAGATTTACAGTATTATTAAATGACATGTATACATCACAAGTATTTAACACAACTTTATTTAACACAGCTTATCATTATGGCGAGTGCTTGTGTAAAACTCGGAGTATACACCGTATTATTTTTGATTTCCGTTAAGGCACTTGTCCCACCGCCGACGATGAGCGAGAAGCGATTAGAGCTAGTAGGATCTAGAAACGAGTGGGCGAGCAGCGAGAAGCGAGTGTAGTTTTGTCGCTAGGCTGTAAGCGAGTGTTTGAGTGTGACGGGCGATTACTCACACGCTACTCGCTCGAGCGCGGCGGGCGCCAAGCTAACATTGCTGAGCTAGTTTTATAGCTCATGTCGCTGCAACAAAAGAGTGAAGAGAGAGTTCTCGCCGGCAGTGTGAACAGCCAGCGATCAACTATTAATATATTATGTGTTTCTTTTACTCACACAGGATCTATATCTTTTGTTCTTTTTTTTGAGCGAGAAAACATTCGATAGCCAATCGCTTCCTCGCCGGCAGTGAGACAACTGCCTAACTTTGAGATAACTTTCGACAGGTCAAATGAAGTTATTTTCTCCAAGTCACTATAGTGGCCTGGTTACTGTTTAAAAGATGATCAAGAATTAAGATAATTCAATATGCGCAGTGAAACAGTGTATTTTTTTTATTTACGAGGTTTTTTTAATGTCTAACTAAACACATTTTTAGCAAAAAAAAGGTTAAATAAAAAAGTGAGTTTGTTTTATATCTCTCTTATGTATCACGTCAATCTCACTCGTCATGTTTGTAAATTTTATTATTGACGGTTACAATCACTCACAGTTATTGTACAATATGTTAAAAAATTCCTGTACTAAGTATACTGTAACCCCATTAGGGCTACTGATTACTTACCCCCTTATTCATAAACGACAATCAAACCTATTTTAGTTAAAATGCCGCTAAAATTCGTTTGTCCTTATCTGTCACGTCGACATTTGTATTTGTTAGAAAGAGACAAAGCATTTGTTAGTTAACATAGGCTTGTTAAGTTTTATGAATAAGGGGGTTAGACGTTACAAGTTAAAAATATATATATATTGTGTGGAGATAGTCTTGTGACTCAATTTCCATACAAAACTTTTTTAAGAATTACAATGTTTTTTCACTTTTATCGTATTAGTAATCAATAGTCCTAATATGGGTGTATGTATAAAAAAAAAGTTATTGCAACAGCACTTCCTGCCGAATCGTGCACCCACGCGACTTAGCGGAGGCCTAAAGGTAGACTTCCGGGTAGAGCGGCTCCGGCGTCACTAACGCAGCGATAGAGCGATAGTATTATGCAGTACGGAAACGTATGAACTAACGTTCGAACGCAGCGTCACTGTCGCCGCGACAGTGGCGCCGCGTCAGTGTCGCCGAGCGACAGCGGCCGTGCCATGTTTGCGCTAGCACTGCCGCGCAATCGCTGGGATCGCAAGTGGTTTTGAGGTTATTTTGCATGGAATTTTGCAGGTGGTAGGACCTTGTGCAAGGTCGGCCCGGATTGCTACCACCATCTTGCTCGCTAATCCTGCCGTGAAGCAGCAGTGCTTGCACTGTTGTGTTGCTACCACCACCTTGCTCGCTAATCCTGCCGTGAAGCAGCAGTGCTTGCACTGTTGTGTTTCGGCGTGGAGAGTAAGACAGCCGGTGAAATTACTGGCACTTGAGGTATCCCATCTTTGGCCTCTAGGTTGGCAACGCATCTGCAATACCACCAGGGGCGTGTTGCAGATGTTTATAGGTGGTGGTGATCTCTTTACATCAGGAGACCCACTTGCTCGTTTGCCATCCAGTCAAATAAAAATAAATAAATAACAACAAACTGGCACCGGAGTCGCGCTGCTCGGAAGCCAATCTGCGTCAGAACCGCTGCGACCATGACGCAGCGGCTCCGACGCTGCGGCCGTTGCGATAGAGCCGCTGTAGTCGGAAGTCTACCTTAAAGGTGTCTGACCTTCCCGCATTAACCCCCCCAGGAGAACCTACTACTGGAGGTGATGTTCGAGATCCCCGGCTCGGACATCGGCGCCGTGCACATCGACGAGGGCTGCGTCGTGCGCAGTGAGCCGCCGCGCCGCTCCAGACGCGCGCCCGCGAGGCCCGCCCGCGACGCCTGGCCAGAGGTATGCTCACACTTACAACTAACAATACTGTCGTCTACTACTAGAGTTGCGCCGCTCGGTCTTTAAAGGGAGCGCTCCGATCTCGGTCAATCGGTCAAATGAACTAGTTCGGTCTTTTAGTTCCTTTAGCTCCGAGCGGCTCCGACCGAAACAGGGAAAGGGAAGGGAGCGAGTTTAGAAGAATCGGTCATTAACTGAAGTGGGAGCTAAAGATCGGAATGTTAAAAAATAAGTAAAAATATTACGTTGTAATCAGATAAAAAAAAAAAATTTGTAGTGTTTAGTTTCGTTTAACCGGGTTTCTAAGCATGGTTCTTTGGTATCATCAAACAAGCGGACAATGTACAATGTAAAATAAATGCGTCTCTTTCGCACTTGAGCAGGATACGCTTAGAAATAATACTATTTGTCTCGTTCACATCGACCGAGCACCGCGCCATGCCGTCCGCTCCGCTCTTTACCTATTCGTTTCCTCGCTCACTCGCTCACTCCCAGCTCCCGCTCCGTTTTAGCTCCGGAGCCAAAGGAGCGCGGACCGAGACCGATTAAGATCGTTTACGAGGAACTAGTTATTTTCGGTCCGCGATGGGAATTCATTCTTTTTAGTTCTTAGTTCAGGACCGACTCAAGCCTATCGTCTACGTACAATGCAGTACCCGCCCATAAAGATTGCACATCGCTCTTTGGAAAGAGATGCGGCTAATTTCGGTGTCGTAGAGTTGTCAGTCGTTGTACAGGTGCAATAGAGTACGGACGCATTAATCCATATAATGCCCAGTGACTCGTTTTAGAACCGTGCAAAAAACCCGCGAATTTGTAAACGAAAACGCTTATCTGTCACGTCTAGCGAATGAAAGATATTGGAGACTAAAAATAGTTCTGGGCATATACGGGTTAAGATGACAATAAAGAGTTGTTGAAACCCCCCAAAACTTTAAATTGTACGATGGCATCTTTAGGAAAAAGAGGGAATTATCCTTTTTCTAGTAGTTGCAACTACTCTCTACTATAGATATCCGAAGTTTACATGTCATTAATTTGATGTAAACTAATTAAGTCCATAAAGATGCAGTATTTATTTGATATAAAAGTCACTTAATAAATGCGATGATTGATGGACGGTCGTCAGTGTTCGGAAATCGTCGTGAACAGCCAATTATCTTTTTCCGAAGACCGATGTATAATCTTTATCGCCGGGTACTGTACTTAACGCGCATGGGACGCCTGACCTGAGGTACGCTATGCAACGACAATGTCGTCTACATACAACGCGCGGGGAACGCCTAGCCTGAGGTACGCTGTACAACAATACTGTCGTCTACGTATACTTAACGCGCGAGGGACGCCTGTCCCGAAATACGCTATGCACCGACAATGTCGTCTACATAACTATATCGCGCGAGCGACGCTAAGCCCGAGTTACACTATACAACGACCCTGTCGTCTACGAGGCAAAGGACGGAAGATTATTTATTATTATCTTATAAAATTAACTCGTAATGTAAAGCTACCCTTTTTTTTCCTCGTTTCACAAGTCGTCTGTTTCGAAAATAAAAATGTTTTTAATTATTTTTTAAGGGATTCGAATACGGATTGATGCTCAGCATATTAGGATTTGTGTGCTGAATGCGATCTTTATAACTCTTCTAGTAAATTTGTAACCATCGCATCAAGAATACTAAAGCAAGGTACCACCATTAAAATTATATAGAAAAAAAAAACCGGCTAAGTGCGTTTTGGTCTCACGCACGACGCGAGACACTTCGTGTGTGAGTCCAAGTCAAGTCACGGTTCTTTTAGGAAAATTTACTCTCAAATCTTATAGTTAAGTCGCGGATCTTATAGTAAAATTTAATCACGTTTCTTTTAGTAGATTTCACTGGCGTATCGTTGAGTAAAAATTACTCATAGATCTTTCGTCAGTATTTATGTGAATTTAAATATTTTTAACTGGTTAGCTGTATACTGTGTTCCTTGAATGTCTATAATTATAATATTACCAACTGTATCTATAAATAGTCATGAAGATTAGCCAAGAATATTCATGACGTAATAAATATATATTTAGATATTTATTAGAATTTTCTTTTAATTGCAGTCAGAGATAGCAAGCAACTGCTTTTGGTCACAAACCCAGAATGGATGTACATTTTAAGAACAATTGGTAAACCGATTTTCCCATTTAAATTGTACAATTGAACTTAGTAGTGTAGTGAGGAGCAATAATAACTGAAAATTGACCATGCAATATTATATGGAAATTATCCGTTATTTTTGTTCTTCTGTGTAATAAAATAACAGAAGGTTAGTTAGCTATCTTGTATTGTATGTAAATATCTATAATATTTAGACAGTGACCTTTATTTTAGTTATTTTAGAGCAGTATCCTAAAGTTTTAGTTAATTTAGTGTCTGTGTATAAGTCAATACGTGTTATCCGGTATAACGAAGTAGGAACAAAAATACATTGGCATACCAGTGGCGTTCGTGAAGGAAAATATGATTTACTGTCATTCGATGCAATAGGAAAATCGTCCACTTGAATTGACCATTTTGAATTTGGACCATAATTAATATCATAATCAAAATACAACAAACGGGACTTATGACGCTAAAACACACGAGTAATATTTACCTCGACGTTTCAACCACATTACAGTGGCCGTGGTCACGAGTAGACTGAAGTGTAGGGTGTCAAGTCTGCCTAGCAGCGCGAGTCCTTCGAACTACCCGCACTTGATCACAAATAGTACCGGCACTCGTATCACGAACTACCCGCACTTGGTCATTTTTATTTGTCACTCCATCACACCGACACACAACAGTAACAACGTCCGATCGTCCCTCCGAACATTCATCCCGACACCGACACTTATTTATAACAGGATTCCACGAAGACGAAAGCTTATATCCGTCGTCCCGGTTGAAAGTTTTGTGCTTTTTTATTTCAACCGCTTCACGTACCATTCTTGAGTAGGATTGATGTTCCTTGGAGAGGATTTTGGGATTGTGAAGCTCAATCCAGTGGTTTGGTCCTGACTCCAATAAATGTTCGGCTATGGCTGAAATAGGGCTATTTTGCAATGAACTCGCAACGGATTGAAGATGTCTAGGATGGTGGTGAGACGATGCGTTCAGATACCTATCTGTATGCGTCGGCTTCCTGTAGACGGTATGTGTCAAAGAACCATCCGCTCTCGCCATTTCACATCAAGAAAAACTAATGAATGTCCCTCTTCCAAGTCTTAAGTAAAACGAATATTTGTATGAATGCAATTGAGATATGCCAGAAACTGTTCCACTTCAGGTTTCCCACCTTTCATAATGCAGAAAACAACGTCGCCGTACCGCTTCCACAATCTTACATTCCACGCTTGTAGATCTATTAACGTCTCAAAATGCTCCATCCAGATATTGATCATCACTGGTGCCACGGGACCACCCATAGCAACGCCATCAATCTGTAGATAGTGCTGTTCGCGTTACAAAAAGTAACTCCCTTCTAAACAGTTTCTGAGCAGTACCATGTAGGACTCTCACCTAACTTCTCCCGAATTATTTCATAGCATTCTTTAAGAGGAACATTGGTGAAAAGTGACGCCACATCAAAACTCACCAAAACGTCTTCTGATTCCAACTTAATGCTGCTGAGAATTTCAACAAAATGGCGAGAATCTTTAACTTAAGACGACGTTTTCCCCACAAGCGCCTGCAACACCGATGCTACGTGTTTCGCAAGGTCGTAAGTAGGAGAATAAATTTGACTTACGATAGGTCTCAGGAGCACGCCCGTCTTGTGCACCTTCGACGACCCATACAACCTCGGCGGCTTCACGATCTTCGGCTTGTGAAGGCGTTCAAAATCATCACCGTCAAAGAGATCCTTATAGTCTCTGACAACAGTCCTTATACGGCGCATAACTCTGGCCGTAGGGTTGTACGACACTGGCTTTTAGACCTGATCGTCATCTAGCAATAGTAGATTGTTAACCAAGGGTGGAAAGTGACCCATTTCACCTGAGATATTTCTAATATTTCGAGGGGAAATGGGTAATTTCACCCGAGTTAGATTAGAGTTTTTTATTTGCAGGTGTGACACCCATATTTTAAAAGCACAAAAGGACTTAAACTAAGCTAAAACTATGACACTAATGACAAATGTCAAAAACAATCAATAAAAACCGGTACCATTACCTTAAAAGTAGATGGTGTCATCAAATCACTCTATTTTCGATTCTCGTCCTGGTGCACAGATAGCCAATACTTAAAAAATAGGATTACCCATGTCGCGGTACACGGCCGCCAATATAGCGTGACTAGAGCAACGCAGTCTCTCCCACAAGGAAGCGATACGCTCCCTCACTACGGCGAAGAAATCCGGGACTCCGGCTTCAGCGAACATGGTCGAGGCACTGCAGAACCTCGGTAGCCTCATCAGCGTTCGGAATACGTCATTATACTGCACTCTGATGGCGCTGTATGCTTTTCTGCTGTGCCTCACCCAGAGTTGGCAGGTGTAGAAGGAAATACAGTAGGCATTAAATAATGTCAACTTCACATGCCTGTCACACCCGGCAAATCTGCGAGCGACCATGTTCCCCCGGACTGCAAGAGCCTTTCTCTCTCGCTCCATATTCATGTCGTCCCTCATGTTTTCGGTAAAAAAGCATGGAACGCGTATTGGTCATACAAGCACATTTTTAAATCCAAAATTGGCCTAAATCTAAAAAAAAGTGATGGATACGGTCGTAACGCCTACTTTACTCTACGGATGCCAAACATGGCCAATAACTAAAGAAATAATCAGAAAAATCCAGGTATTTCAAAGATCCGCCGAAAGAAACATGCTGGGCATCAAACTGAAAGATAAAATCAAAAAACACCGATATTCGGTCTAAAACTCAAAATAAGGGATGCCGCTAAAATGGCCGCCGCCTGAAATGGCAATGGGCTGGACACACAGCAAGAACTAAGGACGGTCGGTGGAGCGAAAGGATTCTGCATTGGTACCCGCGGGAGTCGGCCAGGCAGCGCGGTCGCCCGTGCCCGGTGCCGCAACTGGCGCGACGACGTGGAGGCTGTGGCAGGCGTTACCTGGACCAGATCCGCCGCTGACAGAGACACATGCCAAGAGATGGTGGAGGCCTATGTCCACAAATGGACAGCCCAATAAGAAATAAGCAGAAATCTAATCAATTATTAATTTATGAAAATAATTACAAGAAAAAAGGAAATGTTTTTCGCATGATAAACATGAAAAAATAAAAAATGTAAATCAACTTGCTATTGAAAATATTTATTATTAATGCTGAAGAGTTGTTAACCTTAATGAATTGAAGTTGCGATGAACAGTTGAACATACAATGATTAATTGACTGCAAAAAAATGTGAATAATATTTGCCATCCTTCACAAACATAACAGATATTTGTTATTGTTATTTTCACTCAATACTAATAAAATTGTTTTACGTGTATGTAGGTAGGTGGTATAGGAACATTTGATTTCTGACTCATCGTACAACATTCATTTGAACAGTGGAATTGTGAAATAAGTATAATGTTCCAATCCAATCCAATGAAAAGTGGAAACAAACCGATTTCATCAAAATTCTTGTATAAACACCCACTAGATCGAACCAATAACACATTTATCTATAATTCGTGACTTTTAAACTGGACGTCTAATCACTTTTTTCACCAATTTTCACTTGATTTCAATATTTAATTTTCATTTGAAAAATCTTCGTCAAAGTCTGACGTTATTTCTTGAATGAAACTCGTGTATAATCTGTAGTAGCATAGACTAGCGTAGAAATGGTGGAAAATTTGACATTTTAAAAATCGATTAGTACTCGATTGAATAAGCGATTATTATTTATTTACCTTAAAATTAAAAAAATAGTTGCTGCTTTTATAATTGAATAAACAAACAGTCTTTGGAATTAGATCAAGTATTGTTAATAATAAAATAGACAAAAAGTAATTAATCGATTTACTGAACAGATTAATTATTTTGCAATAGGTTCTAGGTTTTCACATCATTAAAATTTAATGTATGGTCGGGTTACTGGCGTCTTTGTTTACCCTTTCTATTAATTAGATTGAGATAAACCATAGTGTCATTTTTTCCTTGTTTACAGAAAGAAGACGCGACGGTCGAGCAGTCTTGTGCGCTGTGAGGCCACAGACGAACATACAGGCGGACACACGCCAACGCCAGTTCTCAACTCGGGCAACGAACAACGTTGTAAGACTTGACATTGCCAGGGACAGGTTTGACATTTTACAGTAGGTACACCCGACGACTTGAGTATTTTGCTGTAATAAAGACATCATGAAATCGGAATGGCATATCATTGCATATTGAATGTTACCATTAGGTAATGCACACACACCTTTGATTATTTCTTGGCTAGGTACAGTCGGTCAAATAAGTGATCTGCCACTTCAACCCTTAAATGTATGATGTTTAGAGAAATATGAAAAATCTTATTAGGCAATTTTATTTAGAATAGAACTAGAGAAATTAAATTTAAATAGTTGAAAATATTAAAGGGCTAAAGTTGAATATAGTTTGCATGGCATTAAATAAAATTGAAATTTACTAAAAACGAAAAAAAATCGGCATCTTCTGGCCATACGTGCCAACTGCACAAAAAAAAACTTTTTTTTTAAATCTTACATTTTTTGCGCAAACGTTCTGCTGATAGAAACAAAAATAATAAAACAGGAATGTTGGCTAGTTTGTCTGTTAACTTGATACATGGATTTTAACGACATAATGTATTTCATGTGATTGATATATATATGAAAATCGATGCACTACTTTGACCGACCGTAGATCAAATCTTAAGGTCTGCAACGAGTGTAACGCCTCCTTTACACTGCCACTCTTTTACTCATTCGCTGCTGGTTGTTATGAAAAAGACATGTTAAATATTCTTAACGCACATAGGCGTTCCATACCCCTACGAAAGTGTGACAGCCTCTGGGTCATCACAAAAAACGCACATATGCGACGAGACGACAGTAGCGAGTGATTTTTAAAAAGTTAATAAAAGACATTTAGACAGTTTTTTAAACTCTCAAAGCTGGTATATTTTTTGTTTCAATTAATAATAATCATTGAGAACCATTCTAAACGCCTCATGCTTGTCTTTCTACAAAATTCTTACGACATATTACAATGGAAATAATATTAAATTTACTCAAACTACCTAAAATTACACGATTAATCGAGAACACGACTTGCATCATGATTTAGACTTAATTTCATTTCAACTTACCCTGTCTCAGGACTACTATAATATACAACAAACAACCTTATTCAGAATAGCACAGAGCTGCATGTCACTTGTGCGACATTGTTCGTTGCTAAGATACTTTATCGCTGTAGTTTAAATTAGTTGTCGAAGTACAATAAAGTAAATTAATAGTATTTGCTAGCGCGTGGAAACTGATAATAAACAACAATAAAAAAATACAAAACATTCTCAGGGAATATTCCGTCACATCGTACTGTTTAATACCCAGATAATTCTCAAACTCAAACTCATTTATTTGCTTTGAAACAATACAAAATAATGAATCAAACCCTGTAAGGGCACTGCAATAATGCTATTATTAATTTAACCTTAAACTTATGAGCGCAGATATGGATATGTGCTCGTACCTTAAACTTAAACTTAGCTAAAAACATTCATTCTAAAACACCTTTGACAGTCACAACACGGGATTCTTGACTATTATCACAGAATAACTAATAGTACTACCGTACAGAAGGGACTCTCTCTCGATGAAAAGTCAAGTTTAGGTATAAATCGTTGCCTACTCTTACGACTTGCACGCGAAATTGAAACTTATCATGTTACACGAGCGTTCAGATTCCGTTGGGCACCGTTGACTCGAAACCGGTTTGGAGCCAAGAGCACAGGGTTCCCACTCGCCGATGAATAAAGATAACAGTGGGTACTAATATGAATTCAATAAACTACCTTTAATAAATAAGTAAATAAACTTTAATGGCTAAAGCTACAAAACAACAATATTTTATCAGCAACAGCAACCATTTGGTAGTAGGTACCTCTTTGTTCAATCTTTAGTGATAATTTTGTTTAGTTTGTTTTAAGTTGGCTTTACAAAGTGCCTACTTTACTTAGTTACTTATGCAATTGTAATTCGTTTTAAAATGGGTCTAAAGTGTTAGTTTCAGGTTAATTAAACGGTATTCAATCAATCAATAAGGAATCGACTTTGATTGTAAACAATACGAAAATCTACTAAATAATTACCTACCTGTAGCAAAACTATATTCCTTTAGATGCCCTAAAATCCTTGTAATACCTAACAATCTTGTTCTCATTATGCACCTACTACTCTTACAGAGTATTTAACTATATGATGGTTTAAATTAAATGCAAGAAAATGGCTTCTTACCTTTCAATGCCTATCTTTCGGAAGGTTGAAAAATGATAATTCCGATTCTTTTATCTTCTTTTTATTTATACAGCCGTAATTAATTTCGAAGTCATAGTTTGCTAAAAAATAAGTTGGTGTACCTACACAAATCACGCGCGACGCGTCCAGCATGCGAGCTAAGCGGCAACCCACTGCCGTGTACCCAATGGTTGGGTGCGCCCGCGCCGGCCAAACGTACCTACCTAAACTGCGGAGTGTCCAACCCCTGCTATTATGAGCGAGTTCAATTGGCTATAAAGCAAAATTACTTTAAATGCCCATTCAGCTTAGATTTGCAGATGGCCAGAAAATAAAAACAATATTTTATTTTTTTTGTTGATAAGGCATTACTTTGCGGAGATCCAAATCAATGAGCTATAAGAAATAACTACGCTCACCCGCGACCTTACAGTAGCTACGTTTATGCAACAAATGTATGTCCATGCAGCTCCTCCGTTTTCACACTGTGAGAACACACACAAATCAACGCACACACACACACACAAGGTTGGCAAACGAGCAAGTGAGTCTCCTGATGGTAAGAGATCACCACCACCCATAAACATCTGCAACACCAGGGGTATTGCAGACGCGTTGCCAACCTGAAGGCCTAAGATGGGATACCTGAAGTGCCAGTAATTTCACCGGCTGTCTTACTCTCCACGCCGAAACACAACAGTGCAAGCACTGCTGCTTCACGGCAGGATTAGCGAGCAAGATGGTGATAGCAATCCGGGCGGACCTTGCACAAGGTCCTACCACCTGCAAAGCATGCATTAGGGTAGGGTTTTGGTATTGGATGGCCGTTTGCGCATGCATGTCGCTACGTGTAGCCAGGGCCTACAATGCGAGGCCGTTAAGCGAACTTGTTTAAGATTTTCAATCTAATGCAACTTGCACGATTTCTCTTGCCGGTCTTAACTGAGCTAAACAAACGCACGCACGCTCATAAAAACTTCCTCTCGTTTAATTACAATATTACTGGGGTGTCCACGACCACTCTGTCAAGGGTGCACCGGTGCGTACCGTCTTTCTCACTCTCGTATTAAATAATATTAGCGTCAGCAGGACGGCAAGATACGAAGTTCCAATGAGGGCTATCGTTTTTTGTCTCACTAGATGGCGCACTGTTGCGTGAGGTTTTTAAGTATGGCTTTCAAAGTCTGTTATTACGGGCGTGAAAACAAAGTTTAGATTAAAATCATATTTAATACACCTTAAAACCGTACCATAAAAATATCGAGCATGCCACAGTGTTGCAAAGTCCCCGTTTTGTTCGGAAAAAAGGGAGGACAAAGGTTTCCGAAAGACAAAACTGTCTCAAAACACAGACATTCATTGCCCCGGAACGCATATTTGCCATAATCAATTTCAGATATTGCAAAATATTCACAAAATTATTCTAATTATAAATAAACCCGCGTAGCTCACCCAAAAACTATGAGATTTGACATTTCGGAGACCTCACGCTACACTAGCGCCTCTAGCGGCGAATTCATTCGCGATAGCCCTCATTCCCCCTTGCCTTTCACACCGCAGATTAGAGCGCTGCTGCCCGCCCTTATCTTTGCATCTATAGCAAATATGTCGAAGACAAACAAATCGGTGTATACATAAAATGTAAAATATTGTTTGTTTCCACGCACTTGCAGTACTTAGACTGTTATATAGTCTTGTAGTTTTTCCAGGTAGCATTTTATAGACTTGCCCTAACGCCTGGGATATTATTGTGATTTATATATAAATCAAACGGATTACAGCCAAAGTCATAAATATGTTTATCTACATGCATATCATAACTTCCTTATTATATGTTCAGAAACGACTATCAAATGGCCTTTATTAAGAAACCTGGTATCTGCGGGTGCATCTTAATGTTTACATTAAAGTATCGGTAATACTTTTTTTAACAATGCATATCTGAACATATTATAGAAAAATTATGATATGCATGTAGATAAAGTTATGTATGCGGCTATACATAATTAGGCATTAAAACACTCGTGTGATCTTATTATGAAACTCGCCTTGGGCTCGTTTCATAAAACCACACTCGTACTTTAATGCCTCTCATTATGCACCAGCCACATAAATAACTAGTATAATCAACGTCATAAATAAGTGATCACTTTTGTACCTTGTCATTTTGATTCGATTTGTAGCATTCGAACATGGCGGATGTGGACGATATCTAATTTTGGTATTTCTGCTTCTTTGGCTAGTTGAAGTATAATTTTGATAGTGTTTTATGGGGCGATTAACCTTAACAGTGTTAACAGTGAACAGTGATCACAAAATTCTATATTGCTCTCGTGTCTGTCATTTTTTTATGCGCAAGTTGTCTCCGCGTTGTTTCTGGAATTTTGCTATCAAGTTGCAAAAACTACAATCACCGTACAACGTGAAGAAGAATATAATATATTCTTCTTCACGTGTGTACGGTGATTGTAGTTTTTGGGCCAATGTCAATTTAACTGACATTGGCCCAAACCTTAAGGCCGCCATTGAGGGGAATAATAATAATACCTTGTGATTTTAACGTCATGTTTGAAAAGCCATAAGAAATTGTGTACAGACTGAAAACAATAAGGTACTAACCTACTAAAGTGATCACTTCTTTTATGACGTTGACTGTACGATACCAAGACGTCAAAAATGTTTATACATCTTTTTCTCTAACCATAAGGTTGATGTAAGTACCTATACATATATTTATGCCCTCATCTGCACCATCATTTACAGTGACAGCTGTCACTTAGCAATTGAGTAGTGTTGAGACAATGCAAATTTGAAACGGATTTTTACGATTCACGTTTTTTATAGTGATGTGTGCATGATATGATGTAAAAGTTATTCAAATGGCAATAATATCCTTTGCTTGAGAGGCCTCCGAATAGAGTTACGAAAACTAATTCATACTCCTGCTTAGGGCAGGTTTCCTGGGAACGACTCACAAAACATACGGATTGTAACATTATGTCACCGGTTAAAAACATTTAACTCGCGTTTATAACGCAAGGCATCAGTTTAAAATAGCCTGCCAGTTTACATATTTTATACAAAGCGATAAATTGCTCAGCACTTTATGAACTTTTGTAACTAAAAGTATGCACCTCTCTCTACCTCCATTCTATGCTGTTTGACGGAGATGGTGAATCGGTTTGCAAATCCGAATGAATCTCGTCATTTAACCACCTTAAGTATGTGGTGTTTTACTGTACATCATTTTGTATAACGGAATTTATACACGGTGGCCTCTGGATTCGATTGAATACCGCTGTAAAAGTTTTTGAAGAATTTTTGACTGAAGTTGATAAATGTATGTACACTCCGTGAGCTGTTAAAAAAACCTTCGGGTTTTAGAAGCATGCTTCGGGTATTGACGATGACACGCGATCGTGATATGTGGTTCTGTTCTATTATCAACATGCAAAAAATTTTGAAGTTACTGTAAAAAGTTATGTAAGGAATCACCGTCAGTGCAAAATAAACCTTACTGTTATAATATTATCTTTTCTAATTTTAATACAATATGGCTTTTTGTCATGATACGAATAAAACAAAATCAGCATTTTCCAATTTTTCCATCGTTAATTTAAATAGAGAACACCCCGCCTTAACACACTACTTTTGTTTGAAAGTATATAGAGCTGTTATGCTGTGTCTACTGCTCTTGGGTATGTCAAATAAATTTTTTGTTCTGCTTTGTTTATAATGTTTAATGTACTTTTCGAAATCCTCGTTGCTTCTATACTCGGTCTTGAACCTCATTAAAATATATACAATCAACACATTTCTTGATACTTTCAGCTTCTTTTTAAAAAATATACCTGTATACAATTATACATTATACTTATAAACAATTTCCCGTTATTGGCTATTTACAGAAATGCCTTATTTAAGTTGACTCCCCATAGAAACCAATTTTCGAAAAATAAACTAAATAAATAAGTGGTGGTTTTAACTGCTCTATATAAATCAATGAAACAACGAGTGCACTCTCCGCGTGATGGATTCCTTCTAAGTTAAAAAGAAAATTGACATTTTCTACAACACGAATCTTTCCGATTTCCCCCGAAACCCGAAAGTTTTAATAAGAGCTCACGGATTGTATGTTTGTAAATACTTTATTATACATAAAACACAAAAAAATAAAAACGGAAAACAACCAAACAAAAAGAGTAAAGGCGTTATACAAAATTTGTTTCTATCATGGTTGAAAAAAAAACTTATAACTAACTACTTGTCCAAACACTGCATGAAATATTCTGCATCCATTTTGTTATGCCTGATTGAGGTTCTAAAGCGTTTTGCCGTATTGGTGTCTGACGAAAATCTAAAGATACTGTCCAGGAACTGAAGCTAATTGTAATTCTGCGACCACACACCGCGCGTGGTTGTTTGGTTATTTAGTTGACGGACGGACATATTAGTCGATTTTTCCATTTTTGTAACACGCGGCAGAGGACGGTTGAAACGCTCCGCCTTACCAATTTGCCGTTGTTTTGTGGGTTGCTGGATATCCTTCAGTGATCTTACGCGTAGTTCCTTGTTATGCTCGCGCGCGTAGGTGACGCATATCTGACGCAAACGAATGTGCTGAGCGTTACTTATGCGCCACAAACACGCCTGAAGCTGTTATGTTAAAATGGTTGGCAATTTATTGGTTATGTAACCACCATGCAACGTGTGATGTAAATTATTGTAAATAAATTAGAACATTGTTTTTAATAATTGTTAAGGTAATTAGTAACCAACTAAGTTGTAAGTACGAAAATGCGAAGCAACCTTTGTTAATCGGCAATACTGAGAAATTCACGTTTTGACATTTGTTATTTTCTTATATATACATAGTTATTTTTTTTAATTTATAGATAAAGTTGTGGTGTGATTCCTGTGACGTCTGATAGATTTGCGAGCAAACTACTGAAATGTGTCACATTACAGCTCTGAATAGATAGTTTTAAGCCTATTTTCGAATTAAAATATAAAAAAACAATACTTGTTTGTTATTTGTGATCCTCTAAAAATGGCCTAAATTTGGCCTCGTTCCGTAGAGAAAGAAATAGGTGTTTTGGATGGGTTGGTAAGATGACCGATACTGCCCAAGACCAAAGCCAATAAAATTGTCCAAAGCGATGAAACTTCAATCTTAGTGTTTAGAAATAAATAAAATTTGTAGAATGTATTTCTGAACATGCGCTTTTATTTTAACTTGATTCAAATGAACTTGGGGCTTGAACTTACCAGTACAGTCTTTGTCATAAGGGACCAGGCTACACAGCGCCCTGAAAGTCCCGTATGAACTTGCAAGAAAAAATACATTTACTTTGAATTTTGGTGCCCACGGGCGTCGAAGTATGCCCTAAAATGGCTCTGTAATTTATTAGTTATTAAACAACAAAATTCCTTTTGGCACTAAATTCCTCATATTTTTTTTTCTCCATAATGTCTACAAGAATCTCTACCATATCATACACTTCGAGGAAACTCGTGTACAAAGCTATTGGCGCCAAACGGATAACATTAGGATCTCTAAAATCCGGAACCACCCCTCTTGATTTCAAAGCCATGCTGATCCTGTACGCCTCATCATGCTCCAAACAAATATGGCCACCTCTTCTAGAATCCTCTTTAAGATTCCCTATAGAAAACCCAAATGATGTAAGCTTATTCTCGATCAAAAAATGAGATACGCCGTCAGATTCAACGATTTCTGTCTCACGTTGGACATGCCAGCTTCGTGGAACATCTTTAAGGCGCCTTCCATCGGAGCCATAGATAGAACTGTAGGGGAACCAATTTGCCACCCGCTCCCATCTTGCTGATGTTCGAACTCCTGCCGCAACAAAAATTGCGTCTCGGGCTTGTTCCCATACCAACCTGTCATGCCAGGCAGCGTCTTAAAATGTCTCCTGTTTATATACAAAGCTGCCGAGGCACCCGGCCCTGCGTTCAGGTATTTATACGTACACCACATCGCGAAATCAATGTCTAGAGATTTCAAATCCATCTCTACGGCGCCAATAGCGTGGCATAAGTCCCAACCTATTATGATATTGCGCTCTTTCGCTGCGTCGCTTACTTTCTTCATATCTAAAACCTGAGCGCTTCTGTATAGAACTGTTGGGAGCAATACTATGGCCACGTCGTCTGTCATAGCTTCGATGATCCTGTCTTCGTCTAAGAACTTTCCGTCGAGGCTTTTGACTACTTTAACGGCATCTTTTGGTTCCAAACCTTTGAGCCGCACCTGACTGTCCACAGCGTAACGGTCCGTCGGAAAGTTTAAATCGTCCACTAAAATTTTGTACCGGTCTTTAGTTGGTTTGTAAAAAGTGCTTATAGTCTGATGAATGGTTGTTGTCGTGGACCCAGTGACAGCTATTTCATCTTCGTCGACTCCAATCAAAGGCGCCATCAGTTTGGACAAATATTTTGAGTATAAGAAGTACTTGCTGTCATCTACGTTCCATATCTTGATGCCTTGTTCCCTCCATTTCTCAATGGCGATCAGCAGAGTTTCTTCTGCATCTTTCGAAGCTAGACCGAGGGAGTTCCCGCACATGTATATGACACCTTTCGGGATGTAGAAGCGTTGCCGGAAACGTCCAAGTTTATCATTGCTGTCCAATTCTTTTGGATATTCCGATCCGACTTGGAATTTAAGTTTGTCCATTGCAGAAACCTACAAGCGTCAGACGCTGAATTGTTTCTAAGGCTGCGATGGCAGCGGGCTTGTTTAAATGCTTCTCATTGTTTACAATGTTTGCTAAATGATTGTAAAAGGTATTGACAATGACTGAGAATTATATCTGAACTTGGGTTTAGATTCGACGAAGTTATATTGTTGATAATCGTCAGCCGTTATGCGATTTCACACGATAACAACCGGCTGTTTTGCAGATTTTAAGTCAATTAATATGTACGTACGGTGGAAGATGCTTTTTGTCTCGTTTGTTGCAACAACTGGTCACACGATATATTTACTTTCATCGATGTCTGTTCTTGCAAGCATTAAGGTGTTGATTCATCTGACGAATTCAGATATTTCCTATTCGTAAGTCACGAAATAAATATAAGCGTTCTAGTTAAAATAGAAACGTGGTAAAATAAAATTAAGAAAAAAATGATTTTATCGTGTCTCCTCTTCGGTATGTAGGTATTAAGTATGTATGTATACATACTCTTCTTTATACAAAAATAGAGATACAAACAAAATTGGCAAACGTTGAGCTACATGCACAAAGGCGAACTTGCTTCTTCATGGGATCTCTCTCTACCACAGTTAGCCTTTTGAGCTTTACAAGTTGGAGAATACACAATGGTCGACCAAAACTAAACACTGAATAGTTGCTGCATATTTAAGGCGCTCTACATCGAGATTTCAACAAGGTTTAACTCTCTTCTAAGCCGCTCTCATCATCATCAAGCCGCTACACTCTTGGCAGAATTGGTCGTTTGAGGATCATTGAACCTTCATGAGGACCTTCTTGGCAAAATAAAATACAGTGGTACAATATTACTTTCTTTTCTTTTAAAATTTATGGGTGTACCTATATGCCTGCAATAAAAGGAATTATTATAGCGCCAGAACGCTACTTGTGGAAGTCAAGAGGGAACGCCTCTGAGCAGTGAGACACATTAGACTATTATAAAAATCATTTCACGAGTGTATAAACACCGTAAATTATAATAGATTCTTAATTCTTTGTTGGCGTTATTTGACGTGCTATTCGCTACGCAATTAATGGCACCGAAGGCCGCTAATTATGTATAATTCCGTAGATATGTATAATCCATACTATATTATATAAATGCGAAAGTAACTATGTCTGTCTGTCTGTCTGTTACGCTTTCACGCCAAAACCGCTGAACCGATTTGGATGAAATTTGGTACAGAGATAGAATAGACCTTGGGGAGAACATATACATCTTTTATCGCGAAAAAGAGGCTTTAAGGGGTTGAAATAGGGGATGAAAGTTTATATGGTGGAAGTTCGTCGCTGTCGAAGATAAAACCATGAAATTTGGCATTTAGGCACTTAATAAGAAATAAGTCGGTATTTGTTTGAGCTTTTTTGAAAATTTGACCTCTGAGGGGATGAAATTAATATTTTAAGCTCATAAGCAAAATGTACGCAATGTAGGGTCATTTTAGATGGTTTATTGACATAGACATTATTATTTAGATTAGAGATTTAGATTGTTTATTTTTCTATATAAGGAGAAAAAAAAGCTACCTTTATACAAAATTCCAAGTTTCTAGGACAGCCGGAAGTACCCTGTAACGTTTTTTGTTAAGGCGATTTGTATATAAACACCTTTTTATTGAAAGTAGCTTTTGATTGCGTTAACTTAGAAGTTAAATTTTTTCACAGCTTCCGGGACTATAATAGACCTGAGTTTAGGGTTTTAAGTTCAACTCGATACATACCTACTCCGCGCGTTTACGGGATAAAGGGTCTTGAAAGATTTAGTTTATTTAGATACTTGATAAAGTTAATTTATAAGTGTTCCTTAAACCTCTTCCTAGAGGTTAAAATAGCATAATATGTTATGTATAAGTTAATTAATGTAATTAATTTTAAAATTGCGCGCCCCAACAGGGCATCATTTTTTATAAAAAGGTGTTGCAATAAATAAATACTGAATACTGAATACTGATCCTATAAGGTTCCATTTTTTCCCTTTTGAGGTACGGAACCCTAAAAAAAATAATTTGTTCCGGCTCTTTTCACATTTCGACATTTCTCATAGTTGAAAATATGGGGATGAAAATTCGTAAGGCATTCCAAACAAATTTACTATAAGTTTTATTGGAAATTTGTGTACCTACCTAGCTATGCTTAGTAAGAATGCCGTCTTAATTATAATTTCCTACCCTCCTAACTTACAATAAAGGACGTAAGATCTCAAGAGTTCACTATGAAGAATTAGTCCTTTTGTGTTTCCAGGTAGAATACACGTATGGCTAAAATGTGGCTACCCGCAAAATATTTATATTTTACCAAAGAATGGAAGAACAAAAAAAAATAGTTTAGATATAAAGCAATGTATTAAAATAGGTTATTTTCAGTAAACCGTAGAAGTTACTATGTTCTATTATTGGCAGAATAGTTTCCCTAAGGGGCTGTTTCACCATCCATTGATTAGTGTTAACTGACGGTTAAATGTGATGCCGTCTCTATTTGTTTTGTTCTAATAGACGGAGACGGCACCACATTTAACCGTCGGTTAACGCTAATCAATGGATGGTGAAACAGCCCCTAAATAAATTAAATACTTTCCAAAGTTACTATTCCACGCGGACGAAGTAGCGGGCAAAAGCTAGTATTGTATAATTAAGTAGATGTATCTGCTACATCAAAAATATATAATTGTATTAAGTACGATATTCTACCGATTGCATGTTAAACTAAGATCTTTAAGTATAAGTACACTATTTTCACTAAGTACATCTGTATATGTATAAACGTAGGTGGGTCCGCGTGGGAACTACGGCCCAAGCTCACCCTGAGATGTGCCCAGCAGTGGATGATGATGATGATGATGATTTATCTTCCGCATAAGTACTATGTATACGCGCTATCTAATTTAGAATCGCAGCGTTTGTGTCGTCTGAAACACCTTTTACTGTAGGTAATTTGAGCTTACGACTAGGGTGACCAAACATCGCTCTACGTTGTGAGTTTGGGTCCTTTATTCCATGTCTTCCCAATACAGCAGTGACTACAGTAGTAAGTAAAGACTAATAGAAATGGAAAAGAAACATCCTAGACAAGACAAACTAATTAGAGCAGACAATCGTTGGAATTATTGTAAACACTGTATTGTTATAATCTAATTAACTAAGGCGTGTCTCACGATACAGAAAAAAATCAATGTTGTTTTACCGTTGGAACATCATTTATTCCAAAAAGGTATAAACAGGTCACCTTGAATTGCTGTGGTTGCTTACTTATGATTTAATTACCTGCCTTGCAAGTTTTCTCCAGCGACTTCGTTCATGCTGATTTGTGGTAATAATTTACGTATTTACTATTAGTGGCGATGGTTATACTTATTATGTACCCTACTAAGTAGGTAAGTAGATGTATCGATAAACTAACTAATAAATATAGTTTTATTTCATTGGAAATAAATAAATTAAATTGATTGTTGATTGACAGTTATAAGTACCTACCTATAGTACATTTATGTCATTGGAAATATTTGATTTGAGTCTTGTAAAAATAAATATACCTACTTAGGTACATACCTCGTTGAGTTTCTTGCCGGATTCTGCTCAGCAGAGATTTTTCCGAACCGGTGGTAGATTTTTTTTGACATTCATACAGTGGTGGCCACGTAATTAAGAACGATTTGAAGTTCCAGATTATTTTAACTAAATCATGTCATGTGTAGTCGTGGGTCTTCTTAGAAGTAACTAGTTACGTTATGAAATAGCCACATGAATAGAGCAAACGGGATTTAGAATAAACTGTCATTTTTTTACAAATTTTGTTTTTATTCTCTTTAGTAACAAATTCAAATAGTAATGAAGCTGGACAAATAATTAAGAACGATTTAACGGTTCGAAAGTTTTTTATTTGAAACTTAGATTTACTAAATCACACTAACGTGAAGTTTGTACAGAAAAAAAAGCAATGTAATACATTTTAACTAAAATTAATAGTTAGTAGCTGTCCACGGCTTTTTATTACTGCCTTACACCGGCGAGGCATTGAATCTATCAATTTTGACATTTCGCAAGAGAGATAGAGTTCCATTCTTCTAAGAATACGTCATACAGTTCTCTTAATTGCCACACTGTCGATTTGAAACTTTTTTCTTGACTTCGCACCAAAGATGCTCTATTGCTCTAAGATCGGGGCTGTTGGCTGGCCAATCTAAGACAGAAACTGATTGGGATGTGAGGAATTCCTTAACGGTACGTGCAGTATGCTTGGGATCATTGTCGTGCTGGAATGTCCAAATAACCGGAAGCACGCCTTCAGCATATGGTAACATTGTTTCTTCCAGTATGTTTTTGTATTGAAATTGATCATGTTTCCTTCTATCAGCCTAACAGGTCCAACACCATGTCCAGAAAAACATCCCCAATTTTACATTTCCCCCGCCATGCTTGTCACTGTGTACTTTGGGTCGGATGCTTTATTTGAAGCCGCCTGCATCCATCCGGGGTACTTTAACCAGGTCATCCGTTCATCATCATCATTGGTGGACGTTGGTTGGTTGCATCCATCGCTTGCCGATCCGCAGTTTAAGTTATACCAACTATATTAATTCGATGAAGTTTGGCCTGTATTGATATATCAGTGGCATAAAATGTGGCTAACTCTTCATTCCTACAAAATTACCTATTACTGAATACATTTGAGGGCCAATTTTGCCGCTTTATATTTATTATATTATAGGGCATCGGTCGGTAGGCACCGGCAATATATTTACCACGAAAGAAAAATCAAAGCCAATCCAAATAACATTTACAGTCCAAAATCAAATGTCTTGATAAGGTTGTCAACCCTATTAAGGGTTAATAGCTACTTTGTATAAGTAGGTGTGATAGAGGAAAAACTGTCCAATTGCGAGTCGGACTCGTGCTCCGAAGGATCCCTACAAATTTGTTGTATCTGAATATCCAGTGTTAACACAGACCCTTCACCTAAGCATAATGTAGGTACACAATGTGACAATACGAAAGACAGACGTTAAAAATAAGATTTACAGACTTTTCCTATTGGTTACGCTATAAGAGCGGCCTTCGTAGCATATCTCAAGTTTCTGGGACATCCGGAAACAGCATACGGTGTTTCGGATACGGAAATTTGTATGGAAATACCTTGGGGATTCGCAAAATAAACACTGTGGTATTTTCATCAACGTTACCTATAAGGTAGGTACCATCAGCCAAATAAGTGGTCTATCAATTTTGAAACAAGTTCCTATGAAATGAATATGTCGTTAAAGTCGATCTTTCAAGTTGACAGACACGTCTATTGGCATTATTGTTTTATGACATGCAAACGATTATCACCTTTAGGGTGGTAGACCACTTATTTGGCTGATAGTACATAAAAACACCTGCGATCTCTCTAACTAGTGATTGACATTTTGTAATTTTATCCTTTTTCCTAAGCAATATCAGGAGCTTAGATATGTTATTCCAGATGTCCAGCTATCACATACCGAAGAATTTCATTCAAATCCGTCCAGCCGTTTTAGCGTGCCGGAGTAACAAACTCAAGCGCGCGCGCATTCCTATATACAAATAGTCGCTAACTTTGTAATTATAATATTAGAGAACTGTGCCCTTAGCGTAAGTTTTCGGTTACAAAATACGTCTCGATCGCGTTCGCGTTAAAATCGCAAACGTTCCGCTAGAGGCGCTGTTCGTGTTTCCATACAAATTTAGATTTTACGCGAACGCGATCGAGACGTATTTTGTAACCGAAAAATTACACTAGGGGTACTGATTCATCTGTGTTTTAGTTATCCCGGTCGTTACTCGTTTTATGATTTCAATTCGGATTTTGTTCCGCGAACTTTGATTTTAGAGAAGCTCTATATTTCGACACAGTTGCATGCGCCATGATCACGAGACGACGATGGTCGAAATAGAGCTCTAAAACCAAGGTGCGCGGAACAAAACAAAATGATTCATTTACCTATGTCCTTGACAAAAGTATGGGATTTCAACATGGCATAGTAGCACAAAGGTTTTACCCTGCTACAGTTACCAGCACCAGTATCTGACACAAGCGTGCATAAATATCTGATACGACTCTATTTCTAGGGCCGGAAGGACGTGTCAGATATTTTTGCACGCTCCGCTGTGACAGATATTAATGCTGGTGACTACATGGTTCAGTCTGTTCGACTGTTGGCAATATAATATGCTCGCGACAGAGTTGACAAAATATATATAAAAATAAATGTTCTTAGCTCATCAGCTCATCACAAAATGGCCGGCATCCCACTGCAGGGCACAAGTATCCTCTCGAAAGAAGAAATGAAATGTATTTGCTAAGAGGGCTAGAAAAATATTTTAGACAAATTAACTGTATTAAAATAACACGTAACACCTAACCGACACACTCGAAGCCCATTCCAAAAAGAAATGGCAATGACCGGATAACCCAGCGATTAGAATATCTGACTACGAAGCTTGAGGTCCTAGGTTCGATCCCCGGTCGGTGCAGACATTTGTACGAAATAAGTATTTGGTAGGGAAGCCGTGGTGGCCTAGTGGTTTGACCTATCGCCTCTCAAGCAGAGGGTCGTGGATTCGAACCTCTGAGTTTTTCGAAATTAATGTGCGGAATTACATTTGAAATTTACCACGATCTTTGCGGTGAAGGAAATCATCGTGAGGAAACCTGCACAAACTTGCGAAGCGATTCAATGGTGCGTGCGAAGTTCCCAATCCGCACTGGGCCCGCGTGGGAACTATGGGCCCAAGCCCTCTTGTTCTGAGAGGAGGCCTGTGCCCAGCAGTGGGACGTATATAGGCTAGGATGATTGATTGATTGAAGTATTTGGTAAAAAATTAAGTATTTGGTAAAATTATTATTATTATTATTATTAAAAAAATATTTTTAATACAAGTTTTTTTTTGCTGACTGTACTTTTTGCCGACTTTACTTGCATTGGCACCCAAACTACATTTGCGTACCAAATTTCAAGTCGCTGAGTTTCGTCCTGCGGAGACGATCCTGGCCGGACTACCAGGATGTCACTGTCAGACTAGGTATTGTATTGTCACGCAATTTAAATGAAGGAAGTTTGTCGAATTTAACTTGCAAGATTGATTACAGACAGACAGACATCGGGACAGGTGAAACTAAATAAAAGCTTGTAAAATACTAATGTTTTTTTTAATGTCATGTCAAATCAGCCGTCAAATTTCCGGTTATGTATTAATTTAGAGCGGTTTCGCACAAACGCAAATTTCCTCACAATGTTTTCCTTTACCGTAAAGCTCATAACGTAATTCGAAGTCGCGGTAGGCTAGTGCTTGATCTGTGGCCTCTCAAGCAGAGGGTCGTGGGTTCCAGCCTGGGTTCACACCTCTGAGTGTTTCAGATTTTTTGTGCAAATTTACCTAATAGGTACTAAGAAAAAAATACTTTTTAGTTTATTTATATTAAATAATTAAACTGTAAGTCAATTGAGTTGGCTAATAAAATTATAATGACGTTTTGACAGTTCCTAAAAAGTATTTCAAGAGTGTTTTGTCTATCTGTCGCATCGTAGCTCTCAAACGGATGGAATGATTTCGGTGTGTTTTACGTGAAAGCCAGTTTCCTTGCGGTGGTTTTTAACCCCCGACGCAAAAAGAGGGGTGTTATAAGTTGTTAGCTAGCTGGCTAGCTGTGTTATTTTGAACTTTGAAATTATAGAGTCAGGGGTTTTTCTTATAACCATTTGACCATGTAGCTACTGACAACATTCCTTGCTAAAGCCATGCGTACCTGGAATTGGTACGCTTACACCTTTACTTCATCCTGTAACCTCTGTGAAAACAACGCATTACACTGCCAAGGCCATGATAAAGTCTTTATCCACTTGTAAATGTATCTAGTTTGTCTTCCTCTAGCTCGGATTGCGCGCTCATAAACCCAGCGGATTATGCAAAATTATTGGATTATGATTATAACGGTATATGTCGTAATCATACATCATAAATTATAAAGCGCCAGGGGGTGGCCAGGCAGGGGGCACGAGGAATACCTACTAAGATTTTCTGTTTGATATGAAAAGGGAATCGTCTCCGTCATAAAAAAAAGTCAGGAATTACGATGTTATATTTAAATGAATTATCATACAACGGCAAAACCCACTAGGCACTTGCAAAAATTGTTCTCCGATCTCTACAGACCCTTTTTTAACCGACTTCAAAAAAGGAGGTTATCAATTCGGTTGTATTTTTTAATGTTTGGTACCTACATCAGAATTCCGTCATTTATGAACCGATTTCAAAATTTTTTTTGTTCGTCAAGAAATGCTCTCAATTAGGTCCCATAGCCACCAAATCAGGATATGATGATTGGATCCTAAGGAAATCGAGAGAACTCTTCAAATATTGTAGGGACACCTATGGTAATTTCGATATATTTAGTAGTAACTCGTGCATTTGCTCTTGAAAATCATCATTTGGTGAAGTGGATAGTGGAACTGATGATGATAAGACCACATTTGACCAACGGAGTGACTAAGTACTCAATAACAAGGACCTCACGGGTTGAATTTCAATTACTTTAACACATTTGCTATACAACTTAAGCTCATCGTAATACATATGATGAAATGGAACGGGTGACGAAGCACCAGGACTCCTCAATAATGAACGTCTCTGCATCGGAAAAAGCAATTTTTTGTAAAAGGTGACGAGCAGTTGACATTATACTATTGTATCTTAGATCTTTTACACTAAAAAGCGTGAAAGAAAACAAATATAACGAAAAATTAAACCGACTACAAAAAACCATGAAAATAATTTTAGTTTGAAGTCGGTGCCTCAGCACGAGCCAGCAGGAGTGATTGAAGCCCAATCAAAGCCCAATATACGCGCATAGTATGTAGGTGAGGTAGACGACTATAGGTTCACTCCTGCTGGCTCGTGCTAAGGCACCTACTTCAGTCTGGTAGATAAATATTCATGGTTTTTTGAAGTCGGTTAATTTTTTTTATAAAACTACTACAAAAACCAAATCATAGACCACAGGGCAAACAGGAAACAAAAATCGCTTTTTTTTACCTTTTTTTTAGAAATCTCAGAACATTGACAGCTAATCAAAACCTCTGACAAACGCCGACATCTCTTCAATATTTAATGTTTACAATGAACAGGGCATACCCATTCTTACGTAGTTTTTCAACCAGCTGTGTCCATCGGACGAAATGCTGGCCAAGACCCGACTATGGGCCGATGGAGGTCCAGCGTTCTAAGCTCATGAACGGGATCAGGGTCGCCTGCGCCAGTCCCATGGGGGCTCCCATAGCCGCCTGCACCATCATGTTTCAGGTAATACCAGATAAGTTAAATAAATTCACAGAACTAACGCCAAATAAAACTTAGTATTCAATTAAAAAAAATGTTTCTTGTCGGATTCTTCTCAACAGAGGTACCTATTTCCGAACCGGTGGTCGATGTTGTTATTACTTGCTAAATTGAATATCTTTCACTTTGACTTTCGTTTAGTCTAACTCTAGACCTACAAGAACATCGAGCCAGTTTTTCATTATATCTCTAGGTGTTTTATCAAGCAAGCGTCGCCATTCTCTATATCGTCCATAATTATGTTGGGTGCATTATTTAGACGCATAATTTTTGGATGAATATACATCAATGTTTTAAATAATTCATTGAATCATGCGTTACTTTGCGGAGGTCCATATCAATAAACTGAAACAATTAGTCTACTCACCCGCGACCTTTTTATTATAGCTACGTTTCTGCAAGAAAGTGTTCATACAGTTCCTCCACCACCACACTGTATGAACACACACAAACCCATCTACCACCACCACTACACTGACGCGTTTCAAACTTAATCAGAGCACATGCTCCGAGCAACACAACCGTTCACCAAGCTACCAGATGTTAGTCTAACATCTGGTAGCATGATATGTCTAATGAAAATTATGACAAGCAAGCAGTGTCCATATTTAAGTAACGTCCGTGGTGGTGCAACATTTACGCACGTGACATGCAAGCCCGATTCAGTACCCCTAGTGTAAGTTTTAGGTTACAAAATACGTCTCGATCGCGTTCGCGTAAAATCTCAATTTGTATCGAAACACGAACATCGCAATGAGATTTTAACGCGAACGCGATCGAGCCGTATTTTGTAACCGAAAACTTACACTAAGGGCACAGAAGCGACAGCTGTGACCGCATAATCGGCAATTGAATCCAATAGCATATTGAAGTCCTTGTGTATAAAGTCAACTCCGTTTACCAGGCGGGCTCGCGGTTCGAGTGTGACGACCAGATCGGCGTCACCCACTTCCTAAGAGCCTGCTCGGCTGCCTCGGGCTCAGGCTACACGGCTTACAGGTATAAAAACCGGGCAAGTGCGAGTCGGCTTCGAATTTTTTATGATATGATGTAACTAAAAATTTATGCTTTTCGCAATTTTTCCTGTCTATGCTATAAGACGTAGCTTTGTACTACCAAATTTCAAGATTCTGAGCTCACAGGAAGTACCCTGTAGGTTTTGATTCCCTTGCGAGTGTCGAAAATTTTATAGCATAAACGGCTGTATTATCTTTTGATTGCGTTGACTTCTAAAATTGATTTTTTCACAGCTCCAAGGGACAGTAGACCTGAGTATCTATTTAAATGAATTTCAGCTTGATACCTCCACGCGTTCCTGAGAAAAAGGGTCTTGACAGACGGACGGACGGACAACAAAGTGATCCTATAAGGGTTCCGTTTTTTTCTTTTGAGGTACGGAACCCTAAAAAACATGTTGAAATCAAAACATCAGTGCACAACTTGAGTATTTGGCTCCGTTTCCATCAAAGATGTGCGAGGATGTGTAGCGAGGCGAGCAAGCGCGAGGGAGTGCGAGGGTTTCATGAAACAATATAAATAAACGCTTTTTCATCACACTTGCTCGTAAACAGTGTCGTAACATGCAGGCTACCTTGGTTGCAACCCCCCAAATAAAACCCTCGACCTTAATGTGCTTGTCATGAAACCCGTGGTCGGTAAATGAGTCATTGCGCGTACCTACTGATGGTGCTGCGCGCGCTGGCCCACACGCACACGCACGCTGCGGCGCATGCTGCGGTAGGGGGAGGGGGAGGGTGGCGCTGCCAAGAGCGCAGCCTAAGGTATCGCCAATATTAGGAAAAAATATATTTTTCTTTTAGAAATATAAGATTTTACTCGCAAATGTGATAAAAAACATTATTGTATGTCGCACGGGCGGTAGTATAACATCGACTCATTAAAGCCCTCAGTCTTCGACTTCGGGCTTCTAATGGACTCTCGTTCGTAATACGGTATTTGACTAATTTTTTTTTTTGTTTTATAAATTAAAACTATTTTCAACCGATTTAAGTTTTCTCTTCGCTGAACACTGTCTGTATATCTATATTTTCATATTAATATTAATATATGGGAATATGGCAAATTCAGGAGTTGTCCAATACCGAATTCCTTTTTTACCGCCCTTAAGACACAATGTACTATTACGTATTCTCGCACAACACGTCTCTGGTGAAAACAGCTGAGCGAAGCGAGGTGAGGTAAACGAAGCGTTCCTATTGGTTCATGAAAAACACGTTTCTCGCACATCGCTGATCGAAACTGAGCCCTTTGCTGCGTGTCCATCAAATATAATGCAAGGAATGTTTCTCGTGAATCAATAGAAACACTTCATTTAAATGCCTATCGTCGCTCCGCCGAGCTGTTTCTACTAGTACCTATAGTTTCTATTGATCCATGACGTCATCACTGCCTTGCCACAGGCCATCGACAAAATCATTTCCTTGTAAAGACTCCAATATTCAAAACAAACGTCTAGTCTTACTAAATTGTTGTGGCAACAACCTCACCGGTGCAAGCCCGGGCTCGACTCCCCGACCCTCTGCTTGAGGTCAAACCACTATGCTACCACGGCCATGTACACAGAGATGTTATATTGCCGATGTTTAAGGTCACAGCTCATTAGAGCCACCCGGCACCCGACCAGCACTGCCTCGACTTTCGGCGTCCACTCGTTGTCGACAGTTGGTCCACGGGAGGACGCCGCGTTGACAACAAGTGGACCTCGCGTGGTCAACGAGTGGACGTCGCGTAGTCTATTATGAAATGAGGTTGGGGAGCGCCGCACCAACCGCGCGCGGTTCAGTATTCATTTACTTGGCAAAAAAAACATAAAATACATAAAAGACTTATGCTTGTTGGCAACCCCAACACTAAGGTACAGCACTATCTCGACTGTCGATTCTTTGTTAGAATTAAGTTTTTTTTCCCTTCCCTTCTCTATGCACCTGTGCGAGCGCAATACACGTTTCCGAGTGAGAATATAATTTTTATTTATTAAATCCCCAGCACGCCTTAAGCTAGCCCTATAAAATCAACTAAATACAGTGCCTGCTCAACATGGTCCTTCGTTTTCTTATTTATTGCGTGCGGGGCTCAAGATAAGTAAATTCTCGCAAACGTGGACGCAGTGTGCAAGCGACTTCGCCGCCATTTTGGGTCGACCCGGCCAATTTCCCTACGCGTCGCGAATAAAGTGCTTCACTTCGACGCGTGCCGGTGTATATTTCAACGCTGCCAGCGATCCTGCCTTTATCTACAGTACGCGTAATTCCTAGCCCCGATGGAGCCAACAGAGGAAGAATCGCGCAACCTTCTACAAACACGTGGATACGTGAAGGCGAGCTTGAGTAAGCTGCACAAACTTGCTCAACCGGAGGCAGCCTTGCAGCAATATTCGGTAGAATACCTGAAGGCGAAAAGAGAACGGGCGCAAGCGCTATTCATGGAGTACGATGACTACTGCCGAAAAATAACATTCTCGGGCTACAAGGACGCGGAGGACGAAACCACTGAGAACAAGTATTTCGACGTCGTAGCGGCGTTGGACGAGGAGATCAACAAACGGCCGGCCGCCGCCGCCGCCAACGCCGCCGCCTCCGCAGCTGTCGCTCAAGACAAATCAACCGAACACGTGTCAACCGGTAGTGTGAAAAAAGTAACCTTGCCTCCTATAGCAATTCAAACATTTAGTGGTAAGTTTTCAGACTACATTCCATTCATCAATCTATTCCGATCTCTGATAGACAATGACAAGAGTTTAGACACAGTGCAAAAAATGTATTATTTAAGGTCATTTCTGAAAGACGAACCCTTTGATTTAATAAAAAACCTTCCCTTGACTGGAGCAAGTTACCACGAGGCCCTAGAACTGTTAGACACTAGGTATAATAACAGGTACAAAATCATCAGCGAGCATGTAGCTGCAATAATAGATATCAAAAATATTATCAGAGCGACGGCCATAAGCCTAAGACAATTTGTAGCTTGCATTAGGCAAGAGCTAGCTGCACTAAAAAATTTAGAACCTCGTGTCGAGTATTGGGACACTATATTATTGTGCATTTTATCCCGAAAATTAGACAATTTCACCGCACGAGCATACCAACTGGAACGGGACCCAGCCACGGAGCCCAGCATTGAACACCTCTTGAGGTTCCTGGAGAAACGCGCCCTGGCACTGGAGAACGTCGAACAGGGACATGGCCCTCCGGCATCCGAAGCGCGCGCCCCCAGGGTAGCAGCACACGGAGTCACCGGCTCACCATGCATATACTGTAAGTCTAAAGAACATAAATTATATACTTGCAAATCATTTCAACTGCTAGCAACAGACGACAAATTAAAATTCGTCAAGCAAAATGACTTGTGCAACACATGCCTAGGCTTACATAAGGGACGATGCAGATTTCACTTCAGGTGTGCGGAGTGCAAGGGGCCACATAACACTCTGTTGCACTGCAATGAAAAGGCACCACCTGTCACATTAACAGGCAATACTGACAACAATGTGCTTCTCCCCACAGCTAGAATAAAGGTGTTCGGAAAGGATGGTACCGAATACCATATTCGAGCCCTCATGGACAGCGGCTCGCAGGTCTCATTGATCACCTCCAAGGTAGTCAAGCAGCTTGGTTTCACACCCAAGCAGATCAACACAAACATCATTGGCATAGCCAATGCGAAGAGTAATGTAAAATTTTGCATTCCATTAGAAATCCATGCGATACAAGCCCCCTTTAAGACTGCTGTAAATTGTCACATAGTTGACCAAATAACCTGTAATTTACCACAGTATACATTCAATATATCTGCAATAAAAATTCCAGATCATTTAAATTTAGCCGATGAAAAATTTAACATCCCAGGTGAGATTCACATGTTAATCGGAGCGGACGTCATGTTTCAGACACTGTTGCCTATGCAACAGTCGAGTCAGCTGGAGCTGACAGCGGCACCGGACTGCCGACCGCAGCAACACGACGCGCCGAGCTCCGAGGCATCGGCCTGTAACTCTGCCAGTCTGCACATCGTGAACACCGTGTTTGGACACATTATTGGAGGTAGCCTGCCACAATATTTAAGTGAACCCACCTGCAATAAAGTCGTACTTAAATGTGAACTAAGTCTTAATGAAACACTGGCCAAGTTTTGGAATACAGAAAAAGTACCTGAGGTGTACAATGAAAGTACTTCTGAACAACAACTTTGTGAACAAATTTTTCAAAAAACAGTAAAGTTAAATAATAATCAGTTTGAAGTAGCATTGCCCTTAAAATTACCTCTTTCTGAAGTCAATGATGTACTTGGAGAATCTTTCCGGTACGCTCTCAAAAGATTTTTAAATTTAGAAAAGAAATTACAGCAAAATCCAGACTTATTTAATCAGTACCAGCAGTTCATACATGACTATTTAGCTCTCAACCATGGTCACTATGTGGACGTTGAGGTTTATGATCTGCGCAAAGACCCAGTCTATTTCCTACCGCACCATGCCGTCATCAATGAAAACAGCAAAACAACAAAATTAAGAACTGTTTTTGATGGCTCAATGCGCACAGATAAAAAAGTTTCACTTAATGATTTACAACTGACAGGGCCAGTGGTTCAACGCGACTTGTTCGATATAATAATGCTTTTTCGCTTTGGAAAGTACACCTTTACGGCAGATATTAGGCGCATGTTTCGTAATATAAAAATAGATCCAGCATACACTTCTCTCCAAAACATTCTTTGGAGAGACAATCCCAAAGAGCCAATCAAGTGTATAAGACTTGACACCGTCACATACGGTCTAAAAAGCTCTAGTTACTTAGCGTCACGATGTCTAGATGAGCTAGCAAATAGGTATGGAAATTCACATCCCCTAGCGACATCTGTGATTAAAAATAATATTTACGTCGATGACGTCATATACTCTAACAATGATCTCGAAACCACTCTTAGCGCTAAAGACCAGTTGCGTGACTTACTCAACCTAGGTAGCTTCTCTACTCATAAATGGTCTTCGAATCATGAGGTAATTCTATCTAACATACCATCAGGTGAACAACATTTTGATAGTCTAGACCTGCAAAAAGATAATTACAATATGAAAGCGCTGGGTTTACAGATCAACATAAAAGACGACAATTTCATTATCTCCTCTCCAGAGCCATTTGACTCTGCAAATATTACTAAAAGGAGCATTTTGAGTTACATAGGAAGACTTTATGACCCAATGGGCTTCGTAAATCCCATAATCGTCACAGCAAAGGCCATCATGCAAAAATTGTGGAAGCTCAACACTAGTTGGAACGAAAAACCACCACCTAATGTACAGCAAGAGTGGCTTGAGTTCACTAGTGACTTAGCCGTGATGGAACCTATTTTACTAAGTAGAAACATAGACATTTCAGAAGCAGACACAGTCCAGCTCGTCGGGTTTGCAGACGCTTCGAGCACAACAGCCTACGGGTGCTGCGTGTACCTGCGACACACGTATAAATCAGGTGCAACAAAAATGCATTTACTCTGTTCCAAATCGCGAATAAATCCAGTTCAGAATAAAGGCTTAACAGTACCCAGACTTGAACTAAACGCTGCTCTTCTGCTTTCAAAATTAATGGCAAAAACCTATGACACTTTGAAAATTAAAGCAAATGTTAAAGAAGTTTACTTGTTTAGCGACTCACAAATAGTTCTCGCATGGCTCAAAACCGAACTAACAAAGCTTCAGGCGTATGTGGCGAACAGAGTAAATGTCATTCGTCAGAATACCGCTAGATGGAGCTGGCTGTATGTCAACACGCACGAGAACCCAGCTGACCTCATAAGCAGAGGAGTAAGACCGAGCGAACTTCGTAGCAACGACCTCTGGTGGCATGGGCCCCAGTTTCTACGCAACAGTGAGTACGTTTTCGCTTGTCACGAACCTTCAATAGCTCTAGACCTCCCAGAGGTTCAGTCTGGCATGGATTTTTCCAGCAGTCATGTGTTTGTGTGTGCCATTCCGAATCCACTCGATTGCATTATCGAGCGCTTGTATAATTATTCGGATATAAATAAAATTTTAAGGCTTTTTGCATACATACTGCGGTTTCTTAATAATACTAACAAAAATAAAAGTAAATTAAATACTACTTACCTTAGCAGCGCTGAACTAAAGCAATCGCTCATGCTTATAATCAGACATGAACAAAATAAACAATTTCATGCTGAGTTTGATGCTTTAAAGAAAGGTCAAGTCATTAAAGGAAAACTTGCACAACTCCATCCCTTTGTAGACCAACTAGGGCTTATGCGTGTGGGCGGTAGGCTTCATAACGCTCAAATAAGTTATGACAATAAACACCCAATCATCTTACCAAAGGGTTCAGTCTTCACTAATATGCTAATTAAAAGTGAGCATGAAAGATTACTGCACTTGGGTCCTAAGCTTCTGCTCTCGCATTTGAATAATAGGTTTTGGATTGTAAATGGATTGGAAGAGGTCAGAAAGATTACCATTAAATGTATAATTTGTTTCAGGCAAAAGGCTACAGTGGCCAAACAGCTCATGGGCTCCTTGCCAGCTGGTCGCGTCACTGCCACTAGCCGACCGTTCGAGAAAGTCGGAGTGGACTTCGCTGGGCCAATCGACGTAAAGCTCTCCCGCGTAAGAAAATCCGTAATAGGTAAAGGTTATATTTGTGTTTTCGTATGCTTTGCGACAAAAGCAGTTCATTTAGAACTAGCCTCAGATCTTACGACAGAAACTTTCTTAGCGTGCTTCAGACGGTTAATTTCGAGGAGAGGCCTTGCCCATTGAAGTTCACTGCGACAACGCAAGCACATTCAAATGCGCAAGGAGCCAATTGGCTGAGCTTTACACACTGCAGTCTTCCCAGACGCACCAGGCCAAAGTTCATAATTTTGCCTCACAGCAAGGTATTTCATTTCATTTCATACCTAGTTATTCAGCTACGTTTGGGGGTCTGTGGGAGGCCGCAGTGAAGAGCACAAAATACCATTTAAAAAGAACCCTGCAAAAAACTGTATTAACTTATGAACAGCTCAATACAGTACTCACTGAAATTGAGGCTGTATTAAATTCAAGGCCTTTGTTACCACTGTCTTCGAACCCAGACGATTACTGTTATTTAACGCCTGGTCATTTTATCATAGGCAATAGTTTGACTATGTACCCTGAAAAAGATGTCAGTAATATCCCAGATAACAGACTAAAATTCTGGCAAATGTGTACTAACCTAAAGCAAAAATTCTGGCAAATTTGGCACAAATGTTATTTGAATGTTTTACAAAACAGACCGAAATGGAAAACTGACATATGTAATGTAAAATTAGGTAGTTTAGTAATCTTAAAAGAGGATAATATGCCTCCAATGTCCTGGCCTATGGCCAGAATTGTAAAACTATTTCCCGGAGATGACGGAAAAGTGCGTGCTGTAGAAGTTAGGAAACCTAATAATAATACGCATGTGCGTAGCATACGCAAAATTTGTATATTGCCTATTCAAGATAATGAATAACAACCAATTTTTACAACACGCACGTATAGTGTATATTATCGCCACTAGATGGCACCACTGTCTATGTAAACGTTGATAAGTTTATTTACCGTTATTTTTTACAGTTATGTCAGCTGTTTATTTAGTAAGAATAATGCAAAAGGTACATATTAGATTTACGTATAGTGCATAATACCGCCAATAGATGGCGCCACTATCTTTGTGAACTTTCATAAGTTTATTTAGCATTATTTTTTACAGTTGTCAACTGTTTATTTAGTAAGATATTATGCAAAGAGAGCATATTAGAGTTAAATTGATTTTAATATTTGCTTACCTACTTAAGCATTAATACATAGGTCTCTAGGTCGTAGGACTTCTTATTTCAGATGTGTAGTTTAACTATGATGCCAAGAACTAGAGTACCTTGCTTTATATTCAATTAAACCTTGTTTTTAAACTCATGATTTCGTGATTTGTTAATTGTATATTCATTAATTTGATTAATATTTAAATTTTGATACATACATAACATATGTATAATGAAAACTTGCAGAATAAGCGTAATAGCATTATATAATGTATGTTTGTTCTCTAACAAGCTGGCTGGCAGCATGTTGGCAACCCCAACACTAAGGTACAGCACTATCTCGACTGTCGATTCTTTGTTAGAATTAAGTTTTTTTTCCCTTCCCTTCTCTATGCACCTGTGCGAGCGCAATACACGTTTCCGAGTGAGAATATAATTTTTATTTATTAAATCCCCAGCACGCCTTAAGCTAGCCCTATAAAATCAACTAAATACAGTGCCTGCTCAACAATGCTAGAACTTACCAAAATTATGCACCCTGGTAGGGTATAGCCACAATTTTATGTATGAAATTATTTGACGCGTGGCAAGCGTACGAGCAGTGAGCTATCACCGAGTGGTCTACTCGCCGTCCGCGCGTGGACACTTCGTGAGAGAGGCGAGGTGACGCTACGGAGTTGATGTAATAAGCGCATGCCCATACAAATCCATATAAAGAATACTAACCGCTTGTGGCGAGGCGGTGCTGATCGGGTGACGGGAGGATCTAAAGGGCAACACACACAGAGAGCGGGCGCGGGTCGTGCGCGGGCCCGCGACGGGCGTATTTGCATGGCGGTATATGGACGCCTTCACACAGAACGCGGGCGCGGGCGCGGGTCGTGCGCGGGCCCGCGCCCGTCGCCCGTCGTCACAAACAGCGCGAGCCGAGCGCAGTGTTACCAACTCTCAAAAATATTTATCCCTAAAGCTTAAGTTAAAAACCCCTAAAACTCGTTTTTAATGAAAATGTTTACTTTAAATTTGAATATTTCGCAAAAAAATACTGAATCGAAAAATCGTCTTAGTAACCCCCTAATGCTTTTAATTTAAAAGACCCTACACTATAGGGTTGGATGAGAAAAAAGGTTTTTTTTTCTATGGGAGGTACCCAAAAAAAAAATTTTTTTTTAATTTTTCATTGTACCATTTTGTTGGAATAGTTTTCATAATAAGTATATCTATGCAAAATTACAGCTTTGAAGCATTGATAGTCCCTGAGCAAAGCCGCGGACGGACAGACAGACAGACAGACAGAGACATGGCGAAACTATAAGGGTTCCGTTTTTGCCATTTTGGCTACGGAACCCTAAAAACCGTATTCATGCGCAGTAGCTAGTTCATTTAGGCGAGAATAAAATTTATTTATTTTATTTTTTTAATTAATTGGTAGGTACTACAGAAAAATCTGTTATTTTTTCCATTGACTAGTATAAGCTTATTCCTGTCTATAAAAAAATAAAGCCACTTTTAAAAATTTCATCATCGCCCATCATTAAATAAATTGGATTTAATTAAGTAAGTAAATAAAGTTTGCCCTTGGTGTTCAAGCGCGTTTGTCGTTTTCCACATATATCTAGCGGCACTGTATAATTCTGTGTCGAGTTAACAAAAATGTCGTATCTATTATTGGTTCTAGAACTGTTTAAATTTGTACTCCAAAAGTCGCCAGATACCTAAACCATTTCTGTCGTCAAAACATTTTTGCGGTCGCTAGATTTAAGCAAAAGTCGTCACTTCTAGGGACTAAGTCTCTAAAATGGCAACATTGATAGCCGCCGCGGGCCCGTCGCGGGTCCGACCCGCTCTCTGTGTGAATACAACGAACCGCGCGGCTCACGCGGCGGACACGACCCGACCCGCGCACGCTTTCTGTGTGTGTTGCCCTTAATGACGGGTGGATTTAAAGGCCTCCGCTAACTCGCGTGGGTGGGCTTGGTTTGGTGCGGCGTGCTGTTTCAATAGGTTTCCATAGAGCAAGAGATCCGCCTCACGCAGTGCTGCTTTTTCTTGATGACATGAAACAAGCACGCCGCGTCCGCGCCAAGACGTACCCGCGCGAGTTCGCGGTGCCCTAATAGCTACCAAATCTGTCATCTTACCAGCAAGACACGCGTGCTACAGCAGTTTGGGGCCTACATCACCTGCAGCAGCGACCGGCAGAGTATTGCTTACACGCTCCGGTGTCCCGTCAGCGTATTCTGCACGGTCAAGTACTACCTACTTGATATCGCTGCGAGGTAATTACATCATTACCTCTAATATTAGAACAGCAATCGCAGGTGCTCGGTGAGATACTTATATTGTGAACCCACACCCGGGACTTATCACTATCACACCAACAACGGGGTCAAGCTACTAAATAGTTACTCAGAGTTACTAAGTTACGAGTGAAAATCAAGAGAGTTTAAAGTTTTATATTATTTACCAATTGACAAGATTTCATTTTTTTTACACCTGTAAATTACTACAGGAATCGAAAGAGTTTTGCCTCCTGAACATGGGAAAATATTTATTATAATTGATTTCTCCATATTTAAAAAAATACAAAAAAATGAAAAAATATGGCTGAATTTGCCAACACTACGACAGTGTGGCGACCTTATTTGTGTATTGTTTTAATTGTATTTTATTATTGTTTTTGTTGTGTTTGTAGACGGACCCTATTTACTGTAGCACAATTGTAGTTTGGGCCGCCTACAATAACGTTAGTATTTATATTAAGTAAGCCGCTCGGTGCGATGCGCGCGCGCAGCTGTTCGACCGGTTCTTACGTTCGGCAAACATCGGTAGCTGCCGCGCGCGGGAGCCGAGCGCGCCTTCGTGTGTTTTCGGTTTGGACAGTGAGTTGAGTTGCGAATTTACCTCTGTCGATGTAGGACGCCGCGCTCGCGCGCCGCTCGACCTAACGGTTTACTGATATTGTACTACGCGACTTCTTTAACTGTCGGTTTGCTTGGGCGCCTTAGTTATTGTTTACTATGGTAGAACTCTGTTGCTTTTGCTAAGCTTTTATAGCATATTGTTTCGCTTGCCATAGTACGCTTTTATGTGACTTTCTACTTCTTTCTTCTGTGACTTTCGTTTTTATTTCTTGTGACATTATCTATCTATCTATATATATAAAAGGCAAAAGTGATTGACTGATGTATCAACGCACAGCCCAAACCGCTGGTTCTAGGGATTTCAAATTTAGCACGTAGGTTCCTTTTATGGTCTAGGGGTGCACTAAGAAAGGATTTTTTAAAATTCACCCTCTAAGGGGGTGAAATGGGGGTCCAAAGTTAGTATGGGGAAACAAGATTAGTTAGACTATTTTATTCGAAACTTCACAGGAGTACTCTTAACAACAAATAAGTAAACACGTGTTTCAGGTTTTTTGAGAATTCAACCCCTGAAAGGGGGTAATGTGGTGACAAAGTCAATCGAAAATCAGTCGTTGATATTTCAACGCACAGCCCAAACCACTGGACCTAGAGACTTGAAATTTTGTACATAGATACCTTATACAATGTAGGCATCCACTAAGGAAGGATTTTTTGGAAATTCTAACGGTAACGGGAAAAAACGGGATTTATATATTCGATTCCGAGTGACCCTATCTCAGTAACTGTACTAACTAAACTTCAAATTTGATTCACAAGTAGGTATTACATTAATTAAAACATAGATTTCAGGTTTTTGGAAATTCCCAAGGGATAAGGAAAAAACGGGATTTATATATTCAGTTTAACTGAATTCTATGAACTATAATTACTAGACTCTTCAAATTTAGCATAGAAGTAGGTGATTATAATAGTAAACAACAGTTTTTAGGAATTTGGGAAATTCCCACGGGATAAGGAAAAAACGGGATTTATATTCAGTTTAGCGGGATCGATTTTTCATTTTACTGGTCCTAGAAAACTAATATTTTGCATATAGGTTCCTTGAGGAGTGTAGGGGAACACTACAAAAGGATTTCCCGAAGTTCTGACGGGAACGGGAAAATGGGATTTTTCGTTTTACTAATCGCAGAAGGCAGCAACTTGGCATGTAAGTTGCTTGAGAAGTGAAGAGAACCATTAAGAAATAATTTTCCGAAATTCCCACGGGAAAGGGAAAAAAACAGGATCTTTCATTTTAATGGTCCTAGAAAGCTGAAATTCGGCATGTAGGTTGCTTGGGGATTGTAGAAGAGCGTTAAGAAAGGACTTTCCAAAATTCCAACGGGAACGGGAAAATACGGTATTTTTCGTTTTACTGATCGTAGAAAACTCAAATTTGGCATTTAGGTTCCTTGGGGAGGAGTGTAGGGGAGCACTACAAAAGGATTTCCCAAAATTTTGACGTAAACGGGAAAAAACAGGGTTTATCGTTAGTATTATTGCAATTTTACATTAAACAGCATTAGTATTATTGTGGAACCATTAAGAGATAATTTGCCGAAATTCTCACGGGAAAGGGAAAAAATGGGACTTTTCGTTTTACTGGTAGAAAGCTAAAATTCGACAATGTATAGGAGCACTGAGAGAGGACTGTCCAAAATTCACACGAGAACAGGGAAAAACGGGATTTTTTTTTACTGGTCGTAGATAGCTGAAACTTGGCAAGTACCTTGGAGACTGTAAGGGAGCATTAATAGAGCATTTCCCGAAATTCTTATGGTAACGGAAAAAAAACAGGATTTTGCGTTTTAGTGGTTGTAGAAAGCTAAAATTTCAAAATTCAAATGTATATACTGCACGTACGCTGCAAAAAGCTCTTTAACCGACTTCAAAAAAATGAGGAGGTTATGTATTCCGCTATATATATTTATTTATGTTTGTTCACCGATTTCTCGCTTAATTGTGGACCGATTTTTTAAATAATTTTTTATTCGAAATAAAATCTACTCCTGAGTCTACTCCTCCCCATTGCCACCAAATCAGAATCTGATGACGGAATCTCAGGGAAATCGAGGGCAACCCTCAAATTTTGTAGGCACGCATAACGTTTTTTTATATAATTATCTCGATTTATTTAAGTATTTGCGTCTGACTGACATCATCTCATGTTGATGAGCTGATGATGGAAGGTTAAACTCCTTAACGGTTAGAGGTAACGAGTTAGAAGAAGTTTCTTTAAACATCATATGCACGTATAGGTAGACCTTTAGTTGTATTCTTTCTGGTTATTCAGGTGAGCTGATGAGGGAAGGTATAACTCCTTAACGGTTAGGAGGACACATTAAGTACCTACACCAAACCAATCAACTCATTACGTAACAAAATTTATCAATACCTGTAAAACAGTATACTGTGACAGGACAGGCTGACAGACCTGAATTTGGCACACATGTAGATAAAGTATCATAGGAGTGCACTAAGTAAGGACTTTTCGAAATTCCCATGGGAAAAGGAAATATTTAACTTTTTCTGCTTCTTGGTTGTTTGGGGAATCTCTGGAAAAACAGAGTGGATTTAAAAAAAAACTATTAGTAAAAGCTTTTTAAAAATCGATACCCGAAATAATAGAAGCCTGTTTCAATTCAATCGCGGACAGTGTGGTTTTCTCTTGAATTTACTTATTCCTATCCCGCGGGAACAATCCTATGCCGCGTAGGTACGAAGTCGCGGGCAAAAGAAGCACGTGGGTTTTCTAAAATTACACCCCTGACCTAAAGATGTGAAACAGGGGTACAAAGTTTAACGAATTATGATCATCTAGGTTGTTTTTTAAATTCAAAAATTTGCAAATATAATCCTCCGAAAAATCAATTAAAATACGGAAATAAAGATCATAGAAAGTAAATGATCTGTGTTACCCCAAATTTAACGCGAGCGAAGCCGCGGGCAACAGCTAGTAATTAATATATGTGGAACAAATTAGTTTTAATCATATCCAATTAGAACGTTCCCATATAAGTGGTGACCCCTGTGTTAGTGAACATTTGTAACGGGCAATTTTAAATATTATTAAAATGTCGGTGAATGCTGATGCTAGTGACTCATCGGTGTTTCGTATAAGTGTTAAAGTGCCCCCGTTTTGGCCGGATAAGCCAACATTATGGTTCGCGCAGCTTGAAGGACAATTTTCGTTGGCTAACGTAACGGTAGATGCCACCAAGTTTTACCACGTAATTTCGGTATTGGAGCCAAAGTACGCCGCGGAAGTGGAAGATATAATTACAAAACCACCCGCTACCGAAAAATATGAAAAATTAAAGTCGGAGTTAATTTCACGGCTATCGATTTCAAGGGCAGAGCGTTTGAAGCAGCTTACCTTGAAAGAAGAGCTCGGTGATAGGAAGCCGAGCCAATTTTTAAGGCATATCCGCAGTTTGGCTGGGCCCGATTTCCCGGATGAATTTTTACGCACGTTGTGGATGAGCCGGCTGCCGAGTTTGTTGCAGAGTATCATCGCTATGCAGGATAATTTGTCGCTTGATGAGGTAGCATTGATGGCTGATAAGGTGTATGAGGCAATGCCGGGTATGTCTTCGCCCCACGTAGCCGCTACGTCGTGTTCACCGCAAGTTGCAGCCGCATCCAGCTCACAGGTTCCTTCTTCTGCAATGGACGACTTGCATCGTAAAATTGACGCACTGACTAGGAGGCTTGACGCGATGTCCACATCCCGGGGTCGTAAGGCTAAACCCCGGTCGAAGTCCCGCGGCAAGCGTAATCAGTCCAGGAGTCGTTCGCGTGCCGGCAAATCCAGCGGTAACAATAAGCGGTACTGCTGGTACCACTTCAAGTTCGCGGATAAGGCAGATAAGTGCATTCCCCCGTGTTCGTATCCAAAAAACTAGTAGATCAGCCGGCGGTGTCGGCCAGTGAATGTGCCTCAACGTCTACCCGGTTATTTGTTACGGATATTAAGACTAAGGTGCAATATTTAGTAGACACTGGGTCAGATCTGTGTGTTTATCCAGTGAGTTTTTTGCGTGCACAACGTCGTCATAAAACAAATTATGAACTTTATGCCGCAAACAATACTACTATTAGTACTTTTGGCTGGTTGAGCTTATCGCTAGATTTAGATTTACGCCGTGAGTTTTCATGGCGCTTTGTAGTTGCAGATGTTAGCAAGCCTATTATCGGAGTAGATTTTCTCTCTTTTTATAACTTGCTTGTCGATGTTCGTAATGCTCGCTTAATCGACAATACCACCTCGCTAACGTCTGCTGCTGTAGTTGCTTCTGCTTGTGTTTGTCCGCAGATAAAAGTAATTTCAGGTGACTCACTTTGCCATAGATTACTTGAGGAATTTCCGGATATAATGCGCCCAGTTGGTAATCCCTTAGAGCGTAGGTGTAAACACCAGACGCAACATTATATCCGGACTACTCAAGGGCCACCTGTGTATTCCCGGCCGAGGCGTTTAGCGCCCGATCGTCTTAAAATAGCGAGACGAGAATTTGAGGAAATGGTGCGTACAGGTATTGCACGCAGATCGGAGAGCCCGTGGTCGTCTCCTCTTCACCTGGTACCTAAAAAGGATAAAGGCTGGCGTCCTTGTGGCGATTATCGCGCACTTAACGCCCGTACCGTTCCGGATAGGTACCCGGTGCGGCATATTGCAGATTTTTCACATAACCTTTTTGATTGTAAAGTTTTCAGCAAATTAGACCTAGTACGCGCTTACAATCAAATTCCCGTCGCGCCTGAGGACATTCCGAAGACAGCGATCACGACACCCTTTGGACTTTTCGAGTTCCCATTTATGAGCTTTGGTTTGCGCAATGCTGCACAAACATTTCAGCGTTTTATGGATGAAGTCCTTAGGGGTCTTGATTTCTGTTTTCCCTTTATCGATGACGTTTTAGTAGCTTCTGTTAATGATGCTGAGCACCAGAAACACCTGCGTGCGATATTCGAGCGTTTTAATGAACATGGCATATTATTAAATGTATCTAAATGTGTATTTGCCAAACCACGCGTCGAGTTTCTGGGGTACCAGGTTTCTTCAGAGGGTACACAACCTATTGGAGATAGGGTAAAGGCAATACAAAATTTTTCACGGCCTAATACTATTAAGGATTTGCGACGTTTCCTTGGTGCCTTAAATTTTTATAGGCGATTTATTTCTGGCGCTGCAAAATTACAAGCTCCTCTCCATGCACTACTTAGTGGTCCAAGGCTGAAGAGCAATAGCCCAGTTAGCTGGACTCCACCACTAGAAGAAGCTTTCAAAGCTTGTAAAGCAAGTATTGCAAATGCCGCTCTTCTAGCGCATCCAGACTCTTCTGCTCCTCTTGCAATAGTGACAGATGCCTCCGATTTTGCTATCGGTGCCGTATTGCAGCAAGAAGTGGAAGGACATTGGCAACCGTTGGGATTTTTCTCTCGGAAATTAACACCTGCCCAAGTTAAGTACAGCGCATATGACCGTGAACTTTTGTCTATTTATGAGTCAGTTAAATACTTCCGTTATATGATCGAGATGAAACCTTTTTTTGTCCTTACTGACCATAAACCCATTATTTCCGCATTTAAAAAGTCACTCGATGCGTGCTCTCCGCGACAGTTTAGGTATCTTGACTTTATATCTCAATTTACTACTGACATCCGATACATTGCTGGCAAGGACAATGTTGTCGCGGACGCGTTATCGAGGACAGACGCTATTACTGACGGACTACACCTCGACGTTTTAGCTAATTCTCAGGCTACGGATACTGAACTCAAAATGCTACTTCGAACTGGTTCGTCTCTTAAACTTCAAAAAGTCGCCTATGCGACTACGAAGCTCATGTGTGACGTGTCCGGGCCCTCCCCACGCCCATTTATAACATCAGAGTTTCGTAAAATGGTTTTTAATTCGATTCATGGACTAAGCCACCCTAGCGCCAGGACTACCATCAGATTGGTGTCCGAGCGTTATGTGTGGCCTGGAATTAGGAAAGATTGTAGGGAGTGGGCACGGTCGTGTATTCCTTGCCAGAAGTCAAAAGTAACACGACACGTACATGCCCCAATCCATGATTTCAAGCCGCCATCAGGTCGTTTCTCGCATGTCCACATAGATTTGATAGGTCCATTGCCCGTGTCCAATGATTTTAAGTACTGTCTTACTGCCGTAGACAGATTCACGCGTTGGCCTGAGGCAGTACCCTTGCATGATATTACTGCGGAAACCGTAGCTAAGGCCTTCATATCTATGTGGATATCGCGTTTTGGTTGCCCTCAAAATATCACCACTGACCGTGGTCGGCAATTTGAGGCGCATATTTTCAGCCAGATTTCAGCACTTACAGGGTCACGTCATTTGCGTACTACTGCGTATCACCCGGCTGCCAATGGACTTGTGGAGCGTTTCCACCGTCAGCTCAAGGCCGCCATAATGTGTCACGCAGACGAGTGCTGGACGGAAACACTTCCACTAGTACTACTTGGAATTCGTAGTGCATGGAAAGATGATTTGTCCGCATCGACCGCCGAGTTAGTTTACGGCGAAACGCTTAGACTGCCTTCCGATTTTTTTATACCGACTGCTGACGTACTGACTGACTATACAGATTTTGCCTCTAGGTTGCGTCTTCACATGAAAAAGTTGCAGCCTGTAAATGTTAATCGGCATGGTTCTCACAAAGTTTTTATTTACAAAGATTTGTCGACGGTGTCACATGTCTTTGTACGTCAAGATTTTGTGAGAAAATCTTTACAACCTCCTTACGCTGGTCCGTTTAAGGTTGTAAAAAGGGCACAAAAATATTTTGTTGTCGACGTAGCTGGGAAAAATGTTTCCATTTCAGTTGACCGGTTGAAACCAGCTTACATCTTAGCTGACTCCCCCGCTCCTACTAAAGCGTCGTCGACTGTCCCTACTGTCCCCTCAGCAGCCCCTCCGGAAGTACGGACCTCACGTTTCGGTCGGCGGTTACGTTTTCCTGATTTTTATCGACCTTAAAGGTCTCCGGGGAGGCTGGTGTGGCGACCTTATTTGTGTATTGTTTTAATTGTATTTTATTATTGTTTTTGTTGTGTTTTGTAGACGGACCCTATTTACTGTAGCACAATTGTAGTTTGGGCCGCCTACAATAACGTTAGTATTTATATTAAGTAAGCCGCTCGGTGCGATGCGCGCGCGCAGCTGTTCGACCGGTTCTTACGTTCGGCAAACATCGGTAGCTGCCGCGCGCGGGAGCCGAGCGCGCCTTCGTGTGTTTTCGGTTTGGACAGTGAGTTGCGAATTTACCTCTGTCGATGTAGGACGCCGCGCTCGCGCGCCGCTCGACCTAACGGTTTACTGATATTGTACTACGCGACTTCTTTAACTGTCGGTTTGCTTGGGCGCCTTAGTTATTGTTTACTATGGTAGAACTCTGTTGCTTTTGCTAAGCTTTTATAGCATATTGTTTCGCTTGCCATAGTACGCTTTTATGTGACTTTCTACTTCTTTCTTCTGTGACTTTCGTTTTTATTTCTTGTGACATTATAATTAATATATGTGGAACAAATTAGTTTTAATCATATCCAATTAGAACGTTCCCATAACAGTATAGATATGTTTCCTTTGCCTTTTTCACCAGAAAAAGGAGCTGTCATAATTTTGACAACGTCTCTATGCAACGTCTACGTCAGATTTACGTGATCTTTTTTTTAACAGACTAGACAAAAGTAATGGATCTATTGTGTCGTAGTTTTGGAGTTATGCCCTTTTAGAATAAGCACATCTTAAAAAAATTGTAATAAATTAATTAATAGTTGTAGCGAAATTTTAAAAATATCAGCGTTTTTCTCTTTCCAAACAGAATACAGAGAACGAATCAAATTATAGTCTTAGAAATATGAAATCTTGTCAATTGTTACATCCGCGCCATGCCCGGTTTTAGAGTAAGACGGACCCGTATCTTCCTGTGGGTGTCGTAAAAGGCGACTAAGGCGTCCCACCATCTCTATTCGCCTCTTGATTTCCATTTCTAACAATTTATTATTAACTAAGTATCTAGTTTGAGTTATTGTCCTACTGCTAGGCAAAAGCCTCCCATGTCCTCCATTTTCCCTGAATCAAAGCAGTCTGAGGGCGATCATCGAGAAAGAAATCCAGGTTGTTCCGCCAGGCCGCCATCTCCGTCTGAGCCTACTCCGCCATCGTCATCCGTCCCGTTTCTCATAAAATCCACCCATTTCTAAGGGCGTTTGTGCACTACAAGACCAGACCGGAAAAAAACGGCTCGGAATGGGGAAAAGTGCACAAAAGTGCCGGTTGCTTATACGGTCCGATATGGAACGCCATAAATTTACATACTAATTCATGCACTTTTCCCCATTCCGGACCGTTTTTTTCCGGTCCAGTCTTGTAGTGCACAAGCGCCCTAACAATGCCACCTTTAGGCTGGCCGCACATACACAGTTTCCTGATAAGGTTTTCGAATACGGAATTTAGAGCCAGCCTTAAATTATCGGGGTACCGGGGCACACTACGTCAATCAATGGGACAAAGACTTGCAGTGTGTGAACTTTCTGTCGCGGTCGCCAGGGCTCGTGCACAGAATGCCCAGTGGGAGAGAGGCATGATTTCTGATATTAATATAATTAATACCTACATAAACATAAGTAGGTATTTAAATCTTATCACAGATGCAGTTACAACCAGTGGGAGATCGACGACCGGAAGCCCATGATCAAAACCGATTTGCAGCGTATCCATCCCGAGCAGCTTTGCATGGACCTCGTCCAGAAGGCATGTTTTTTTTTAATTAGATAAGGAGTAGTACGTGCCAATCTTACGTGCATATCCCTTTTAGACGCCTTGAAAACCGAGACACGTAGTGCTGGACTTACACCGGCTAAACACTCAGCAGTGGGGGTACACTTAAAACGTCACCTTTTCACGTACACGCCAGCGCCTCTGGCGACAAAATGATAGCACTAAATTGACAAATGTGTCAAACGTGGACTTGAAAAATTCAGTCTGTCCGCCATCTTTCCGCTGTATGTTGGCTGTCTGGCTTTCGCGGATGATTTTTTGCTGTTTTCTTCAAGGCGTATTACATTGCTCCGCTTGGGTGACCAAGTGAAGTGACCACCATAAACTCGTTTGCTTTCCGGCCTCGCGATGTAATGCAACTTGCGCAATTTTCTTACAGGTCTAAACTGGGCTTTATAGACGTTAAGCTTGTTGTGTGCGTGCATGTACATGTGTGTTATGTCAGATTTAGTTCTTCAGCTAGCTACCAGATAGCGCTTGTACATGCAAATTTGACCATAGAGTTGCCACTCTTTTTCTATATTGGTACTAATACTCTTTGACACTCAGTTTCTACTGACGTCTCGTCTCTATTGATTGTGATTTTTTTCATCTTTACGAGGGTTTTCACAGAAGCGAAATATCGCTAGATGGCGTTAGTATCGTGAGGTCAATTTGACGTTTGACGTTTGCTCGTGATTGGTTAAATAATTACATGAGCCAATCGCAAGCAAACGTCAAATGATTCTCACGATACTAACGCCATCTAGCGATATTTCGCCTCTGAGAAAACCCTCATTCCAAGAAAGAATAAAAAAATCTAAAAAATCAGTAGGAACCGCACACAGAGACATATTTAGATTTATTTTTACCCGACTGCAGGAGTGGTACTGTTTTTCGGGCCAATCAACTATTTTACCGACACTTTGGGCGTCTCCTGCGTTACCAAAATTGTCTCTGGCGTTACCAAAAAATCATACTCCCAACAATATATTTCACGGTTTAATAGGTTGAACTTACGTAGGATGGCATGTATTCATGTACATACACCATCTATTAAATTACAGAAAAAACATGTTTACTTACAAAAATCTGCAATTGTTTGGAAAATGTATCTTGTATGCATATCTCTCAAACCGCGTGTTTGATACTGTATCGATTTTTTGATTTTTTTAATTATTATTCTTTATGTGATAGGCATCAGATACTTTTTTAATAAGTTTAAGAAATTCGCGTCCCCGTTTAGTTTATGAAGTACTTATAGCTACTGTAGTAGGTAGTGTAGGTGTTATCCTTTTGTAGTTTTTTTACGTTCTCTTCTTTCCAAAAGGCATGTTGGGGTGGACCTCTGAACAACTCCATCTTCTGCGAGGAGGAGCGCATCGACGGCATGTCAGAAAGCAGTTTGAATGCGTTCACCAAAGAAAATTTTACAACCGATGAGTGTACGGTCTCCAGCGTAGGGCTGCCTTTCGAAGAGGTTATAATGTTGGCAGAGAAGATTGAGTATAAACGGGTAGGTGCATCAAGTGCAGGCCCCATACTCATCATCCCAGCCTATATACGTCCCACTGCTGGGCACAGGCCTCCTCTCAGAACAAGAGGGCTTGGGCCATAGTTCCCACGCGGGCCCAGTGCGGATTGGGAACTTCGCACGCACCATTGAATTGCTTCGCAGGTTTGTGCAGGTTTCATCACGATGTTTTTCCTTCACCGCAAAGCTCGTGGAAAATTTCAAATGTAATTCCGCACATGCATTTCGAAAAACTGAGAGGTGCGAGCCGGGGTTTGAACCCACGACCCTCTGCTTGAGAGGCGATAGGTCAAACCACTAGGCCACCACGGCTATAGGCCCTATACTACGAAATGCAAAACTCGAACTTCGTATGTTGCCATCCCGCGACGCTTGTCTCATTTAGGTAATACGCAAGTGAAAGAGACGGTGCGATACGTTTTTCCAGTTTTGTAGTAGCCCCTCTGTATCTATAACTAGGAAAAGTTGAAAACTCCACGACTAGATGGTTCTAATGAATGGTAATGAATCATAGTTAGAAACATCGCAAGGAAACTCGATTTCACTTAAAAACCACATCGCAGGTTTGTGAGCTACGATACGACAGACAGACGGATCACCATATCACCATCCCAGCCTATATATATGTCTCACTGCTGGGCACAAGCCTCCTCTCAGAGTGAGAGGGCCCACGCACACGGACACGCACCACTGAATCGCTTCGCAGTTTTAAAAAGGTGTCTTCTCGCCGGTAAACGTCGATAGCGTCGAAAAAATACAAAAAGACTCCAAAAAACCAATCATAATTTGATTGCTTAGTAGCGACATCTCTTGTCTGGGTGAGCGGTTGGTTCCGAAAGAGTGTGACGTCTCTCGATGAGAGCTGAACATAGATGTCGCTAGTGCTGCTGCATAAGTAGCGTAGTAGAAATAAGCAACCTGAGATATGTATGCATAGGAAAAATTCGTGTCTAGATTCCTGTCCAGCGGTGGTGTAGGGGTTATAGCACGCAGCACGGATTGCTGAGGACCTGGGTTCGATTCCCAGCGCTGGTCTCTTTTTCTGGTTTTTCTGTGCATCCATGTCTCAGTTCGTATTTTCGATAACGTCGATAGCGTCGGCCGAGCTGATTGAAGTCTTTTTAGATCTTATAATATAGAAAGATAATATTATTAGTCTAATTATGCAATCCATCTTGTTGGAGGCCTACCGACAGCTCGTCTCCCGGTCCGCGGACGCCATTCGAGAACCTTTTGATCCCATCGGCCATCAGACAAAGACAAGACGGAGCGACGACCTGGTTAAGATCGCGGGATCGCGGTGGATGCGAAAAGCACAAGACCGGTCTGAGTGGAGAGCCTTGGGGGAGGCCTATGTCCAGCAGTGGACGTCTTTCGGCTGACATGATGATGATGATGATGAATTATGCAATAGGCCCCCGTTGATGACGGTGTTGTCCTAACAGGAGCCGCCCCCGCCGCGTCGAGTCCCCCCGTCGATAGCGCGTCATGGCTTCGAATTTTACGATTACGGACCTAATTCGGACACCTGGATCGCTTTTGCGGTCCCAGGCTGCGGCACTACGGACTTACCGTAAGTACTTTACATCTATTTTGGTCAGATAACGTTTCATTTAGTTTGGGCATTTTATAAGTAAGCGTTAGGGTAAGTTACTGGCGGGATAAATACTTTACTGTTCAATCAACTTACCAGCTAAAACGTACAACTGTTTCCCTAACTTTGTCATTGGCTATGTCCTCGTAGCCAGCCATCAATATTAAAAAGACAGCTAAAAGACTTCTCTCAAAAATGACCGTAAAAGTTGACATTATTCTTTACATATCAGAAGGTGAAGTGCATAGTTTATGGTCAGCGAAAAACTAAAAAGTTAAAAAGATTGCAGGCGCGCAAGCTCGACAATATTGAATTAGTGCGCCTGCAATCAGTCACTTTTTTTGAAGTTAAAAAGGCCATGGAAATGTTGGCACAAGTAGTATACAGCCAAGTCTAATGGCCGGTATCAGATATTTTGTTGGAACTCCGGACTTTTTCTATTGGGCTGAAATAGCTTGTGGTGTTTTCGGTGGAAAAATACACCTGCAGTTTATTTTTAATGAAAAAAGGCGGGAAAGCATAAGAAAAATATTGGAATAAAATTAAATTTTATAATATATTTTGAGAAAAAGTTTGTTTTATTTCAGAATTATTCACCATTTTTGAGAAAAGCTTTATATTAGTCTCGGCTGGAATAGCAATTGCTGGCTTCGTATTAGTTAAACGGACTCGCAAGCTCGTCCGTTTAATACTCATACTCAGCCAGCAATTGCCTACTTCCAGGCCACGACAATAATCTACTATTAATCAAACGTACAGCACAGCCACAGATTTTCGGCTTGCAAGCGCACCGCCCCTCTTCAGTGTGTTGCTTGAGAAAGAGACGGTGCAGTACCGACCGGGTGTACTAAAACGTTTTGTTTTTATTGTGATCCTGTTGAATGAAACGTACATCCAAAATAGAGATGTGCGTATCTCGTTTGCGAAAAACCGGTTTTTGTTTAGAAAAAGGAATTCATTATTTCAGACTGAAAATTAATGTATCGAATTAGATATGGTACCGTGAACTGCTTCAACTTTGCCCTCTGGCCCCAACATTGCCTGATTCAATTTAGAGTCGATAACTTTTTTTAGGTTTTTAAACTTTTATCCCCCCGTAATAATAATTCCCGTGTAGACAAAAGTTTTAAACCTATAAGAGTGCTAAGTTACCGACTCTAAATCGAATAAGGCAATGTTGGGGCCAGAAGGCAAAGTTGAAGCAGTTTACGGTACCTATGGTATGTTATATTTCATACATTTTGTTGATAAATTTGTGACGTGGTTGATATTTTAAATGTTTTTTTTAATCGCACCAGTTGTCTGATGACCCACAGTCTCATTGCTGCATCCTGCGGTACTGGTAACGTACAAGTAAGTTAGTAAAATAAACATTAAGTATTTTAACTCTTCCACGAATCCCACTATAAGTACGAGTAATATTATAAAGGCGAATGTTTGTAACAGATTGTTTATCTTGCTACAGCTATATCATGACTAATCCATCATCATCATCCCAGCCTATATTCGTCCCACTGCTGGGCACAGGCCTCCTCTCAGAACAAGAGGGCTTGGGCCATAGTTCCCACGCGGGCCCAGTGCGAATTGGGAACTTCGCACGCACCATTGAATCGCTTCGCTGGTTCGTGCAGGTTTCCTCACGATGTTTTCCTTCGCCGCAAAGCTCGTGGTAAATTTCAAATGTAATTCCGCATATGAATTTCGAAAAACTCAGAGGTGCGAGCCGGGGTTTGAACCCACGACCCTCTGCTTGAGAGGCGATAGGTCAAACCACTAGGCCACCACGGCTTTTTACTACGGCTGACTAATCCATACTAATATTATAAATGCGAAATTATGTGTTTGTGTGTTTGTCCGTCTTTGATGTCGAAACGGAGCGACGGATCGACGTGATTTTTGGCATAGAGAGATGCTACTTTTAAACCCGGAAAATGCACAATTCCCGAGGGGAATGCGGTAACCGGATTCCGCGCAAGCGAAGCCGCGGGCAAAAGCTAGTACGTTTAATTTTTTTTTTCTTATCTTATGTAGTACTAGACTAGCCGTTACCAGCGACTCCATCCGCGTAGGATTCGGTTAGCAATAAACTATAACACTACAATGAACTATACAATTTTCCGGGGTCTTGGGTTCGAAACTGAGCTCGCATCTCTGAGCGTTTGAAATTGACCATGAGCTTTATAAAGGAAAACATCGTGAGAAAATTTACACACACCTGCGAAGAATTTCAACGTAGGAACTACAACCGAAACTCTTTTACTGTGAGAGGAAGCTTATGCCCTGCAGTGAAGCCTATGTAGGCAGAGATGATGATGATTACTCTTGATAACCGGTAGATGGGGCAGCATTCGCAAGACCGGACGCCGCAGGGTCCACTCGGGCTAATGGCCAGAGACATCTTCACCGACTTGAAAGCTTTCAACGTCTCTTACTACGACACTGGAATATTTGGTGACTTTTTTTATAATCAATTAATTAGCAGTCAACCTATGCCGTTAACTTTTTCACGAATAGACTTTATCACGAAAACTTAGTCACGAAAAGACTTTAATCATGAGTAGACTTTATCACGAAAAATCATAATTCTAGATGCTGTAGATTTAATGCTGTAAAAGGCAAGCTTCGTATAAACGAAGCCATGACGCCATAAATACTAAAAAATACACATAACCACAAATAATGATGATGTATTGATAAGGGTGACAAAACCATGTGTAGCTATGAAGTATAATCGCCTAGATGTCATAGTGTGTATGATTGTGCATGTTACTTTTTTATCTACACCCATATAGTAAATCCTCAATTATGCGTTCAAAAACCATAGGTAATGACCAGCATTACGACATTGGATTCTATTATGAACACGGCTGTATCGTAATGAGATTTCATACATCATTACAGCACGGGGGGGGGCGACCACGTGCAGCAGCAGGTCGTCGCGGGCGCAGCTCGTGGGGCAGACATACCTACCTAGTTCTCGTTAATGCAGGTCATTCTCAATGGTTCGCGGAAAACATGATAGAGGATTTAATATATGGATATAGATAAAATATTGTATGCAACTGTACGTAATTAGGCCTTAAAACACTCATGTGACCCTATTATGAAACGAGGCATGTGTTTTAAGGACCCCTATTACGATACAGTTGCATAAAATACTATTTTCTATTCCGTGACTTCTATTCTGATTTATAGGTATACTCGTGAGAACCCGGTCAGCCACAGCGTGCGAAGCGGCAGTAATAGCTTCTAATTTCCTGCAGTCCTTGGGTTCCTTGGACTGCTGCCACATTCAGGTTGGCAAGCAGAGGCTAAGTAAGTCATTTATTTTATAACTGGCTACTGATTTGAAAATTTACCACGATCTTTACGGTGAAGGAAATCAGCTTGAGGAAACCTGCATATACCCGCGAAGCAATTCAATGGTGTATGTGAAGTTCCCAAGCCGCTCTGCCCCCGCGAGGGGAACTACATCCTAAGATCTCGCATTCTGAGAGGAGGCTTGTGCCCAGCAGTGTAATGAATACCTATTGGCTGGGATGATGATTTTTTTTAATCTAATAGCTGGCAAACAAGCATTCACATGATGGTAAGTGATCACCGCCACCCATGGACACCTTCAGCATTATTAGGACTGCGGGTGCGTTGCCGGCCTAAAGGGGAGGAGGATAGAGGAGGGGGGGGGAGGGGAGAGGAGTTGGACCTCCAGATCCCGCACTCACTGTACGAAGCACAGTAGCAAAATTAAAAAGTGATGACGGATATACACCGTGTTTCTCTAGATTTTGTATTGTATTGTAAAACTCTTTATTGTACATAACACACATGAAAATAACATAACACAGGATAATAAGATAATAATATTTTCGTATAAGGACTTCGATTTTTGGCTCAGTTCATTGATAGAACCTACCTGGTAATTAACTTCAGAGACCTCACAGTCATTGTTAAAGGTCAAATCGTAAAATACACGAAAAAACTCACTCTTTGCCTGATTAAATAACAGACATCTTCACAAACTTTCTCTTCTATAACACTAAGGTTTTCTACAACAAAAGGACAGGTGTCAAGATTTTAAAATACATGCTTTTTTGCTCACTGTAGTTTGGTTGGCTGTACTTACATTCATTGTCATCCAGTGGGTTATATCTCTCTACTTGCAAAATTTGATCTTGACAACATATTTACAATCATTGCAAATTAAATAAAAGCTTGCAAATCATGCCTTCAAAAGGTTGATTTCCTATTACTGCGTCATAAATTAACATGGATAATGATCAATTGATTCTAGCAATGTCAATAGTAATTGAATTGAAAGTGATCATCTAATTGTTAATTAGTTATTAACGATTGTCCCTGTTCAGTAATTTCGTGATTGATTTAGTTTTTGGGTTGGCTCGACTTTATCCGAGTCAAATTTGATTTTATTTGCTGTCCATCGGATACTGGTTAATTTTCTTGGATAAAAAGTGCCTCTTTCGTCGTCTATCTATGTACGTATATAATTTACGTGAAAAATTTAATGCCGATTCTATCCTCTAAAAGTGTTCACGAGAACAGCGCCTATGAAAACTTCATATATTATCTAATGGTAATGCATATACCTCGTACGAGTGCTTATGTGCTTATCAAGTGACCACTGAATAAATGACAGTATTTCTCCCGCTATAGAAGATAAATAGCCGTTAGGCAAAAATATAAGTACACATAATATTATATTTCTACACTTGTTCATATATATAAGGAGCTTGCTACTCTATCGTATTGGGTAACTGTAATGATAGATGTAATGTTTATTAGAAATAAATAAATAAATAAATAAATAATTTAATATGTTTACAAGTTGAATAGGAGCTAGAGATACTAATAAAATACTGCTCCATTTTAGACTCCATTTTTCTAATAGCGGTGTGAGCGTAAAGATACGAGGTGGCAAAGTTGAAATTAGATAGAATATCACATTTTTAAATGTACAATCAAGCCGTGGTGGCCTAGTGTTTTGACCTATCGCCTCTCAAGCAGAGGATCGAGGGTTCAAACGCCGGCTCGCACCTCTTGAGTTTTCGAAATACATGTGCGGAATCACATTTGAAATTTACCGCGAGCTTTACGGTGAAGGAAAACATCATGAGATGCAATTCAATGGTGCGTGTGAAGTTCCTAATACGCACTGGGCCCGCGTGTGAACTACGGCCCAACCCCTCGTTCTGAGAGGAGGCCTGTGCCCAGCAGTGGGACGTATATAGGCTGGGATGGATGGATGGAATGATTGAATCAGAAAAGAGATTTTAATCGCAGGGCTTAAATAATTTACAGAAACGGAACTAGCCATTCACGACGACGACTGCGTGCGCGTGTCGGAAGGCCTGGCGCTCCAATCAGCCAGCAACCAGCAGATTGACAGTGCCAGCACTTCCATGTGCATGGTTGACTTGATCACGCCGGATGAAGCGATCTGCGTGGCCAAGACGCTAGCGTGCAAAAGTACGTACTATTTTTTACTAGCTTGAAGAAATTAAAGATAGAGCAGGAAAAGGAAGACCGAGATTATTTCAACTATGTTAAGGAGAATGTTGACGTTAAGCCTTATCAATAAATAATTTATTGAATCAGGCGTTACTTTCAAGGCGTGTCTTATCAATAAGACAAAAGCTGCCCGGAAGAAAGGGGTAGGTAACAGACAACTCCTTTGCGGATAAGAGTACAAACCTTAAAATATGATGTTGGTTGATGATTTAACAGTGTTTTACTGCTGGGCAACGGCTTCTTCCATGATGTTTACAACCTTTGAGGCCGTAAGTATTGCCTAATATTTCTGACGCTCGCGATCGCTATCAAATGTCAGTTTTTGTATGCGAAATTTGTCGTTTGATTGCGACCGCGAGCGTCAGAAACGTTACGCATTAGATCATCCGGTCTAGTGCAATGTTAGTACAATCACTTGCCAAGAAATGGAATGGGGATGACAGCTGTTACAGGGCTCAAGTTTTTTTCATGTTACTTAAGTTAACAATATATCGGTTTCAATCTTAAGCCCTGAAACTATTTCATTATAAATACATACCAGCATACATACATACATAATGCTGTTGCCTACGTATAGGTAATTTCGTTTGTCCTGCGAGAACTTTGCACCTTTCTCGGATAAAAATTTGCCTATCATAATTTGGAATAGTGCAGATTTCAGCTTTTTAGTAGAAATTCTTATAAATGGGCTTATAAACTCCAAATATTACATACCCTGTACGGAAAAACAAATGAAAATTACAAAGTTAAATTAAATATTGTGCAGTACCCACTACAATTTTTTTTTCAGGGGATCTCATGGCAATGGCGGTAGTCGGTGACGTGCAAGCGGTACCACACGATCGAGAACTGTTAAAGGCATAAGAGCTATGGCCTTGACCCAGGAACTTGACATTATAGAAACAATCTGCTGCACTATCGCATAAATGTTTCTTTAATTCGTCAAGCACTGTTTATATTGGAAATCACTTTCAAATATTGTTTGTGAAGTAGAGAACTATATGATTTTTTTTAATTGATATAATTTACCCATATTATCTACGAGTAAGCCGTTGTTTTATTAAAAAAGTAGTTGTCGCTAGCGATTCCGTCTGCGTAGAATTCGTTTATCGCTATCCGGCGGGAACTATGCAATTTTCTGAGATAAGAACTAAGTATCTTATGTCCTTTCCCGGGACTCAAACTATTTGTATACCGAATTTCATATAAATCGGTTCAGAGTTTTAGACGTGATGAAGTAACAAACATACAAATAAACAGACTCACAAACTTTCGCATTTATAATATTAAGTAGGAAAAGTAGGAAATTAGTATGAATAGTAGGAAAGTAGGATTATTAGGATTGGGTACAGTAGATAAACTAAATATAAAGAACGAATCAGTTAGAAAGAATATCAAGTTTTAAATTAATACACGCACTGTCAGAAAAATTATTTTATAGAAAACAAAAAATAAATGTGTTATTCTTTTTAGTCGCAGGAATACACTATACTATGCTTAAATACACTTGCATTGGAATAAGGTCGCGAGTAAGGATTACTGATTTGATTACAAACATATTTTACTAACTTTGAACAATATTTTAATAAAAATTGTAATCATAAAATCTATGTGCATGCATAATAGAACCGGTATTCGCACTATTTCGTAGTCGCACATCACTAAAGTATATAGATGGCAACACTACATGTACTGCAGGGCTACTACGAAACTCGTAATTCGAAGTTCGTGTCGTGCGGTCCCTCTCGCTCTCGTATTAAATAGTGTAAGTGTCAGAGGGACAGCACGACACGAACTTCGAGTTTCGAGTTTCGTAGTAGCCCAGCTGACTGACTGTCAAAGACAAACATCAAATCGCTCAAAAATACGACTTCAGTTGTCGCGATTTCCTTGACGAAAATAATCAATATTTATAACTGTATAATGTCCTAACGATAAATGTAGAATCCCACTTAAATTATAATCATCAAAATGATGAACTCATTACATAACTCCGCCAAATGTAAGTACACTTTGAGGTTATGCCGTGATTCTTTTAAAGGGATTTTCTCTCATTTATCCGTTTGAAATTCCAGATTTGCGGTTTATCAACATTAAAACAGCCTTAAACACCCTGAAAGAGTGCAAGCCTGCGGTTATTAAGCCATTACAAACTCAAAATCATGACGTTTTCTCTAATACAAGAGCGACTTTTTCTCCGAGGGAAGTCGGTATTGAGATCACGGAGAAGCCTTTTATAGCTAGGATTAAGCAAGATCCGATTCCTTACATCCCTATAATCAATCCTCGATCTATACTCCCATTGGTTGAAGATTGGAGGAAGGATGAGGTTGGATTGCCTTCAATCAAGCAGGAAGAAATCCAGGCAGCGCGGCTGATTGTAATTAGGAGGAAGAAGATGAAGAAGCATCAACGGAGAAAGCTGTGGAAGCGGATGAGGCATCGTTGGGCTCGGGTAAGATATATCAGAGGCTTTAAGGCTAACAAAGCACCAGCTATCCCAGTGATATGGCCGAGGTCAAAGATATGTTAAACTTAAGAGCGTATATTCCTGCTAAGCTGGCAATGTTGCATTTTTGTTCTCGATAATTCCATAAAAATTGAATGAAAATTAATAATGGTGTCTGATAGAACACTTCTTGATATATAAGTTAATGTGTCTACTCCAATAATTATTTGTTATAGACTTTATTTGCTTTAAAAACTGGTTATAAACATTAATTCGTTTTTAAGGAATATTAAAGTCTATCACAAATAATAATTGGAGTAGACATAGACACATTAACTTATATATTAAGAAGTGTTCTATCAGGAAAAGTTTTAATTTTAATTTTTTATTTTTTTTTGGTGACTCAACGGGGTCACGCCGTTTTGTCACCAAATTAGTTTTAAATATTGATTATAAATATGTATGTTAGTCTGTAAGGTATTTATTGTATGGGCCAAGTTGCCCGAAATAAATGAATTTATTATTATTATTATTATTATTAAATTTTTATGGAATAAATGAGAAAAAATAACAAAAATGCAACATTGCCAGCTCTTAAGTACAGCGGAATTGCTAGGTACCTAACCAAAGGCCCTGGGGTAAACAATGATCTAGGGTTGTAACTGAATTATTTATAATTGTTTGTTCCATATTCGCGGTGTTCTGAATTTGACGTACTTCAGATTTGTCATTTATAGTTTGTAACCATATCGAAAATACAAACTGAGACATGGATGCACAGAAAAACCAGAAAAAGAGACCAGCGCTGGGAATCGAACCCAGGTCCTCAGCAATCCGTGCTGCGTGCGTAAAAGTAACAAATTTGGAGTTGAAATAAAAAAATACAAAAAGACTCCAAATAACCAATTATAGTTTGTAAGTCAAGAGTCAGAGGGGTCCCCTGAGCTTGGGCTGAGTCTAGCCCTCCGGTAGCTATGCCACTACTTAAGCAGCTTGTTGCTGCCTTTTCATGTTTGATTGAACTTTTTTTAAAAATTGTCGGAAGATATACAGTGACAAAGGTATATGTGTAAACATATTCTTGACCTCAAAGGTGTCTATGGGCAGTAGTGGTTACTTAACATCTTCAGGTGAACAGTAAGCCTATTTGTCCACTTTTATATAAATACTGTAATGTCTATATATTGTCATCTAGCACTCAAAGTGAAATTCGAGGATTTAAATGAACTTAAACAATTACTTTGCTCACCCGCAACCTTATAAAGTTTGTATGAGGTCTTGTTCAGCAAAGTAATAAGATTGTTTGAAACTGAAACATAATATGAACCTCTGCAAAGTACCTGTCCTGGTTCAATAAATTATTTGAGGATTTAAGTTAATTTCTTTGGGAATTTCCAAAAATGACATGGTGGTTCTCATTTACATTGCATAAAGAATGAGTGCGTAAAAAAAACATGTTTCTGCACTTAGTGGATAAGATTTTAGGACTTTATTTCACTTAAATATTGGGTTAAAATTTAGTTTATGTTTTATTCAAGATGAGCTATCTAAATACCAAATTTCATCCAAAGCAGCCCAGCTGAGAGAGCTTTAGAGAGAAGGATTAACAAACGCACACAAAACCTTTTGGGTTTGAATGCTCCAGATGATCATGTCAGCCTCTTGGGTGCTCGCTCAGTTCCCTACACAAGGGACAGATCAAACACACGGTAAATGCAAATAGCTTTGAGCAAAGATTTATGCATTTTATCCTATTTCCAGGTAAGGCAGCGGCGCCGTCAAATCAAAGAGAAGATCTTCCAGAACGAGCTCCTGGCTATGATCAAGGAGGCCAACGAGTTCTCCGCAGAGCAGTATGTGGCCAGCAAGATCGAGAAAGCCAACCACAACCCGCTCCCCACTCGCTGGAGACACAAGAGGCTCCCGGAGTTCATTATCAGGCAGCTCCTGGGCATCGATAAGAAGATAAATTATCATCATACTGATGTTTACAAGGCATAGGTTGTCGGAATATAGTAGTTAATTGTATGTATTTGTTTCATTGTATTAAAACCAGGCAGAGCCCAGTTTTGGAAGGGATATCCCTAGGGCCCCTAGAAAGGGGGGCGGCCACAACAGAAGTTTAGGTAAAACAAATGTAAATTTTGTCAGGTCAACAACTTTCCCTGTTCATTTTCAGTCTTTATAGGGTTCCATACCCAAAGGGTGCCAACAGAACCCTGTTACTGAGACTCCGCTGTCTGTCTGTCTGTCTGTCCTTGAGAGACTTGAAATTTTCACGAATTATGTATTACTGTGGCTGCTATAATAACAAATACTAAAAGCAGAATAAAATAGATATTTAAGGGGGGCTCCCATACGACAAGCGTGAATTTTTTGCCGTTTTTTGCTTGATATTAATAGCCGTATAATCAATTTAAAAATAAATAATTAAATTGAAATAAAATAAATATTTAAGTTGGGAACTTCACACGCACCATTGAATTTCTTCGCAGGTTTGTGCAGGTTTCCTCACGATGTTTTCCTTCACCGCAAAGCTCGTGGTAAATTTCAAATGTAATTCCGCACATGAATTTCGAAAAACTCAGAGGTGCGAGCCGGGGTTTGAACCCACGACCCTCTGTTTGAGAGGCGATAGGTCAAACCACTAGGCCACCACGGCTTCTGGGCCCGCGTGGGAACTATGGCCCAAGCCCTCTTGTTCTGAGAGGAGGCCTGTGCCCAGCAGTGGGACGTATATAGGCTGGGATGATGATGATGATGATTTAAGTTAGGCTCCCATACAACAAACTTGATTTTTTGCCTTTTTGAAGAAAAAAAGCCGTGGTGGCCTAGTGGTTTGACCTATCGCCTCTCAAGCAGAGGGTCGTGGGTTCGAACCCCGGCTCGCACCTCTGAGTTTTTCGAAATTCATGTGCGGAATTTCATTTGAAATTTACCACGAGCTTTGCGGTGAAGGAAAACATCGTGAGGAAACCTGCGATGCGATTCAATGGTGCGTGCGAAGCTCCCAATCCGCACTGGGCCCGCGTGTGAACTACTGCCCAAGCCCTATTGTTCTGAGAGGAGGCCTGTGCCCAGCAGTGGGACGTATATAGGCTGGGATGATGATGATTGATTTGCTAATGTCTAATGTTGTATACATAATGGTACTTATGTGCCTTCGTGCGCGAGTACGACTCGCACTTCGCCGGTTTTTTTTTTTGTCTCATAGTCCTACAAGGCGCCTTAACCAGGGTTCACGTGTGAACATCGTATAAACGGTTCTACACAAAGCTACATTTATTCGATTTTAAAACGTGTACGATAAAAAATCGTGCAGGACTGCGCCGTGTGAACCTAGCCTTATACAAATATTCTTTATTGCACACCATAAAGCAGTAAAAATACTTATAATATAAACACTTAGATTCACGGTAGACAATAGGCGGTCTTATCGCTTAAAAGCGATCTCTTCCAGACAACCATTTGGGAACAAGAAATTATATATGTTACAAAAATAGGTGGCGGAAACAGAAACAGAAAATAAAAACAAACAAAATATCAATAACATTAAAATAAATACAAATGAAACAACTATATAAATACATACATGCAATACTATACAATACATAAACCACTAACATAATACAGCAATATAAATTAACAATAAGGCCGCAATGGGAGAAAAAGGATAAGAAATTAGGAAATAAAATAGATAAACACAGAAAGACTGAGGACAGAGCTAAGAAGGCAGTGTCAAGAAGTGAGCCTTGACGAGATTTTTGAAAATAGGAAGAGATTTAGCTTTCCTCACATCTAGGGGAAGAGAGTTCCATAAAAGGGTTGAAGTGCAAGTGAAGGAGTTATGATAGAACTTAGAGGAAGAAATTGGAACAGTGAGAAGTAAATTTTGGGAAGACCTTATAGTTTCGCTATGTTCGTCCGTCTGTCCGTCCGCGGCTTAGCTGAACGACTGTTAGTGCAAAGATCTGTAATTTTGCTTGGATAAAATCGACGGTTAAAAGGCTATTTGATTCAAGCGCCATTTTGAAAACTTAACAGGAGAGCGTTTTAAAGATTTAAAAAAGCCACTGTTCCCAAAATACTTAATAAAAATTGAAGACTGCTCCTAATCATAAAGCGCCATATTTTGCTACGAAGTTAGATGTATTTTTTTTTACGAAGTTAGATGTAACTTGAGTCTTGACCCATTTTGCACAATTCTCTGATCAGGGTAGAAATATCTAAGTACACGATAACGATTTATATGTTCAAAGCAAAATGGTTTAATTTTATCTACATTTCTTTAATAGATCAAAGATAAATGATTTACATCGCTCACTAAGTAGAAACCGACTGTTCATGGATAAATGATTTAAGAGTCGTCATTTTCATACAAAAGTAGTTTCGTTCTAATTTACAAATAACACACTAAAACATAACACCCCTCTTTTTGCGTCGGGGGTTAATAAAACTTTGCGTCTATAATTGGAGCAGCTATTTTGATGCTTATAGTTTTCGTTCATATTCAATGTAACAAAATAAAATCACATTAATTTTAAGTTTTGTATGAGAAATGGAAATTCGTTATTGTTTTTACCCGACTGCCCGAAGGAGGGTTATGTTTTTCGAGCGTATGTATGTATGTATGTATGTATGTGGGTATGTATGACCATTTCTTTGGTCCTCGCTGCAGCCTAAACGGCTAGACGGATTTTGACATATGAGGTATCATTGGAATTTTCATAACTGTCGAAGTGACATAGGCTATATAATATTTCAATATGGCGTCTGCGAAAAAAAATATTTTGTATTGTAACAATATGGGTATCAAATGAAAGCTCATAATTAGCCCATTCTAAATATATATGGGTTATAATACTTTTAATCTACCGTTTTCACGTAAATATCAAAAAAGTGTAAAATAAAACATTAAATTTAAAAAATCGAAAAACCCGACTGCCAAATCTAAAAGGAACAAAATAAGCCTAGTGGTCTAGAACTCTGTTAAGTAGCTAATTTAAAGTTCAACAGTCGGGACCCATTTAAATCGTGACGCTCATAAACTCTTAGTAATGGGTTCCGACTGTTGAACTTGAGTTCTAGACCACTAGACTTATTTTGTTCCTTTTAGTTTTGGCAGTCGGGTTTTTTGATTTTTTACATTTAATGTTTTATTTTCCATTATATTTTACTTTAACCAAACCAAATTATAAGCATCGTAACGGCTGCTCCCATTATAGTTGCAAAGTTGCGTTTTGATCTGTAGCGCTGCTTGTAAATTAGAACGAAACTAAGATTGTATGGGGACGCGAGCGTACTAGGGGCTGTTAGTAGTGTAGGGTTTCTAGCGATGGTTCTTAGACATGTTTTATCAAAATCGGTTTCATCAAAATCACTTTGAAGTGAAAAGGTCGGGGGTTTTCCAACATTTTGTTGGTAAGGTTAATAGACTTCAATTATCTAGGTACCATCAGCCAAATATGTGGTCTACCACCCTAAAGTTGATAATCGTTTGCTTGTCACAAAACAATAACGCCAATAGACGTGTCTGTCAACTTGAAAGTTCGACTTTAGCGACATATTCATTTGACAGGAACTTGTTTAAAAATTGATAGACCACTTATTTGGCTGATGGTACTAGAAGCTTTGACCCAAACCAAAGGAGCAACGAGAAAGAGTTTAACGCATTCATTGCCACCTGACTTCCACAGGTGCCACCGACGCACATGTGCGTTCAAAATGTATGAATAATTATGACAGCGGCACTGGGCGAAGTTCCGGAAACGCATATGTGCGTCGGTGGCAGTAAATGCGTTAAAAGTTTGCAATGAAATCGCCCTCACACTCGCCCTCGCCACTCAGTGGCGTATCTTGGGTATCAGCCCCCCGGGGCGAAAGAAAATTTTGCCGTCCTCTTGTTTAGGATACTCATTCTAATCATAGTCAAAAAACCACGCACAGGACTTATCACGCTAACACACACGAGTAATATTTACCTTGACGTTTCGGCAACATTACAGTGGCCGTGGTTACGAGTAGACTGAAGTGTAGGGTGTCAAGTCTGCCTAGCAGCGCGAGTCCTTCGAACTACCCGCACTTATCACAAATAGTACCGGCACTCGTATCACGAACTACCCGCACTTGGTCATTCTTATTTGTCACCCCATCACACCGACACGTTCTAATCGGTTGGAATTATCATCATCCCAGCCTGTACACGTCCCACTGCTGGGCACAGTCCTAGAATTAGAACACTTGGACCGTAGTTCCCACACGGACCCACTGCGGATTGGAACTTCACACATACCATTAAATTTTTATGGTATTTTGCCGCTACGCCACTGTCGCCACTCTTTATGCAGCAAAGTCTCTAAACATTCAACGAGAAAATTGCATCACATTTCCCCAGCTTAAATACCGTTTAAAGTCATTATTCAGGGTGTAGAAATGCAATAATAAAATAGCTAATACCATTGGGGCTTCTCGGTTTCCCGGGATTCGCGATAAATCGGGATACGGGATTGGTTAACGTCCAATCAGGGATTGCAAGAAAAATCCTTTCCGGTCCAGACAACCTTTATGAGGCCACCGCAAGTGTTTGCAGCGTTTCTAGGTTGTACTTTGGTGGTATTTTGGAAAGTAACAACGAGTAATAATCTCGAGGTTTCGGCCACACTACAGTGGTCGTTGTCACGAGTAATTGTTACTCGTTTGTTAGCGTGATGGTAATAATTATGAGTGAGAATCACGAAAGTGTAAAGCATTATTGGTTGGAAGGTCTATAATGATGAGGGTAGGTAATGAACTACAGTATTTTTTTCAAAGTCAAAGTCAAAATATCTTTATTCAATTTAGGCTATAACAAGCAATTTACCACCGGTTCGAAAAACCTCTGCTGAGAAGAATCCGGCAAGAAACTCAATATATAATATATATATTTGTAATTTATTAAATCAGGCGTTACTTTGCTGAGGTCCATATCAATGAACTAGGTATGTATTCATAAACAATACTTTGCTCACCCGCGACCTACGACGATATATATCTACCTATTTTTTTTATTCGATTGGATGGCAAACGAGCAAGTGTCCCCTGATGGTAAGATCACCACCGCCCATAAACATCTGCAACACCAGGTGTATTGCCGATGCGTTGCCAACCTAGAGGCCTAAGATGGGATACCTCAAGTGCCAGTAATTTCACCGAAACATAACAGTGCAAGCACTGCTGCTTCACGGCAGGATTAGCGAGCAAGATGGCGGTAGCAATCCGGGCGGACCTTGCACAAGGTCCTACCACCTGCAAACCCTGCATCTGACCATCTTATTCTCTCATTCTTGGAGTTACTCTAATATCTAATGTGGACCATTAGGTATTTGTCTTTAACAGGAATCGAACACAGGCTTTTTGTCTGTCGTCCAATAACTGAGCTAACCGGCGTTGAACACCAATCACAACTTTCTCGCACATTCCTACATCCAATCATGGTCTAGTCAGACTAGTCAGCGCAGGGTTCGTTACATATTTATAAGTATTTACTAAAAGACAAGAAGAATTGCGAAACTAAAGTGGCAGTGGGCGGGGCACATTGCTCACAGGACTGATGGCCGGTGGGGTCAGAAGGTTCTCGAATGGCGTCCGCGGACCGGGAGACGAGCTGTCGGTAGACCTCCAACAAAGATGGAGGTTAAGATCGCGGGATCGCGGTGGATGCGGAAAGCACAAGACCGGTCTGAGTGGAGAGCCTTGGGGGAGGCCTATGTCCAGCAGTGGACGTCTTTCGGCTGACATGATGACTAAAAGACAACTAACAGCCTATAAATAAATATCACGGGACACTTGACATTAGGGGTCATTAGGGGGTGTTAAGGTTCCGTTTCCACCAGAGATGTGCGAGGATGTGTTGTGAGGAATGTGTTTTTCATTAACCAATAGAAACGCTTCATTTACCTATCCTCGCACTGCACATCTCTGGTGGAAACAGCTGAGCGGAGCGAGGCGAGGTAAATGAAACGCTCCTATTGGTTCATGAAAAACACATGAGAAACGCAGCATTTTTGTCCCGTGATATTTATTTATATATTATTACTTGCTGTTGCCCGCGACTCCGTCCGTATGGTTTACTAATGTTTCGACGAATAACGTTTGGCAACCTGTTTCATTTCGCAACTTTTAATTTCCCAACTGTTTAATATTTCTGAAACTGTAAATACTTCAGGATTTTTATTAAACTAACCTAACCTAACCTAAAGGGTTCTACACGATGGCCCTGAAATAAATTTTGAAATATTTACAGTTTTAGAGTTTGCGAAATGAAAAGTTGCGAAATGAAACAGGTTGCCAAACGTTACGTTGCGAAAAGGCAGTACTCGCGTCCGTGTAGTAGGTATTCGTTTATCGCTATCCCGCGGGAACTATGCAATTTTCCGGGACAAAAACTACCCAATGTCCTTCTTCGGGACTCATATTATCTGTATACCGAATTTCATCTAAATTAGTTCAGAGGTTTAGACGTGATGAGTAGCAACCAAACATCCTCACAAACTTTCACATTTATAATATTAGTAGGTTATACATTGCGCAGTCCAATCCCACCGCACCACGGCGCTAACAAAATAAATAAACAGAGCACCCGGAAATTTATGTTGTGAACTTTTTACGGGTAATCCAGCGAAGTTGGGAACATGGAACATCATTGCGAAGTTCGGTAGTGGTTGATTTACTGCGCGGCCTCATGATTTGTTGCTAATTTGATTGCCTTAGCCGTGGGTGGAGTGGTTGGGGAAGCCGAATTACCGTGGCCACCTGCGATATATCTTTATCATCATCTAGGGCAGGGATGAACAGACCGCGGGCCGCATGTAGCCCGCTGTAGATGTACGTGCGGCCCGCCAGCGACCTGGTGCGGGTGACAGCTGTCAATATCACAAGACAGATTTGCAAGTGGTAGGACCTTGTGCAAGGTCCGCCCGGATTGCTACCACCATCTTGCTCGCTAATCCTGCCGTGAAGCAGCAGTGCTTGCACTGTTGTGTTTCGGCGTGGAGAGTAAGACAGCCGGTGAAATTACTGGCACGTGAGGTATCCCATCTTAGGCCTCTAGGTTGGCAACGCGTCTGCAGTACCCCTGGTGTTGCAGATGTTTATGGGCGGTGGTGATCTCTTACCATCAGGAGACCCATTTGCTCGTTTTCCATCCAGTCAAATAAAAAAAAAAAAAAAGATACATTGACAGATTCGTCCTGAAACGCCACTTCTGTGATTGACTAAGTAAGGTGCACTGACTTAGCGTGTGCTCAGTGCTAGGCATTTTGATGCTGAAAACAGTATATTGTATACTTTATTTTTGTTCAACAGTAAAAAGTATAATGTTGTGAAAAACAGTATAATACTGTTTTTAACAGTATAGTTGGCAACCCTAGTCATGACATGAATGCGTTTGACATTCCGTTATTGACACGTTCCTATTACAGTTATCAATAACCTAACCAACAAAAAGTTGGAAACCCCCGACTTTGTCACTTCAAAGCTCAATATCTCAAAAACGGCTGAATCGATTTTGATAAAACATGTCTAGGAACCATTGCTAGAAAACCTGCTTTCAAATAAATAAAACCGGATTCAAATCCATCTACCCGTTTAAGAGCTACGATGCCACAGACAGACACACATAGCGGTCAAACTTATAACACCCCTCTTTTTGTGTCGGGGGTTAAAAATGCGTGCAAACGTTGCTATTAGCTGCGGCAGTATTGACTGATCGCTAAGGGTTCGGGTCTAGAGCTCTCAACGCGCTCAAGGCATAAGCGAAAGCGGTTTTACTATCGCATTTACTTAGGGAGTTTCTTTTTAAACGTCGCTCAGTGCCCTTAGTGTAAGTTTTCGGTTACAAAAATACGTCTCGATCGCGTTCGCGTTAAAATCTCAATTTGTATGCAAACGCGAACAGCGCCTCTAGCGGAACGTTTGCGATGTTCGTGTTTCCATAGAAATTGAGATTTTAACGCGAACGCGATCGAGACGTATTTTGTAACCGAAAACTTACACTAAGGGGCTGTTTCACCATCCATCTATTCGAACGAAACAAATAGAGACGGCATCACATTTAAACGTCAGTTAACACTAATCAATGAATGGTGAATCAGCCCCTAAGGGTACAGTATTCACAACTTTCACCGAGTATTTTAAAAGCTTATAAGCGCTCTTACCCGTAGTAAGCTCCAGGGGGGCAACTACGAAATTGCAAAATCGAAGTTCCTATCGTACCGTCCCTCTCACTCTCGTATTGAATAATATTAGCGTTCAAAAATGCCGGCAGTGAATGCGATGGCGTGACTCGTCTCCGCTAAACGTGCCCGCTTGTCACCAGCGCTCTCCGCCTGCATCACGACTGTATGCATTTGCTCTCCTGCGCAAGTAGTCTTTGTGCGCTAATGGCTGCGTGCGGGGGAGGGGGGGGGGGGGGCTCACTTGTACACGATTGGGGCACAAGTGAGCCTTGGGGCACAAACGGGGAACTTAACGAACACAGCAAAAATATTACCTATCAATTATAATGTGGTGACGTAAATAGCAATTTGGTATCGTCTGTCGAAAGTTATGCACGTACCAGGCTGGAACCTTTTCGTATTCAATTTCGCTGTGATTTCTTTGGCAAGTGTATGGAATGTCAAAGTGATATTAGTAGTACAAAGGGTCCACCCTGGTACGCGATTTAGTTTCCTTGGCTGTACTTATATTTCAGCGATTTATTTTTATTTATATAGATGAGAAAGTTTGTGAATACTCAATAGGTATTTAGCTGTAACCGCTGAACGCATTTTGATGAAACTTGGGTACTTACATATAAAAAAGAAAACAAAGTAAGTAGGTACATATAATGTTATTGTTCTATCTACCTATCTAATTTCATCAAAATCCATCCGGCCGTTTTAGCGTGAAAGAGTAAAAATTAAAAAATCAAAATACCCGACTGCCAAAACTAAAAGGAAGAAAATAAGTCTAGTGGTTTAGAACTGTTAAGTAGCTAATTTAAAGTTAACAGTCGGGACCCATTACTGAGAGTTTTTGAGCGTCACGATTTCAAATGGGGCCAGACTGTTAGTTTAGCTACTTAACAGAGTTCTAGACCACTAGACTTATTTTCTTCCTTTTAATTTTAGCAGTCGGGTATGATTTTTTTAATTTAATGTTTTAATTTACACTTTTTTGATATTTATGTGAAAACGGTAGATTAAAAGTATTATAACCAATATATATTTAGAATGGGCTTAGCTTCCATTTTATACCCACATTGTTGCAATACAAAATATTTTTATTCATTCCTCCGCAATATTTTTTCGCAGTTGCCACATTAAAATATTATATATTTAGCCTTTGTCACTCCGAGAGTTATGCAAATGATACCTCATATGTAAAAATCCGTCTAGCCGTTTAGGCTGCAGCGAGGACCAAAGATATGGACATACATACATACTTTGGGCAGTCGGTTAAAAATACCTACACACAAACACTAACAAACTTTAGCATTATAACATTAGTAGAATAAAACAATTCAACTTATTAAATAGTATAACCCTCCTTCGGGAGTCGGGGAAAAAAGCAATGTTGTGGTGCCGAAAAATGCCAAGAATGGCCACACTCAGCATAATGAGGGTTTTCACAGAGGCGGAATATCGCTAGATGGCGTTAGTATCGTGAGGTATGTTTGACGTTTGACGTTAAAATGAGGGCTATCGTTTTTTGTCTCACTAGATGGCGCACTGTTGCGTGAGGTTTTTAAGTATGGTTTTGAAAGTCTGTTATTACGGGCGTGAAAACAAAGTTTAAATTAAAATCATATTTAATACACCTTAAAACCGTACCATATAAATATCGAGCATGCCACAGTATTGCATAGTCCCTGTTTTGTTCGGAAAAAAGGGAGGACAAAGGTTTCCGAAAGACAAAACTGTCTCAAAACACAGACATTCATTGCCCCGGAACGCATATTTGCCATAATTAATTTCAGATATTGCAAAATATTCACAAAATTATTCTAATTATAAATAAACCCGCGTAGCTCACCCAAAAACTATGAGATTTGACATTTCGGAGACCTCACGCTACACTAGCGCCTCTAGCGGTGAATTCATTCGCGATAGCCCTCATTAGATTGCGATTGGCTTATTTAGTTATTTAACCAATCACGAGCAAACGTCAAACGTCAAACGCATCGCACCTCACGACACTAACGCCATCTAGCGATATTTCGCCTCTGAGAAAACCCTCATTAAGTATTTATGTATACCTACGTATAAAGATCTGGATTGAAACAAAGGAAATATAATTATTGGGATAGGTGATGGGTATTCGTGGGACAATATTTAAATTAAAAAAAAGAATAGAGGACGCTGTCCAACTTCGTCTTCGTGTTAACTTCGCCTGCAACCAATAGATGGCGTTGGTCCAGCGGACGTTACATCCTAAAAATATTACCATAACCTTTTTTCAGCCCACACTCTATCATTGTAAGTATTTCTCTTGATAGTAGCTGTTTCTAACGCAGATAAAGCCGCAGGTTAAAACTGCTTGGGAAAAAAACATTCTCACGCCGGAAAAAAGCCATTAAACGAAGAGGTTCATCCAAACAGGTTACAGCGCTTGGCTGTCTAGAAAATTTACGTGTTACTTATTCAGTTTCGACGCCGACGTGTTGACACGTTGGTTATTATGTTAAGAGCTCAGAGGGGAATCAATCGGGGTGTTTAGAACGGAAGGAAAAGGGGGAGGTTAGGAGTTTTAGGTAGTGGATAAAAGGAACCACTTGCCAAGTTTGTCAAGTTGGTGTGCAATTTTGCTAAAAAAATTGTGATAAATTTAGGAAAAAAAATGTTTAGGTATACAAAGTTCTTGCTGACTGTACTTTTTGCCAACTGTCCTTGTATTGTGCCGCCATATATAATAACGGCCGTGGTGGCCTAGTTGTTTGACCTATGGCCTCTCCAGCAGAGAATCGTGGGTTCGACCCCGGCTCGCAGAGAGTATTTCGGAATTCACGTGCATTACGTTTGAAATTTACCACAAGCTTTATGGCGAAGGAAAATATCGTAAGGAAACCTGAATAAAATGGTGTGTGTGAAGTTCCCCACTCGCAAAAAATCCCTGTATGTCAAAATAGAATCCATTAAACCCCTAGCAATAACATAAAGATACATTTGCTAAATAGAAATGAAAACAAGATTTACTATTACACAGTCAATCACAATCAAACCCGAGTCTGAGCCTTTTGCCACATAGCTGTGCATGTACCTTCTCACTAATATATTTTATATGTCTTTTATGGGCAATAAATGTTTTCTTTCCTTCTTTTCTTTCTAAAACTAAACGAAAACCAAAACTTTCCTACACCAAGATCAACTGAACTGTACCAGCGCAATCCACTTCCTACTGGTAAAATCTAGTTCTTTCCGGTTATATCCAGTTCTTTCATTAGGCTCAGGGCAGACGTAGCGCGATTAGGAGACAAACGGCGGCTTGCGGAGACATATCGTGGCGTTACGACTGTCTGCCGATCGCGTCGGTGCAATGCAACATCGCGAGGGACGGTATAAAGACGTTAATAGAATAAACCCCTGTGAAAACATTTGTTTTATTAATCTTGTCCGAATAAAAAAAAACACGATTTTATTAATCTATCTTTATAGATAACAGAAACTTCGAACTTGAAATTTGCCTACTAGTTATTTTTGTGGTATTGTACCTAATACAAGAAACTTAGAAACCAAACCGTATCATCAAACTGAACGCTTATGAAGAAACATGACTCCTGAACGACTTTTAAATTTGATTATTTCCTTTTTATAGCCCCCGACTCAAAAAGAGGAGTGTTTGACTGTCTGTAGCACCGTAGCTCTTAAACGGGTGAACTGATTTGATTTAGTTTTTTTATAAAAGATGGGTTTCTAGCAATGGTTCTTAGACATGCTTTATCAAAATCGGTTCAGCCGTTTTTGAGATATTGAACTTTAAAGTGACAATATCGGGGGTTTGCCAACTTTTTGTTGTTATCATCAGCCTATCGATCTCAATAGACCGTGGAAGTGTGTCGTTACAAGTCTTAGGGTTATGGGCATGCCCATCGTGCCTTCTACGGTGGATCCGCCAGCTGATAATCCAAAGTAGGTAAGTTCAAACACACACACAACCTATCAATTAATATTTGAATTTGAATTTGAATAGAGTACCTAGTCAGGCAGGCACTGGCACTTCAAGACAAAACAACGTAATATAACCGTGTTTAAGTTTGTTAAAATAGTTCTAGGATGTACTTTAATTCAAATATTATAGGAAAAAGCAGGAAGGATTAGGTGCGTTTGACGCCAATCTATGTCTAGCAACATGAAACCTCAATCAGTCATTTATTTGCTCAAACATGGTACAAAGAAGATGGTTTACATACAATTTCTGGTGCGACATGTTTTGTCAGAAATACATGTAAAATAATAAGTTGTGTGTATCACTTTCATTTTATAATAAGTAACTATCTACATTCTAATCTAAAATATGAGTGTAATTTAAATACCTACTCTTGAATTTAATAGTAAGATTTTTATAGTAAATAATTTCTCAAAACCTGTTTAAATTCGTTTATGCTTTCTAACTTAATAATAGTTCTCGTAGTTGGCAATTTATTAAATATTCTGTGTGCCTTTTTCACGTCGTTTAAACATCTTCCCTCACAATTAGTGCACTTCGTTCAACTATACCACTTTTGTTTATTTCCAGCTACTAACCTACCATCTACCTACTTATTGATTTCTTCGACGCAATTATTAAGGTTAATGGCATTTTCAGCAGTTAGCGAAACCCAACGAGACCTTGATGCATAATTATAGGCATACTTGCGCACGGTTCCCGCCCCGGTTAGCAAACTATCTTATTTTAATTTTTGTGATTGGTATAAAAGCAACTTCAATAATTAATTTGTTCTTTACTTTGTTAGTTTGAATAATCTCAAGAACAAAATATCCTGAAGGACAGCACATACGTTCATAGTTAATCGTCCTATTCGGCGTGGCGCCATCTATGGTCGACAACACGAAACCCGCACATCGTTTCAACATCGTCCCTCACAAAATACCGTCTCGTCCAGATACGCCGCTACTGATGGCAGGATTACCTTTGTTTATTCCCGCGTCGGGGCATTGTGAGCGTTCCGACCGCCATATTTCGCTGTCACTCAGAAAAATTGAGGTCTTTTGAGACCTAAATCTGTAAAAGTGAAGCGGAATAGATTTAATGTACACCAAACCAGAGGGCTTATATTTCAATGTCCATATAAGATTTTATCCCATAGACAAATACTCTTCGGATTTCAAAGTCAAAGTCAGTCAGAGTGAAAATATCTTTCAATTTACCTAGGCTATAGCAAACACTGATGATTAAACAGGTTCATAAGAAGATCAAAAAGACTATATAAACAACATCACAGTGTTCATAAAAATACAATTTTATATAAAGATCGTATAAGTATCTTAAACGAGCTAAAAACATGTAATGAAAAAATTACAACACAGTAGGTACGCTTATGTCACAGACACGTCCGGGCTACGGGAAGAAATAAACCGGTTAGAATGTTCCCTAAGGGACTTAACTAGCAAATACGAATTATGTCAAAATCAAATTAGTGAACACATTTTGGCCGCGAACGAGCTTGTTGATTTATGTTCATATAACGAACAGCGCGTCAATTCTTTGTTAGCGCGCGAGAGCGCATTGCAAACTAAATTACATCATCAGTCCAAGTTACCCGACCGCAGCGTGGACTTCTGTGACATATCTGTAGGTAATGATGGAAATATCTGTAAGAATGTTAATAAAACCCTAGTATTTTCTGATAGGATAGGAAAAGGATTGGGCAAAATATTGTATAATAATATATCAAACAGCTGTGTCATAAATAACTGTATGCCTAATGCCTCATTCAAACAAATAATTGAAAAAATTATGCTCACTCAGGTGACTAAGCAGTCAACCATTGTATTAATGTTAAGTGACGGGTCCGACGTTAGGTGTTCGGACATAAAAACTGGGTTCGATTTACTATCAAAACTAGGTGTTAAAAACATTATTATAGGTGCGTTTCCCTATTCTGCTTCTCTAAATAAATCCAATAATCATTTATATCGTTTAAACAAATTATTGTTTAAGATGACGAGCCGTCATAGTGACGTTTTATTTTTTGACACTAATAATGTTATTAGTGACTACCGACTGACCCCCGACAAGCTTGCTAAATCCTTAGCATGTTATATTAATTCCGTATTCGGAAATTACCCCCCCTCCCCCGGCCCTGTTAGGACGACACCTTCAAGCGCGAATGTGTCTTTAAACTACCTACACCGACAATAGAGAAGCAAAGTAGCCTATCATTTCTACATCAAAATATAAATCGCTTCACTGGCAAAATATTAGATTTAGAATTACTCTCTGAAAAGTTAAACTTAGATATTATCTGCTTAACAGAAACCTGGCTAAAAAAAGATTCAATGCAATTTAATGTACATAATTATGCAATAGCCAGCGCCTTCTGCAGAGAATCTGCAGCAGGTGGCGGGGTCTCTCATATTAGTCAAAAATGGTTTAAAGTTCAAAGAACGCAAAGACCTGTCCAGCCTTTCTGTTGAACGTGTATGCGAGATCGCTTCTGCGGAAACGGAACAGTATTTAATTTTATGTATAATATAGACCACCAAACTCGAGTATTCCTTTGTTTATAAATACTATGGAAGATGTTCTAAGGAAATCAGTAAAACGTAATAAAGCGCTGGTGGTCTGCGGGGACTTTAATATCGATATTTTATCACAATCCGTTGAAAAAGACCAGTTTATTTCCGTTATAAAATCTTTTAATTTAAATTTCTTATTTAATGAACCCACCAGAGTCACAACCACTTCGGCCACATGTATTGACAACATTTGGTTAACTTGTAAGTATTTAGAAAAAGCTGTTATCAGTGGAGTACGATCGGATCACAAAGCTCAAACAGTGAAGTTACCTCGGGCTAGGGGCGGTGTTAATCAAACCATAGAAATTAGGCCGTTGAACAAACAAAGACTTGACCGTCTCAAAACAAACATCGCGCAAAAAGTAAACAATTTAAAAGTAAATACTAAAAATCCAAACGAAAATTTCAAGATATTGTTAAATACTGTATGCGAGGAATACGATAAAACGTGTAGTAAAAAACGTATTAAAATAGGAAACAAACTATCATTCAATGAATGGGCTACACCCGGAATACGTAGGAGTAGGGACGTCTTATATGATCTTTATGATAAGAAATCGTGTACCACTGATGAACGTTTCCACCAGTATGTCAGGGATTATTCAAAATTATTCAAAATTATATGTAATAAAGCAAAAGCAGCCCATGTAACTAATAAAATTAAGTCCTCTGATGATAAAATTAAAACAGTTTGGAAAATTATAAATACTGAAACCGGTCGACGTAAGAACGCGGAGTCCTCTATATCGTTAAAGATTAACAACGTATTAGAAACGGACGCGGTTAAAGTAGCTAACGAGTTTAATACCTACTTCTCTAAAATCCCCATCGAAACGACAAAATGTCTCGCGTCTTCCTCAAAGTTCGAAATTTTCGAAAAAGCCATGACCAAGCGCTTATATTCATTTTGTGAAAAATACAACATCCTTGATGAATCACAGAACGGATTTCGAAGAAATAGATCAACTACTTTGGCGACTTATAAATACATACAGCAAGTCCTGAACATCCTAAACGAAAAAAAATACGGGATAGGTGTTTTGCTTGATATGTCGAAAGCATACGACAGAGTTCAGCACGATATATTACTGGATAAACTATACGGGATAGGAGTAAGAGGTATCGCACATAAATGGTTTGCGTCATATTTAAAAAACCGAGAACAATGTGTTGAGATCCAAAATTTTAATCACCAAACAGGAGAAATAACTTACGTCAAATCCAACGTAGTGCAAATAAATAATTCAATCCCCCAAGGAAGTGTAACTTCTTGTTTACTATTTTTAATATATATAAATGACCTTCCAAAAATAATAAAAGAGACGTGTGTCTTGTTTGCAGATGACATATCTATACTAACTTCCTGCACGGACAGCATAAAATTGCACCAAGATCTGAATAATCTTTTTGATCAGCTTATAAATTGGATGAATGATCATAACTTAGAAATAAATTTTTCAAAAACAAAATTAATACAGTTCAGACCATACCAAAAAACTCCTCTAGACATAAACTTTTCATTTAACGGCTCAAAAATAGATTGCGTAAATACTTTTACATTACTCGGATTCGAAATCGATTCGAATGTCAATTGGAAAGCGCACATCAGTAAGCTCAAAACCAAACTGTCTAGTTTCGCTTACGCTTTAAGTGAACTAAAAAAAAACACAAATATGAAATCTGCACTAGCCGCTTATTACGCATATGCCTATTCGCGACTTAAATACGGCATTATCTTATGGGGAAACAGCACTGATATTCAGGATATATTTACTTTACAAAAAAGATGTATACGGATACTCGCCAATATTAAGAGTCCGGAAAGTTGCAAGCCGCATTTTATAACACTTGAAATTTTAACACTGACATCCTTATATATCTTTGAGATTTGCAAACATGTTAGGAAATACCCACAGTTTTATACAAAGCAAAAAGACAAAACAAGACGCTTTGAAACAAGATTTAAAAACAATTTAGTTACTCTGACTGGATCGAAACTAAAACTGCACAAATCATCTCCAAACTCGATGGCAATTAAAATTTATAATAAAATGAGTGACCAATTCAAAAATGAGGAAGATGATATTAAATTTAACAAACTACTGAAGCAATTCTTGATAAAAAAAAGTTATTACTCGCTTGAAGAATATTTTAAAGAATAATTATCACAGAGTCTACCTAAACCTACCTACCTACCTAATCTAAAATTAAATTAAAACATATTTTTAGCAATGCCATTGTTTATCCACTCATTGACACATCGTTCAAGATAAGACTATGATACTAACATTAAATCGTCCTGACATACCTATAAAATAATATTCACTAATAATTATCGACTTATTCGAATAACATTCTGACATACGAGTATTGCGTGACTACAATTATTAATGTTACTGATATTGTCTTTTAATTATTCTTTTCTATTTTGATTTTGTATTATTGCCACAACTTTAATTAATTCTAAGATACCAATTTATTGTTTTGGAAACTCTCTCTCTCTTAAAAATGCTGCGCCCTTCCGGGTTTCATAATGTTAGTGTTAGTGCTGTACTGTACTTTTGACATGTGAATTGCATTTGAATAAATAAATAATAAATAAAAGTTAGCTGAATCGCTCTTAAAACAAAATGTATCTATTCCAAACATAAGTAATTTTAAATTCACGCATGTCTCTCCCTGTGACATCATTAAGACTTTTAGATTATTGAAAGTAAAAAAAACGGAAGACTTGTGGGGCGTCTCAGTTAAGGTTCTACATTCCATTTTAGATGTCGTTGCTCCAACTTTAGCATTTATATTTAATAGCTGTATAGATGAAGGCGTATTTCCAGATTTGATGAAATATAGTAAAGTAGTTCCTATTTTCAAATCAGGTGATAAAGATAATCCCTCTGATTATCGTCCTGTGTCCATCCTATCAGCGTTTAGCAAAATATTCGAAAAAATAATGCTGACGCAAATGATCTCGCATTTTAATACCCATAAAATCATGCATCCACAGCAGTTCGGATTCACAAAAGGCAGGTCTACTACAGACGCGGGTCATAGTTTAGTTAAATTCATATTGCAAGCTTGGGAGGAATCACATGACGCTATAGGTGTATTCTGCGACCTTTCGAAAGCTTTTGATTGTGTGGATCATGATACTTTAATTTGTAAGTTAAATTTTTATGGCATTCGTGGCCTCGCTTTGGAACTCATTAAATCTTACCTCACACAAAGAAAACAAAAGGTAGTGATTAACGGAACGGTATCGGAGGGATCTGTGGTCGAAATGGGAGTGCCTCAAGGATCCATTCTTGCCCCATTCCTGTATCTTATTTATGTAAATGACCTTACTTATATGGTAAGCCAAAAGTCGGGTATAGTTATGTTTGCTGACGACACGTCTTTACTGTTCAAGGTTAGTAGAAAAGATACCGACTTCATTGAGCCCAATGAAACCCTGTCCGTGATATCCGCATGGTTTGCTGCGAATAATTTGTTACTAAATCCTAAGAAAACTAAATGTATTAAATTCTCGTTGATAAATTCATCTAGCTCGAATTCAGTTTCTAATATAAAGTTAAATGGTCAAACTATTGAATTTGTAAAATCAACAGTATTTTTAGGAATAACGCTCGATTCTAAACTACAGTGGGGACCTCATGTCACAGCAATCGCGGGTAGATTGAGCTCTGCTGCTTTTGCAGTTTGGAAAATACGGCAGCTAACCGATGTGGCGACGGCACGGTTGGTGTATTTTGCTTACTTTAATAGCATTATTTCGTACGGCCTTATTTTATGGGGATCTGCTGCAGACATTGAGTCAATTTTTATCTTACAAAAGAGAGCAATTAGAGCAATTTATAATTTGAAGACGCGTGAATCTTTAAGGAAACAGATATCCTAACCCTGCCGTCGCTTTATGTTTTTGAAATAATCATGTATGTTAGAAAGAACATATGTGATTTTCCCACTAACGTCGATAAGCCAAAGGCTACTAGAAACACAGGGAAGCTTAAAGTTCCATCTTACAGACTGGCTAAAACCAAAAAGTCTTTTCTGGGAAATTGCATACGTTTTTATAATAAAATTCCAAAAAATATTACAAATGAAACGGATACAAAATTCAGATCTATTGTCAAGAAGACATTTATATCAAAGGCGTATTATAAAGTTAATGATTATATCATGGACATGGATATTTGGAAATAATTCCGATCCGCATTAGCGATCCCTTCAAATAGCTAACCTACTGTGTTAAAAATAAAGTTGTGTTAAATACTTGTGATGTATACATATCATTTAATAATATTGTAAATCTGTTTTAAAAAAAAAATATATACCTCGTTGAGTTTCTTGCCGGATTCTTCTCAGCAGAGGTTTTTCCGAACCGGTGGTAGATTTTTTTTGACATTCATAAGTGCTTGTTATAGCCTAAATTGAATAAAGATATTTTGACTTTGATTATTATAAGATGCTAACAAATTAGGTACCAATATTTTTAGAGCTGATAGAACTCGTCTCTAGGAGTAGACTTAAGTACCTATAAAATAATTAGAAGATTATGTTACTTTTTGGAAATAATTAGAGAATCAACTTTGTTGCCTAAAAACACACTTAATGAGACTTATGAGATAATTAATAGTATGTGTTAAAGGGCCCCATACACGGTACGATTCGTCTGTACGACCGATCTGATGAAAATCGTGACGATTTATCGTTACGATATTCATGATTGCATGGAATTTTGTTGCGATCTCCGAGATCGTCTTTGATGAAGTAAATCGTTAACGATCTTGACATAACTATCGATTCGTCGTTTCGATCGGTATAAATGCTGTATTTGATGAGAGATCTAGACCTAAGAGCTCAAGACGGTCGTTAATCGGAATAAGGACATTCCGGAAAGGGGAGGCAGGTTGGAATGGCCTCCGTTTCGCCGAAAAGACAAGCCTGTGTTTTTGAGGGGTTGAACTAGACCAAATTGGCATCACTCCATTGGGAAACTGCCTCCAAAGTTGAGTTCAGCGCCTCGATCATCGACTCCTTGAAACATTGGACTTTGACCCAGACCTCGCATCGGACGTATCTCACCGAGACTGTGCTGTCATCTGCATACCCAAAGATACCGTTTACAAAATAACGATCGATGAAATGAATATTTAAAGCAGTTAAATCCAAATTCCGGAACCAAACAACCGTAAAAAGCAAGCTGCTTATAAACTCGTAAAAGCTATCGAGCGTGTGCAAATTAAATTTACCTAATTCCCTGGCATACTCCCCGCGCCCGCCGTATATCGCCGTTGGGGTTGCCAGCTACGAACTTTAAAAGTGCTAAGTACTTTAAATTCGGATATGAAGTGTCTTAAAGCGTTTTCGTAAAATTGGATTTTAGTATCTTGCCGTCCCGCTGACGCTAATATTATTTAATAGGAGAGTGAGAGGGACAGTACGATACGAACTTCGATTTTCGACCGTAGCCCCCCTGCTTTACCCATGAACATACCCAGCCATGACACATAAACAGCCGAAATTACTCGACAGAAATTTGGTGTACTATTTTTAGTCCTTTTACTGTACGGTTTTATAGCGTGCAATAAAGAATTTTTAAATTTTGTGGTAGGTATCAGAAAAGTTTAATCAATACGTTTCTTATTTCCCATAAAAATCCGGAAAACACCAGAAAACTGGAAAACCAGACATGTCCAGGTAAATCCAGACAAGTAGCAACCCCACGCGCGATATAAATGCCGTAAATCCTCCCCCCCCCCCTCTCAATATTGCGATAAAAATATTTGGCCACTTGTTATGCCTGTGTTGGGTGACGAATCGGGCCGTGCGCGTAGACGGGTTAATGGCAATAAGGTCGTGAATGTATATAATGTGTTGTTAATAGCTATTGAGCTTCGTGAGTATGGACAATCGAGGTTATAAATATCGATACAATCATCTTATCAATATCTTGCAGGTGGTGGGACCTTGTGCAAGGTCCGCCCGGATTGCTACCACCATCTTTAGACGACCAGATGGCCTAGTGGTTAGAGAACCTGACTACGAAGCTTGAGGTCCCGGGTTCGATTCCCGTGTCGGGGCAGATATTTGTATGAAAAATACGAATGTTTGTTCTCGGGTCTTGGGTGTTTAATATGTATTTAAGTATGTATCTATCTATATAATTATATTTATCCGTTGCCCATAACACAAGCTTTGCTAAGCTTACTTTGGGACTAGGTTAATTGGTGTGAATTGTCCCGTGATATTTATTTATTTATCTTGCTCGCTAATCCTGCCGTGAAATCAGTGCTTGCACTCTTGTGTTTCGGCGTGGAGAGCAAGACAGCCAGTGACATTACTGGCACTTGAGGTATCCCATCTTAGGCCTCTAGGTTGGCAACGCATCTGCAATCCCCCTGGTGTTGCAGGTGTCTATAGGCGGTGGTGATCTCTTACCATCAGGAGACCCACTTGCTCGTTTGTCATCTAGTCGAATAAAAATAAAATCTTAGTGGCATACGAGTATGCATACAATTACAAAGAGTTATTTATACAAGTGCAAACCTGTAACTAAGTAGTTGGTTCAAAATCGACAGCAGAACCGATTATACTGTACTTTAAAGCAGCATTCCCTTCGCGTTAACGGCGTTAACTATTAAATCTGGCATTTGATTTGAAATTCGAGAATTTCGCGACATTTCTAAATAATTATTTTATCCGTTGCTTAGTCCCATAACACAAGCTTTGCTAAGCTTACTTTGGGACTAGGTTAATTGGTGTTAATTGTCCCGTTATATTTATTTATATTTATTATTATTTTATTCCCGTAGGAATTCCCAAAAGTTCGGTACATCGTTTTATAGGAAACACCTTTAGCTAAAGAGGTTACAAAACAAACCAGTAGGCTAACACGGCATTTTATCGTTCGGCACAAATTATTAATAAGTTAAATTAATAAATAACAGAAACAGAGACAAATCGAGGCATTAAGGACCTTCGTCAGAGATGACAGCGGGAATTGTTTAACAACTCCGGTTTGTGTACCAATTGGAAATTTAAAAGGTGAGACTTGATTAATTGGATTTGCTCTAATTTAAACTGTTTTACACAAACGTACCATAACCCATAAACCTTTAATTCTCCCTTCTGCAAGACTAGCAATGTGTAAGAAAAATTGTTATTATATGCTTAGCAAAATTTATAATTCGGTGCCTAAATGGATAACAGATTTAACAGGTAACCAGTTCCACATAAAACTAAAACTATGGTTACAGGATGAATGTTTTTATTCATTGACAGATTTTTTTGAATTTAATAAACACAAAACTTAATAAGATGGAAATGTGAAATGATATAAATTGGGTTATTATGTATAATTTTAGGTAATATTTTTAATTAAACAACATTTGTATGCCAGAAATGGCTGGGTGGCCGTTCTTTATACTTGTAATTATGTTAAACAACTGATTGTACCCATTCAATGCAAATAAATGATATTATTATTATTATTATTATTTGTAATTTGCAGGGAGCGATATTTAAACACACCACTCGGAGCGGTCTAACTTGTGTTAGACCGCTCCGAGTGGTGGAGATGTTCTTTTTATAAAAAAACCGGCCAAGTGTGAATCGGACTCGCGCACCGAGGGTTCCGTACAAATACTTTTTTATATGGTATAACTAAAAATTTATGCTTTTAGTAACTTTTCCTTTATCTGTGCTATAAGACGTTGCTTCGTACTAAATTTCAAGATTCTGAGTACACAGGAAGTACCCTGTAGGTTTTGATTCCCTTGCGAGTGTCGCAAGCATAAACGGCTGTATCTTTTGCATGCGTTGGCTTAGAAGTTTGATTTTTTCACAGCTCCAAGGAACAGTAGACCTGAGTATTTGATACGAATTTCAGCTTGATACCTCTACGCGTTCCTGAGAAAAAGGGTCTTGACAGACAGACAGACGGACAACAAAGTGATCCTATAAGGGTTCCTTTTTTTCCTTTTGAGGTACGGAACCCTAAAAAGGAAAAGTATTGTAATTTTTTTAAATGTTTATTTAATGATTCTTGATAAGACACGAGTGGTTCGTCCATCGCTCATTCACCATTAATTGGCATATTTCGCGTTCTAGATTTTTTTAATCGAATAGGTAACTCATAAAATAGACTAGACACTTACAAAATTGTCCTCTGATGGACAGAACCATATATTTTTTAATAATTAACTAATACCGGGTGTGGCCTGTAATACGAGCAAAAAAATTAAAACATAGATCGTCCTCGTCAAATTGAACAACATTAGTTCAGCGACTTTTTAAAATAATGGAGTTTTTGAGTTTTCCTTTTTTCACAAATTAAATACTGCTATCAATGTACGCTATCCTAGAACACAACTGACGTCGCCTGTCACGCTACAAACATCAAGCATTTCGCTTTACATTGTCTCTTCCAATGTGTAATAAAATGTAAAAAACTAATTATTTTTAAAAGTCGCTGAACTCATGCTGTTCAGTTGGAGGAGTACGATCTATGTTTTAATTATTTGCTCATATTACAGGCCACACCCGGTATACATGTGCCATTGTGTTTTGAAAATAATAAATTCGAATGTCGTGCCGTCACACCTTTTCATTTTGGACGGGGTCGCTAAGAGAAATTTATCCAAAGTTGTTAAAGGTTCACAAGGAATATGCGCCTTCTTTCAACCGCCAAAAAATGGACGGCTGAATTTAAACGTGGGCATTTTAGCATCTCATAAAGATCATCTTTGCGAAGGATGACTAAAAACTGCAGCAACAGACAATAACATCTAAAAGGTAGGTACATACACAATTTGATTTTGGACGATCAGCAATAGAAAGTTTATGAGATAAAGCAAGAAAGAAACGAAGAAAAACATTATTGGTGACAGAACTTGGTGAAAATACTAACCACAACTATTTTATCTTTATTTGATTTAGATAAGTATATAATGATTATAAAACTTAAGTGTAGTTGTAAATGAACTAACAAAACAGTTTCCTGTGAAGCAAATTCCACTGTAAACGATATAAAACGCACACTTAGGCAACCTAACCTAACATAACCTGCCCCGGCGGTGAGGGGATCATTTATCTTCAAGCTGACCCTAGATTTAGTTGGACAATGTCTGGAAATGACTAGACCTGAATGCGGAGCTCCAGTCCCGTGTAATCGAATACTAAACGAATGATTAATCTAACCTAGATACCTAAATTTTAAGTCCTAAACAGGACCTAAATATATTTATATTTTTATGTTCGTATGTTTTGATTCTGTATTATTGCCACAATTTTCATTCCATTTTAAGATACCAATTTATAGTTTTGGAAACTCTCTCTCCTAAAAATGCTGCGCTCTTCCGGGTTTCATAATGTTGCTGTATAGTATGTATCAGAACGAAAGGCAAAGAAAGAGACCCATTAAATGTTTAGACTACAAGTATGATTATGGTGCCTGGTTTATGGAAATTTAGCATTTTTTTGTGGTAGTGAAAAAAATAAAAAATAAACCATTTATTTACAATCTTATCAATGACAACTAATAAAATGACATAAATGTTAGCTGATAATGTTATGCCTAAAATGCGTCCTGCACATCTCTAGAACCCGGTTGGTTGTGAAAATGGTTTAAATCTGTACCCTTAGTGTAAGTTTTCGGTTACAAAATACGTCTCGATCGCGTTCGCGTTAAAATCTCAATTTGTATGGAAGCACGAACATCGAAAACGTTCCGCTAGAGGCGCTGTTCGTGTTTCCATACAAATTGAGATTTTAACGCGAACGCGATCGAGACGTAGGTATTTTGTAACCTAAAACTTACACTAAGGGCACAGCTCTTCCTCTCTCACGTGAAGTCGTGGCCCTTCTCGGTTAATCGTCACCGGCGGGTGGTTTTTCGTAGACGGATAATCGCATTGACGATCACACGGGCGTTTTTGAGTTGCCTTCGTGCGGGAAACCTCTCCGCGTACAGACGAAGAGCGGCGTTCCCGTTACTCCTACACTCTCCGTAAACAAGGACCACATCCACGGGTTCCTCCGCAGAAAAGTTTAAAGGCATTATCAGTATTTTTTGATTAAATTTCTGTAGATTTTATCTGACACACGAACGTCAAATCTCGACTTGAAGTTTCAATTTAAAGTTTCCTTATGGTACTTTCGCGTTAAAATCTCAATTTGTATGGAAACACGGACAGCGCCTCTAGCGGAAAGTTTGCACTACAACTTTTGTGAGTGTAGTTTGCTACGTAAACTATTTCGTCCACGTATCGTAACGAAAACGGGTGACGACGCCGCACCGTGGACTACGTATCGACGATCGAACGCTCGATTTACGTCTTCGAATAGTTAACGAATGTTTTGTGAAAACGCCACACTAGAGGCACAGGCACAATTCATATTTGCTCAAGTACAGAGGGGCTAAAACGAAATACGAAAATCGTAGTTCGTATCCTGCTGCCCCTCTCACTCTCGTTTTAAATAACATAACCGTCAGCGGGACAGCAAGACACGAAGTTCGAATTTTGCTCTCCGTAGTAGGTAAAGTGCTTGACTACGCTCAGTAACTTCATTGACCCACGCTCACCTCTACCTCTTTGTTATACAAGATTAATGAAAGGAATGGCGATGTTTTCTATTCATTTATGTGAATACTAGAAGATGACTCGCACCTCGATGTTTAATGTACAGTTCAGTCAGTTTGATAACGTTACAGGCTTTTTAGTTAATGCCATTATCACGTGGCTGACTATACTTAAGTATTACTATATTTATGCAGTTAAAGTGCTGATGGGGCTGCCTCAATTTTGCAAAGTATACAACAATAATAGTACGTAGTACAAGAAATAAATTACAAAATACAAACACACACAACACAGTATATTGCACATAGTATGTTCGTTTGCAGCTGGCTAGCTGCACTAAAATTAATATATTTCTTTGATAAAAGAAGAGAAAACGGTATTTGACTATCAAAGCGTCGATCGGAAAAAAAAATAAGCCACTTTTAATTTACATAGTTATAAAGGTTTGAATTTCAAACCAAAGATTAGACAGAGAAATACTTAAAGTGCATTAATTACGTGACACACATGAAGCGCCATACTTGCTGCATCCAAAGGAGCGTTTTAGAAAGAGACAGATGTAGATTTTCAAAAAAAAATGTATTAAATTTTCAACCGAACCGTTTTTCTTCTTCGCTTACATTGACTGTTTATTTTTATTTGCCTTAATATTCATTATAATATAAGTATAGGTACGTATGTCCCAATTCAGCTGTCGAATTCCGTATTGATTTAGTAATTTGATTAATATTTGCCAATAAAAATGATTGAATTTGACCTCTCCCTTGAGAAAGCTGCTGAGTGGGGACTTGGGGACCTATTTAGCGTCATGTATGTCCTTATTTGTTCTATGTTTGTTTCTATGTATGGCGTTAAATAAATGTATTTTCTTACTTTCTTTCTAAAGCTTTTGTTTTGATAAGAAGCTAAGTTCTACCAAAACAACGTGATCTTTTACTCTACTTGTCACATTTCGCTCACTCTTACACTCACGAATCACATCCCACGCAATACATTAACCAAATAAAAAAGGATACAAAGAGCACCCTGTATTCGCGTGTAAAAACGCTAACAAATGACACACGTAAATTCTTTGACAAACATACAGCATGCGCGTAAAATCGCTCCCGCAAACAGAAGAAAAACGCCTAACTCTAATATTGTAAAAAAAGAAATCGATAAGCGTGAACTGGTTCTTTTTGACGGGCTCCGTGGATGAATATTATATAAGTAAGCAAACGTATTTTACAAACTTTTATGTTTTTTGAAGTGACATCCTATAATAGTAAAAATGTATGGTGTGTGCCGTACAGTATTAAATTGTTCCTCTTTCATGCCAGAACGGCTGGACGGAATTAGATGAAATTTGGTATGCGGAGAGCTATTCGTCACTGCACGTGCAAAATCGCGGAAGAGTAGTTTGTAAATCCCGCGTACCTATATTATATTATACTCGTGCAGTAAGTAAAGTACTATAGTACCATACCTAGTGAATGCAATGTACCTATATTTTTGCACTGAACTAGGTGACAAGCAGTAAAATTGGACTACTTAAGAATAATTTAATAAATCAGGCGTTACTTTGCGGAGGTAACATCTGAGATGTTAACATCTGGCAGCATAGTGTACGTCTGTGTTGCTCTGAAGATGAGCTCTGGTTGATTTCGAAACGCGTCAGTGTAGTGTGGAGGTGGGGGAACTGCATAAACACATATCTTGCATAAACGTAGCTATCATAAGGTCGCGGGTAAGCAAACCAATTTTTTTAGTTCATTATTTATTATTTTAAAAACATTATGTTTTGTTTGGCTTTTCTAAGACCTAAGCACCCCTAAAAAAAAACACACGGAAAAACTTGTGCACAGTTCGTTTGTACGAATTTTCCCGCGCGAATTTTTTGCTTCCCTTTTTATATTTGACGAGTTTGTACTAAGCGGAGGATGGAGGATCTTGCGAGAGGAAGCCTCATTTTACTTCCTCAACCTCGTATATCCTCGCAGCATGCAGTTGGATAATCAACACTGCGTGTTTGGTATAAGGATATTTTTGGGGTTTCACAGCTTGGTGGGATAGGAGGTTGGGAAAGAAGAAGATTGAAATGTTGGCAGTGGTAATCTTTAAGCAATTTGTCACGGGGCGGCCGAAAAGTTCTTTACAACGTCTCCTTACGGGACTGGCGCGTTAGGACCAGGACAGTACTAGGGCGAGCTGCTGGCACGGACATGGCGCATTAACCCCTGTTATAACTTATAAGATTGACGCTGATATCTGTCTGTTTGTGGCATACATAGTTACTCTCAAACAACGAAATAAATGGAATGTTTAGCGTCATGTACTTATGAATGTCTTGTATTTGTTCTATCTTTGTTTTTATGGCGTTAAATAAATTTGTGTGTTTATGTGAAATCGAGTTTCCTTGCGGTTCTTAGCTATGTTTCATTGCAATCGGTTTTGCCATTTTTGAGATATTGAACTTTGAAATGACAGAACAGACATTGAAAAATTATACATGGAATATGATTAGCGAAGAGTATAACCGATCGCATAAAAAAAATCCGTCTGTCTTAAAACAACTTTTGATAAAAACTAAAAAGAGAAAAAGTTGGGTAGTTTAGAACTACGAAATAACTTAAAGTTCAACAGTCGGGACCCATTCAAAACCGTAACCACAACCACTGACTGACTCACTAAATTCCTGTAATGGGTCCCTATATGAGTTACTTAACAGAGTTTTGGACTATTGGACTTGTTTTTTTTCCTTAGTTTTTATTACAAGTTACGATAATGTATTATGACAATGACATACATATTTTTAGAATTGGTAAAAATATTCTATTCACTTCTAATGCTCGTAAAGTTCGTGTTTATGTTGGGTGTAGGCGACATAAAATAACTTTTTATGCTCTAGTGCATAAAGTAAAATCTTCGTCTAAGACCAAGGCAATCAGGTGTAAACAGCCACAAACAAAGCATCTACATATATTTTTTAAAATCATTTTTAATTTATATAAAACTAAAAATCAATCAAAATAGATCAATAAAACTAAAAATGTATAATAATTATACTGTTTTTTTTAATGTATTTTAATATAATTAATTAATAATAATTATTATAATAGTAATGCGTGAACATTAAAAGGTACATGCTGCCCTCCTAAGCAAAAAACACGAGTTATTAATACTATTGTGTAGCTTAAAACATTCTGCATCACATGGTGTTAATAACAGAAAAGCGTTTTTTTTTAGATAGCGCCTTTCGGCTTAGGAGGGCAGCATAGTAAGTAAACAATTGTTTCCACTGTTGCTATTTCATTTCCTCTCCATCGAAGTAAAAAGCAGAGTGTAAAACTCGAGCATTAAACCCATTTTCCCCTCGACGTGTCTTTCCAGCCTCGCCCTACCCGTCCCTGGAAGAACTCGAAGTGGTCCGCGAAGTCATCAACAACGAATTGGCAAAACGACGCGCCAGTCAAGTAGCGGTCGCAACCGTTCATTCATTTACAATTTTAATTTTACCGTATATTACCTTCAAACAGTTGGTGGTCCGTGGCAAGACAGAAAGTTTGTGAAATGGTCCCTCCTGACTAAAAGGTTAAGAACCGCTGTGGCTCGGGTGGCTATAGGTATGAACGTCTGGCTCGTTTTATGCTCTTGTTCTACAATCTTCTACTTTATAATTCCCTCCATAGTTTTCAGCAAGGTCCACACTCAAAAAATAAAATAAAAAAACATTTATTCAGTAAATAGGCCGCAATGGGCACTTTTACACGTCATTTTTTAAACTACCAGCGCTTTCGGAAAGACTATCATTGCCAAGAAGAATGCGCCGCAAGATACTTGGCAGAAAGACATTTTTTCAACATAAAATAATTACAAATAAAATACTTAAAAACTACAGTATACAATGAAATAAAAGAAAATACAAAAAAATATTAATTAAAAGTAGTCACTCGCCCCACTAGCTGCCACATATCCAAGCCAGCACAAGAAGAAGACTTTTTATCGTTTACACTTGCGTTGAATTATGAATACGAAAGTTTTTCTTTAGGTATTTATTGTTTAGCTTCCGTCGCTCCGAAATTAAATAGGATTAAAGAGCTTTGCAACTTTCCCGCTTTTTTCCTTGGAGCTTTCGGTTGTGGCCCGTTTCAAATACTCTGTAATTGAATTTATCGAACAAGAATCTAATTTATTTTTTTCCCCGACCTGTAGGGGATTTTGGGAAGTTGAGTGACGAAGACGAGTGTAGCGTTTTTGCTTGATTGATTTTGGATGAACAGATTGACTAATATTACCAGCTGGTACATTTTCGTGTGGGTACCTAATTAAATAATGGATTGATTCAGATGTGAAACTCTGCGAATGAAAAATGAAAATGTAATGAAAAATTTATTTATTAAAATCACTATTTCTACAAGTAATACGGGTAGAAACCTCCTAGTGGGTATTCAAGATACCGACTGAAAGTGTAGGAAAGTGAGTAAGTAGTCACAATTTTTGGTTTCCATACTTTACGTCTTTAAATAGGTAAATGCAAACAAAATTTATATTGATCTAAAATCTAAATTAAAGTTAGTCAATAATTAGTAGCGATGGCCAGCAGTCAATAATTAGTTTTATTTACGAGTACTATAGATTTTACCCGTGGCGCACGCGTAAATAATTAAAACCAGCGCTTGAATCGGGATTCCGGGATTTAGTTAAATTCCTATGAAAGTTCCCAAAAATTATGTCATGGGTTAATAAAAAAATATAAAACACCTACGCCAAATTTCATGTCTCTAACGACAATTCAGCTGTTATGATTATTTCCCGCATAAATATCGAGTAAAAAAGTACCTTATGTATAATTCCTAACGTCCAGCTATCATACATACCAAATTTTGTCCAAATCCGTTCTTAAAATAACAAACGACAGCTCAAGTAGTAATTCCTAAAAATTTACATGACGGTCTTTTTGTGGTTTTTCTTTTATTGACATTTCATTATAAAGAACAGTGCCAAATTTCAAGACTATTTAGCCATTGGATGAGATTTCGTGATTTTATCCCTATCGCGTGAGAATTCCATTCCTTAGCAGTTCGTATTATGAAAAAATAAAAAAAAACGCCGCCAAAAAGACAACTAAAAAGTAAATAATAATTATGCATTACCTAGCTGTTGCCCGCGACTTCATCTGCGAAGAATTCGTTCATCCCAATCCCGCGGGGACTATGCTGATTTCCCGCAAAATTAGCCTAAGTTAATTTAGTATAAGTACCTAGTAATATTTTTTTTTTATCTAAGCGTCGTCGGTGTCGGGGGACCGCTAAGGTTAACAGGAAACTAAAGTAACCTCAAGTACTCCATCGGCTGCGTACGGCTGCCGTCCAGGCCGGTCGGTTCCTCAAGTACTCCGTCGGCTGCGTACGGCTGCCGTCCAGGCCGGTCGGTTCCTCAAGTACTCCGTCGGCTGCGTACGGCTGCCGTCCAGGCGGTCGGTTCCTCAAGTACTCCGTCGGCTCCGTACGGCTGCCGTCCAGGCCGGTCGGTTCCTCAAGTACTCCGTCGGCTCCGTACGGCTGCCGTCCAGGCCGGTCGGTTCCTCAAGTACTCCGTCGGCTCCGTACGGTTGCCGTCCAGGCCGGTCGGTTCCTCAAGTACTCCGACGGCTGCGTACGGCTGCCGTCCAGGCCGGTCGGTTCCTCAAGTACTCCGTCGGCTCCGTACGGCTGCCGTCCAGGCCGGTCGGTTCCTCAAGTACTCCGTCGGCTCCGTACGGCTGCCGTCCAGGCCGGTCGGTTCCTCAAGTACTCCGTCGGCTCCGTACGGCTGCCGTCCAGGCCGGTCGGTTCCTCAAGTACTCCGACGGCTGCGTACGGCTGCCGTCCAGGCCTGTCGGTTCCTCAAGTACTCCGTCGGCTGCGTACGGCTGCCGTCCAGGCCGGTCGGTTCCTCAAGTACTCCGTCGGCTCCGTACGGCTGCCGTCCAGGCCGGTCGGTTCCTCAAGTACTCCGTCGGCTCCGTACGGCTGCCGTCCAGGCCGGTCGGTTCTCAAGTACTCCGTCGGCTCCGTACGGCTGCCGTCCAGGCCGGTCGGTTCCTCAAGTACTCCGTCGGCTGCGTACGGCTGCCGTCCAGGCCGGTCGGTTCCTCAAGTACTCCGTCGGCTCCGTACGGCTGCCGTCCAGGCCGGTCAGTTCCTCAAGTACTCTGTCGGCTGCGTACGGCTGCCGTCCAGGCCGGTCGGTTCCTCAAGTACTCCGACGGCTGCGTACGGCTGCCGTCCAGGCCGGTCGGTTCCTCAAGTACTCCGTCGGCTCCGTACGGCTGCCGTCCAGGCCGGTCAGTTCCTCAAGTACTCTGTCGGCTGCGTACGGCTGCCGTCCAGGCCGGTCGGTTCCTCAAGTACTCCGACGGCTGCGTACGGCTGCCGTCCAGGCCGGTCGGTTCCTCAAGTACTCCGTCGGCTCCGTACGGCTGCCGTCCAGGCCGGTCAGTTCCTCAAGTACTCTGTCGGCTGCGTACGGCTGCCGTCCAGGCCGGTCGGTTCCTCAAGTACTCTGTCGGCTGCGTACGGCTGCCGTCCAGGCCGGTCGGTTCCTCAAGTACTCCGTCGGCTGCGTACGGCTGCCGTCGCATTCGATCGGCTTCGTTCAGCCTCAGTCGCATACCGTCGGATCCATTCCATTTGGCATTTCGGTTACCTACCACTTCCTCGGCATGGTTGAGGTGCTGGTGCCGTGCCGCGACAGCCGACTCGGCATCGTCCGGTTGGAGGAGTCAGCTGCCTCAGCGTGCTCGAGGAGCCGGTGGAACGCGGCGGCCGATTCCGCACTGTCCGCTCAGTGTGAACCGTACTTTAACAGACACAAAATAGTACATTGTGTCTTATGGGCGGTAAATAAGGAATTACGAACGAGAGTCTATTAGAATAAGTCTTTAATGAGTCGATGTTCGTAATTCTAGTACCGCCCGTGCGACATACAATGTTTTTCATCACATTTGCGAGTAAAATTGTATATTTGTAAAAGAAAAACTATTTTTTTTTCCAAAATGGCCGATACCGCTGACTGCGCTCTTGGCAGCGCTCTGCAGCATGTGCATGGCGTGCGTGTGCAGCGCGCGCACGGAGCAGCAGCACACCATGCAGTAACAAACTCATTGACCGACCTTGGGCTTCATGACATGAAAATTAGTACGGGGAATGACTCATTTACCGACCACGGGTTTCATGATAAGCACATTAAGGTCGAGGGTTTTATTTGGGGGGTTGCAACCAAGGTAGCCTGCATGTTACGGTTACGACACAGTTTACGAGCAAGTGTGATGAAATATAATTTACTTACAACGTTTCATTATAGGGCTGAAGCAATAAATAATATCATCAAAAAGCATTTTAGGTAAAACGCTCTGAGCAGCGACCTCAATCAAGGCTCCATCGCTGTTTGCCGGCCCTCAATTCAGACCTACAAGTGTATTACTTTCAGCCCTGATAGATATACAATTAAGAAATAAGAACTACCTATTGGAAATTCGGAATGAAACCCCGTTGAGTTTTTTACTGATTTATTCTGAACAGAGGTTTTCTGAACCGGTGGTAAATTTTTTGACGATCATAATTACCTACATTTTTTTATATTTCAGATTAGTTTAAGTACCTACACATTAGGTACATATACATATCGCTGCTTTAGTTGGATAGTGTCACAACTAAAATATAATAATGATAATAATGTTTTTTGAACGGCTCTTTGTGACACTATATATCCAACTAAACCAGCTATATAAGTTTCTAGCGACACTGGGCACATGAGCGTTTCGGAACAAAACAAATTACATATACAATATAATGCAAGCACCAAAGTTCGCATACTCTTCGCTAGTCATACCGTATTTTTTGTCCGAATTATCGTTTGTCATAATTTTTTTCACACTGAAACCTTACAGTTCTCTGAAATTTTTAAAAGGTCATCCTATAGAATAAAAAGGAAGAAAGAAAGGTAAAGGAAGGAAGGTGAGGTTAGCTTTGTTTTATAACAATTCTGAACAATTATTGAATTCGGAAAAAAAGAGTTATGACAAACGATCATTCTGACAAACATTACATTCGGACTTTCAATAAGTATGCGAACCGATATGGACCCCATAAACCCATACACACACTGTCACTATTGGAGTAAGCGATCAAAGTATTGAATAAGTTAGCCGGGAGCTTCTTGGTACAGTCACCAGCATTAAAAAATATCTGACACGTCCCTCCGGCCCTGGAAATAGAGTCGTATCAGATATTTACGCACGCTTGTTGCGTCAGATACTGGTGCTGGTGACTGTACAGTCAGTAGTGTAATCTCGTCCGGGCATTCAAAAAAATATCTTCATAAAATAAAACTCAAAATACATTGGCTTGTACGTCAGACTCTACGTAGGTCAGATTGGATTATAGTCAATTCCGACTTCTTAATACTTATCTGTTTGGGTGCCATTCCGACTGGCTGGAGGCATTTTTTTAGGAAAAATGAACGTAAAACGAGCTCCACCAATCATTTCCATCCGTCATTGAGCGAAATTTAAAACAGGGAGAGGAGTAATTATTCAAATCAGAGGATAATTCGTAGATTACTGCGGGACAGCTGAGTCACTCGATATCTATCTAATCATCGTCCCAGCCTAGGTAGGTATACCTATACTATACGAGTACATACATAAATCGAAAATCCAATGGATGCACAGAAAAACCAGAAAAATAAGACCAGCACTGGGAATCAAACCCAGGTCCTCGGCATTCCGTGCCACGTGCTATACCACAACACCACCGCTGGACAGTGGTACAGACACGAATTTCTCCTATGCACCACATATCTCATCTTGTTTGTTTTCCTATTTAGTCACTTAAGCAGCGACACAGCAGCAGCGAGCAGGTTTGTAGGAAAACAAACAAGCTAAGATATGTGTGTTCGTGTCTGTACCACTGTCCAGCGGTGGTGTAGTGGTATAGCACGTGGCACGGAATGCCGAGGACCTGGGTTCGATCCCCAGCGCTGGTCTCATTTTTCTGGTTTTTCTGCGCATCCATGTCTCAGTTTGTATTTTCGATATGATTCCACGGGATGACCGTAAAACTAACAAAATTTGGAGTTGAAATAAATAATACAAAAAGACTCCAAAAATCAATCTTAATTTACATACATAAATGTAAAGCCCAAGTTTCGCTAGTTGTAAGTAGGTAGGATTAAAATTTTAGAGAAACATGTAGTTTGAACAATAATGCAAGTGGGTAATGTCAACAAATACTACAGTTAACAAAAAAAGCTTGTATTAAAAATGGAATAACAAAACCTATTATAAAGTAAACTTTCTGCATTTCGAACATCTGCGTTAAAAACTGAATCGATTCATCAAACACCGTGCACACAATTACAAACCCTCTTCCTTTCCCTTTCCAACACAACAGACCAGACAAGGACACAACAGCGCAATTTACAGGATGTTCATAAACAGGGATACGTAATTGATTCTCTTCGGAAGCATTAATAGCTGACAGATAGCCTTTGGACCTTTGCTATAGGGGTCATATAAGTCATTTAAGGGGTATAGAAGTCTCGTATAGGTCGTTTGTTGGTCGTTATACAGCTGTAATGACAGCTTAAGGAAGGGAGTGCTTTAAATTTACGATTGTCAGCGATTCCGACGAGATAAGGGGTTATGTAATTTAGATGTTGACAGTTTAGACTTACAATGGGATCGATAAGAATGGCTGAATGAAGAATATAATGCGTAGAGGAAAACGATTACTGACACAGCAAAGCCAATGAGGGCTATCGCGTATGAATTCGCCGCTAGAGGCGCTAGTGTAGCGTGAGGTCTCCGAAATGTCAAATCTCATAGTTTTTGGGCGAGCTACGCGGGTTTATTCATAATTAGAATAATTTTGTGAATATTTTGCAATATCTGAAATTAATTATGGCAAGCGTTACGGGGCAATGAATGTCTGTGTTTTGAGATAGTTTTGTCTTTCGGAAACTTTTGTCCTCCCTTTTTTCCGAACAAAACGGGACTACGCAACACTGTGGTTGCTCGATATTTTATGGTACGGTTTTAAGGTGTATTGAATATGATTTTAATATAAACTTTGTTTTCACGCCTGTAATAACAGACTTTGAAAGCCACACTTAAAAACCTCACGCAACAGTGGCGCCATCTAGAAAGACAAAAAACGATAGCCCTCATTAAAGCAACGTTTCCACCAATAATGTGCGAGGATGTGTTGCGAGGTCTGTGTTTTTCATTAACCAATAGAAACGCTTCATTTAAATAATTAATTGAATCAGGGGCGGAGGTCCATATCAATGAACTATAGTACATTGTGCATTAAGGGGCGTAAGAAGGGCATTACTAACGAGGGTCTATTAGCGAGGGGCTTTTAATGACCCGAGTTTGTAAGCCCCTTACGGCCCGTGATACACACAATTTTCATCACATTGCGAGAAAAAAATGCAAAAAATTAAATTAGTTTGTGTCCAAACACTTCACACCTCAGCAAAAGCAAGACGCTTAGCACAACTGAATAAAATATGGCTACCCGCCAAAACAGGGGGCTACTACAAAATTCGAAAATCGTAGTTCGTATCGTACCGTCCCTCTCACTCTCGTATTAAATAATATTAGCGTCAGGAAAACAATATGAACTTCGATTTTCGAATTTCGTGGTAGCTCCCCTGATTGTCACTTTTTCGAGTCGTCTACCATAGATAATACTAAGAACCGTGTTTAGTTTAGAATTCAAATGGTCTTACGGCCAGATTATTCCAACATGCTAAAAAATTATTTACTAATTATTGCAAAACAATTTGATATTAATTTAAAATATAAAAATAACGAAGTTTCATGAAGCGTGGCAAATTTTTATGGTGAAAAACGTTGGCTGACTTGAAACCTCTTCAGTCTGAAATGACGTACCTACTAACTTTTAAAAACTAAAGTCATAACTCCCTTGGGGAGGAAAACTATACGTAAATCCATAATTCCCTCGGGAACAATTGAGGCCATTGTCTTTTAGTATACAGGCATGGAATAACGTCATTGACGAGGAAGTGTGATGAAAAAATAATTTATTTGCTCACCCGTGACCTTATGATAGCTAAGTTTATGCAAGATATGCGTGTTCATGCAGTTCAGTGTTCAGTGTGTTCACGCTTAATTTACACACCCTCGTCTTCGCACAGCACATTTCTGGTGGAAAAAGCTGAGCGGAGCGAGGCGAGGTAAATGAAATGAAAATGAAATGAATAGATATATTTATTCCAGACGTTAGTCCATAAAAACAATCAAAAACAATTAATTAGAAGTCAAATAAATAAAATTAAAATTAAATTATGAATAAGCCTGGGTTAGATGAACATCGCGGGTTACCCCGATCCCGTGATGACCTGTCTGTGGTATCTCCTCCAGCGCTCATGAAGCATGCAACACCAGGGGGACTACAGATGCGTTGCCAACCTAGAGACCTAAGATGGGATACCTCAAGTGCCAGTAATTTCACTGGTTGTCTTACTCTCCACGCCGAAACACAACAGTGCAAGCACTGCTGTTTCACGGCAGGATTAGCGAGCAAGATGGTGGTAGCAATCCGGGCGGACCTTGCACAAGGTCCTACTCGTACCACCTGCAATGTGTGTGTCGAATAAACTTTTCCATTCATGCATTCTGGTGGAAACGCGGCTTTAGGTACTCATTGAAGTTGCAATGGGCAGGCCATTCAGCACGGAAACCCGATTTCCTTCTTCACAATGATTTTGTTCAACAGTGGTCTTTCTGATTCTGATGTTTATGCTAGCGTGGGTTCAAACCTAAGTTTGCACCCCTGAGTTTTACAAAACCCGACGGTTTATAAGCAAGCGGGCAACAAACGGGCGTTAACCCTAAGTGTGGGGCAGGTTGAACCCTCTTCAGGGCTGTATAATGTTTAACGCCTTTTATCTGGCCGACAGGGATGATGAAGGCTAAGGAAAATAACGGGAACTCACTAGTTTAGACGGTTGAGTGTATTTGCTATGCTGCCGTGGTCAACGTTGATTAAGGTGGTAATTCAGAGAATAGACTATGTTAGGGTAGCTTTTACAGTTAAGATTGTAATTAACCCCTGACGCAAAATAGGGTGTTATAAGTTTAACACCGTAGCTCTTAAACGGGTGAACCGATTTTAATGCAAGTTTATTTTATTTGGAAACAGGATTTCCAGCGATGGTTTTTAGACATGTTTTATCAAAATCGGTTCAGTTTTTTTTGAGATATTGAACTTTGAAGTGACAATGTCGGGGGTTTTGAAAATATGAATTCTGCCAAGTCTGTTCCTGTGCATTCTTCTTGATGATGGTCTCTCTGAAAGAGCTGATAGTATAGAAATTAACAAGGAAAATAACCACTATGCGGCCTTCGTACAAAATAAACGTTTAGATTTTAATACAATAGTCTTTAGGGCTCTTTATGTCCAAGAAATAGTTACCGTGGAAGCCTCGCTCGCCGCTGATCGCATTTTCATACAGAAGTGTTTCGTTCTAATGTACAAACAACACACTGAAACAAAATAAAACGCGGGTGAGCAAAGAAATTCTTTTAATTCATTGATATGGACCTCCGCAAAGTAATGTTTGATTCAATAAATTGTTGCCGAATTGTCGAACGGTTAGACAAGACGGAAATAGATTTCCTGTATGAAAGACATCGGCAATTCGATTGATACGCCGCAATAAGCCGCAAGCAAAGAAGTCGTAAGCCGTCACCTCAGCGATTCGAATAAACTTCAAAATATCATAAAACATCGTGACACCGACATCTTAAAAAAGTAATAAAATAAAACCTCTTCCCGAAACGGAATACGATCATAAATCATTAGACATAAATAAGTAAACATTCTCCGGTGGGAGGACCCCCCACCACGTTTCCGGTTATTTTGTGGAATACCTCCCTTTGAATATTTAACGGGACCGTAAAAACGAAATCTTGGACCGGGAGCGAGTTTAGTGGAATAAGAAGGCAGTTTTGATAAGGTCTCTCAATTTTATACTAGTGGTTACCCGTGGCTGCGCACGCGTAAGCTATAGATCCAGCAATTAAACTGTAATTCAAGGGTTTTACTGTATTCCCAAGGGAATTGACAAAATTTATATCGTTGACTGCGTTGACTAGGTAGATTACGAGTAAACAATTGAAGAATTGAAGCTGAATTAAGAATTGTTTCAAAAATAAGTTGAAAACAATATGGTTGATAAACTCTTTCCATACAAAAAATTGTTAGCTTAGTCAGTCAGTACCTAGTTCTGTATTGTATCAACTTTACTGTAAGTACCTATTGTGCACAAAATTGTTAAAATGAGTGTGTAATTCGCCAACAAATTGTTTTGAAATTCGGCAAAATATTTCTTACGGTAAATGTGTACCTATACTTAATAAAATTATACAATAAAAAAAACCGGCCAAGTGCGAGTCGGACTCGCGCACCGAGGGTTCCATACAAACCTGTAAAATTATTAAAAATATTTTTATTATAATATGATGTAACTAAAAATTTACGACTTTCGCACTTTTTCCTTTATCTGTTGCTTCGTTCCAAATTTCAAGATTCTGAGTTCACGGGAAGTACCCTGTAGGTTTTGATTCCCATGCGAGGCTCGAAAATTTGCGGAAACTTGCGGCATAAACGGCTGTATCTTTTGATTGCGTTCGCTTAGAAGTTTAATATTTTCACAGCTCCAAGGGACAGTAAACCTGAGTATTTGATATAAATTTCAGCTTGATACCTCCATGCGTTCCTGAGAAAAAGGGTCTTGACAGACGGACGGACGGATGGAAAGTGATCTTATAAGGGTTCCGTTTTTCCTTTCGAGGCACGGAACCATAAAAAGGTGCTGATAAATTGAGCATTCACTTGTAATAAGCAGATCTCATAAAATAAACGAACGTTTTAGCGAACATTCTAGCAAGCGTCCAAGCGAGACGAGACGACGTCTTTGCTTCGAGCTTTTCGCCGAGCATGCGTCCGACGATTATCGTCAATAATATTTATTTTGACGAGCATTTACTGTAGCTTTTCCTAAAATGATCGTGTGAAATGATGGCTCTACGCTTGGCTCTGTTCTTTGAACAGTTCGAAAAATCTATAACCTAACCAACATAAAAGTAGGAAAACCGCCGACTTTGTCACTTCAAAGTTCAATATCTCAAAAACGGTTGAACCGATTTTGATGAAACATGTCTAAGAACCATTGCTAGAAAACCTGCTTTAAAATAAATAAAAAAAACCGCATTCAAATCGGTCCACCGGTTTAAGCGCTACGGTGCCACACACAGACAGACACACATAGCGGTCAAACTTATAACACCCCTCTTTTTGCGTCGGGGGTTAAAAAAACGGCGAATGTACACTCGAACCAACTGAATCGTGACCCAATGTGGAACCTTTTCGTAGGAAAAGTCACAGTGATATCGCATTGCTTGACAAGGGAATTTATTTTGACACTTACTGCGAGAACATTCTACGGTGGGTCAGGAATCAAATGGTTTGACTGTAAATGAAATGAACTCCACGCCACTGCTCCCTGAGTGGAGCGTATCTCCGCGATTATTCGCCGCCTGCGTGCCGCCGCGGTGCCGTCGCGTGGACGCGGTGATTAAGCCACGTACGGTCATATACGGTAGGCGTCACCGCCGCGGCACGCCGAGAAACCGCCGGCAAAAACGCTTGTGCACAAGCTCTTTTAGCCGCTCTTGCCTGTCAGCGTCTCCCATCCCGCCTATCCCGCGGGACGCGTTCACGCGCGAATCTCCACGTTACGAGCCACCGACAAGATACCAGATAAAGAACGAGACAGGTGCGCGGGATTAAATACGGAAATAATAACCGGCGCGAAACGAGGCGACGTTACGGCGACGCTGGAGAGAGGGAATCGCATAAGCACTTACTTTTTTAAGGCCTTATTAAGTCTAGATATTTTTAGGTTGCTTCTCCGCTATCTTTCACCGCTACCGCTTGCAGGCGGATGTATAATTCGATTTGCTCGAGAAGTAAATTTTTCTAGTACCCATACTTCCGTCCGTACTTATGTTTATAAATGCGAAAGTAACTCTTTTCTGTTTCCTCTTCAAGTTTAAACTAGATTAAGACCCCAAGAAGGTACGATAGTTTTATCTCGGAAAATTGCAGAGTTCCAGCGGTATAATTGAATTCGTTTTGCTAGCTTTGATCATTAAAAGGAATGTAATATAATTTTTAATTTTGAAAATATTACTTTCTGCCAAGTTCTTTGCGGCGCATTCTTCTTGACAATAATGGTCTTTCCGAAAGCGCTGGCGGTACAAAAAAGTTACATGTAGAGGGTCCTTTGCGGCGTACTTAAAATAAATAAATACCATTTATTGCCACGAGATAATTTCATACAATAATATCAAATTCGAAACAAGATTAGCAAATTGGAAATAAATAAAGATATCTAACATAAAATAACAATAATAAATTAAATTATACATTAAATCAAATTACAATGAAATTAACCTAGATTACAAAAATCACATTCCTAACATAACAAAACTAAACAAAATGCGATAAAATTACAAAATTTGACAAAAATATTAGATTAGATTAGAGATTGTGATATATACTCGTATATAAAAATAAATAACAAGAAATAATAAAAAAAAACAATTATATAAAGATATTGGATATATACCAGCTACATGGGTACCAATCTCAGCGAGTGCTGGACACGTGGCAGCATGCTCCCAGCGCTGATTTTCAGACCGTTCCCTTTAGCTGAGGCTAGTTGTAATATTATTATGTGACAACATCATTACAGAATAAACTTACGGAATAATCGGTTCGATTTTTGATTTTGAGAGTGTTTGAACGTCTTCATCATCTGCCGGAAGACGTCCACTGCTGAACAAAGGCCTCCCCCTTAGAACGCCACAATGAACGACAACTCGCCACTTACATCCACTGGTTTCCCGCAACTCTCATGATGTCATCAGTCCACCTGGTGGGAGGCCTGCCAACGCTTCGTCATCCGGTTCGTGGTCGCCACTCGAGTTCTTCGAGCGATGTGGCCCGCGCATTGCCACTTAAACTTGCATATTTTATCAGCTATGTCGGTATGTATGTTAAACGACTGTGAGATGGCTATCCGTTTCAAGCTTATGATATTAGGTACCACATATTCGCATTAACTGCTTCAAAAAATCACAAAAAATGGTTTAAGCCGCCATAACAAGGCATTGTACCGGGAACAAGCAAGACGGCCTTTCAACAAAATCAATGTTTGTACCCAATTCCATTAGGCTACCTGTCGAAGAGTCCAGTACGCGGGCGGAATACGGGCGTTGGCAGGCGGCGCGCGTGCCTCTGCCATTCAATCTAGAGGGAATTAAGAGGAAAATGTTTACGTGAACTATTTATTAAAGGGCAGGCCAGGAGAGCGGCGGGGCCCTTTAGAGCGCTTTCATATACTTATATGCGTTTTTGTCGTGCGCAAGCGCTGCACAGCGAATCCCTTTCATTTACAGCAGCTGTAGCGCGGCTAATAGAGGTGAGACGTATTTACTGGAATAGGTTTTGGCTTGGACGCGTGAGTACGCGTTCCCGCCCGCGATTCTTTTAGCGTACGAGTATTTACGAGTACGGCGACTGACAACGTTCCGCCAACTTGAAAACAAGCATTTATGTACACTTTTTTATTGAAAAATTTCTAAAAATTGCTGACTGTCCTAAGCCTGTATAAAGTATGTAGGGAAGTTTTTAGTCGGTATTTAATATAAGATAAGTAAATTAAAAAAATATGAAGCGTGACGACTGAACTATGACACGGAATGCGGTAGTTCGATATTCGTAAAACTACTAAAACTAGTACGGTTTATACGCAATCACGGGAGCGCATTTACGGGAATCAATTTGTTTACGCAATGAGTCAATGAGTTAAGTACTCGTAGATACTCGTGGACCTAGTCTTTGGATCTAGTCTTTTTGTGGACGCGTTTTTTTTTTTTTTTTTTTTGACTGTATGGCAAACGAGCAAGTGGGTCTCCTGATGGTAAGAGATCACCACCGCCCATAAACATCTGCAAACCAGGGGAATTGCAGATGCGTTGCCAACCTAGAGGCCTAAGATGGGATACCTCAAGTGCCAGTAATTTCACCGGCTGTCTTACTCTCCACGCCGAAACACAACAGTGCAAGCACTGCTGCTTCACGGCAGGATTAGCGAGCAAGATGGTGGTAGCAATCCGGGTGGACCTTGCACAAGGTCCTACCACCTGCAAACTCGCAAGACTCAGTCCGCGTTTTGCCTAGTACGCACGACTGTCGCGCTGCAGCTGCGCTACTTAAATAATGTATGGACTAGATGAAAACCCGGCTTCGCTCGGGTAAAATGTAGACTCATAATAATATGTTTGAAACATTTTTTTTGCCAGTGTAAAGACTGTCGTACTTATCAAAAAATCTGACGTATATTCCCAGCCTTAATATTATCACAAACGTACTTTCACAGCTAACCTACGTATCGGTATTTCACTAGTAGATATTTCTCCTAAATCTTATTTGCCCAAATTACTATGATGTTTCTGTCTCATAATCAAAGAAATTAGACCTAAAGGGCCCCATATACGGTACGATTCGTCTGTACGATCGATCTGATGAAAATCGACGAATCGTATGTACCGTGTGTGGGGCCCAAGAGGTCACAATGGAGAACGAAATGCAAACCTGTGACACCTGTGACACGTCATGACGTGACACTAACGCCACTTTGTTGTGATGACTTTGACATGTTTACTTCGCAACGCCATTATATAATTAGTAATTTATTCAAGTTTATATTGAAAATACTCGATAAGTTGTCGACTCGGATTGACTAATTTTTTACGCCCTTCAATTTGATGTGTATTGCGTTCGAGTCTACCGTACCCCTTGACGAAATTATTAATATATATATAGATATAGATAGATATGAGTCGTGCTCCTGTAGCGCGACTTAGAAGCGCTACAGTCGCGCGACAAAAACGCCTATATGTAAATCTCGTAGCTAGATTTGGTAGCTAGCTACGAAACGGGAAAGCACAATCATCATTTGGTAGCTAGCTATCAAATGGGAATGATTTTCCCATCTCGTAGCCAGATTTGGTAGCTAACTACGAAACGGGAAAGCACAATCATCATTTTGTAGCTAGCTATCAAATGGGAATGATTTTCCCATCTCGTAGCCAGATTTGGTAGCTAGCTACGAAACGGGAAAGCACAATCATCATTTGGTAGCTAGCTATCAAATGGGTATGATTTTCCCATCTCGTAGCCAGATTTGGTAGCTAGCTACGAAACGGGAAAGCACAATCATCATTTTGTAGCTAGCTATCAAATGGGAATGATTTTCCCATCTCGTAGCCAGATTTGGTAGCTAGCTACGAAACGGGAAAGCGCAATCATCATTTTGTAGCTAGCTATGAAATGGGTATGATTTTCCCATCTCGTAGCCAGATTTGGTAGCTAGCTACGAAACGGGAAAGCACAATCATCATTTTGTAGCTAGCTATCAAATGGGAATGATTTTCCCATCTCGTAGCCAGATTTGGTAGCTAGCTACGAAACGGGAAAGCACAATCATCATTTTGTAGCTAGCTATCAAATGGGTATGATTTTCTCATCTCGTAGCCAGATTTGGTAGCTAGCTACGAAACGGGAAAGCACAATCATCATTTTGTAGCTAGCTATCAAATGGGAATGATTTTCTCATCTCGTAGCCAGATTTGGTAGCTAGCTACGAAACGGGAAAGCACAATCATCATTTTGTAGCTAGCTATCAAATGGGTATGATTTTCCCATCTCGTAGCCAGATTTGGTAGCTAGCTACGAAACGGGAAAGCACAATCATCATTTTGTAGCTAGCTATCAAATGGGTATGATTTCCCATCTCGTAGCCAGATTTGGTAGCTAACTACGAAACGGGAAAGCACAATCATCATTTTGTAGCTAGCTATCAAATGGGAATGATTTTCTCATCTCGTAGCCAGATTTGGTAGCTAGCTACGAAGCGGGAAAGCACAATCATCATTTGGTAGCTAGCTATCAAATGGGAATGATTTTCTCATCTCGTAGCCAGATTTGGTAGCTAGCTACGAAACGGGAAAGCACAATCATCATTTTGTAGCTAGCTATCAAATGGGAATGATTTTCCCATCTCGTAGCCAGATTTGGTAGCTAGCTACGAAACGGGAAAGCACAATCATCATTTTGTAGCTAGCTATCAAATGGGAATGATTTTCTCATCTCGTAGCCAGATTTGGTAGCTATCTACGAAACGGGAAAGCACAATCATCATTTGGTAGCTAGCTATCAATACAATACAATACAATACAATACAAAGACTCTTTATTGTACACCAGACATAGTAAGCGATACAGAAAACAATTTATTAAAATTACAAGGTGAGCAATAGGCGGCCTTATCGCTTAAGAGCGATCTCTTCCAGGCAACCTTTTTTACTGAAAGAAGGAAGGACTAGTTTACAACAGGTGGTGCATCAAAAGTAGATCAGAAAATTTAAACGTAACAGCAATACATCTACGAATACATACATAATTATATCGTACATATAATATACGTCCAAAATAAATATAGGTAGTGAGATAAACAGCAACAAATAAATAAATAAATAAATTATAATAAGGCTAATAATTACAAGATGACAGATAGTGCTCCTTAAGCATAGATTTAAATAGTGACAAAGACTTTGCGCGTCGTAAGTCAATCGGTAAGGAGTTCCACAACCGAATAGCCTGGACAGTATAAGAATATACATAGAATTTGGAGTTAGATAGAGGCACGGAAAGGAGAAAGTTCTGAGAGCATCGAATAGAAGTTACGTAGCTAAATCGCTCTTTGAGGTAGCGAGGAGTTGCAGGGTTAAAGAGAATGCCGTAAAGAAGGTGGAGAATGTGAGAGTTACGGCGAAAGCGGATTGGGAGCCACTTGAGCTGTGATCGAAAATTAGAGACATGATCGAACTTACGTAGACCAAATATAAACGAATGCATAGATTTTGAATTCGCTCAAGTTTGTTAAGCTGCTCTTCTAAGAGATCGGGATAACAAATGTCAGCATAGTCGAAAATAGGGTGCAGTAAAGTTTGAGCAAGCGCAACCTTGGTAGCAAAAGGTAGGAAATTCTGAAGCCGTCTTAAAGATCCCACCGCAGCAAACACCTTTCTGCTCACCTCGCACACATGAGGAGACCATGAGAGAGTGCGGTCGAAAATAACACCCAGGCTCTTGACCTGATGTGCAAACGGTATTAGTACTCCGTCAAAAAGCACCGGTGGCAGAGACGCAAAATCGACTCTTGGGACAAGTCTCGAGCTACCAATGACAATGACCTGGGTCTTTGTCGGATTGACAATCAGGCCAAATCGTTGGCTCCATTTTAAAATCTTTTTTAGATCCAAGTTTACAGACTCGATAACCAACGGAAGATCGCCAAGCACGCCCTGAGAATAGATTTGTAGGTCATCAGCATAAAGGTGATACGAAGAGAGAAGATTATGAGAAATAGAATCTATAAAAATAGAGAATAATAATGGAGAATAATATCAAATGGGAATGATTTTCTCATCTCGTAGCCAGATTTGGTAGCTAGCTACGAAACGGGAAAGCACAATCATCATTTGGTAGCTAGCTATCAAATGGGAATGATTTTCTCATCTCGTAGCCAGATTTGGTAGCTAGCTACGAAACGGGAAAGCACAATCATCATTTTGTAGCTAGCTATCAAATGGGAATGATTTTCTCATCTCATAGCCAGGTTTGGTAGCTAGCTACGAAACGGGAAAGCACAATCATCATTTTGTAGCTAGCTATATCAAATGGGAATGATTTTCTCATCTCGTAGCCAGATTTGGTAGCTGCTGACAAATAAATGGGAGTTGTGATATCCCATCTTGTAGGAAGTTACCAGATTTAGTATCTGGCAACGAAACGGGAGATGTATTTTCCCATCTTGTAGCAAGCTTCTTCTTCTTTGTCGTGTCGCTCTTGGCAGAGCGGTCGTGGTGCTACCAAACGCGAAAGATTTTCCCACCACGTAACTAGACTTAGTAGCTAGCAACGAAATGAAAATTGTGTTTTCCTATCTTGTAGCTACGTAGTTACCAAATGGGAAAGATTTTCCCACCTCGTAGCCAGATTTGGTAGCTAGCTACGAACATGTCACTTTTTATACCTACTACCAGCGCTTTCGGCAACACCAGTGTTACCAGGGAGAATGCGCCGCAAGAAACTAGACAGAAAGTATTTTTTTTTCAAACCAAAAATAATATTGCAGTTATTTAGACAGCCGGTGAAATTACTGGCACTTGAGGTATCCCATCTTAGGTCTCTAGGTTGGCAATCCCCCTGGTGTTGCAGGTGTCTATGGGCGGTGGTGATCTCTTATCATCAGGAGACCCACTTGCTCGTTTGCCATCCAGTTGAATAAAAAAAAAATATATATATATATTTTTAAACCTCGACGCAAAAAGGGGTGTTATAAGTTTGACCGCTAGTGTGTATGTCTGTGGCACCGTAGCACTTAAACGGGTTGACCGATTTGAATGCTTTTTTTAATTTGAAATCAGGTTTTCTAGAGATGGTTCTTAGACATGTTTCATTAAAATCAGTTCTGCCTTTTTTGAGATATTGAACTTTGAAGTGACAAAGTCGGGGGTTTCCAACATTTTGTTAGCTAAGTTAGCATGACTAGTAAAGCCGGAAAAACCACTGTGTAGACCACGACTTTGTCCAAAGTGTAGCGACTTAGAAGAACAGTCAGATAAAAAACACAATTTTCGTTCCCAATCCTCCAGTCCCGTGGCCCCACCAGGAAGTATCAGCTCCACGCGCTGTAAGTGATATGTGCAATTAATTACTAACTCTTCCGTACGCCCGAAACGCATTTACATTCATCTTGCAGATAATACAATAATCCATTTACTCCCGATGGAGCACGCGCTTGAGTAATACGTTTTTGTGGCAATGAATCGTAATGTTGAGAAAAAAGATATTGTGTAATGTTCAGAAAAAGGATGTATAGTTAAGATTGGTTTTTTGGAATCTTTTTGTATTTTTTATTTCTATACCAAATTTTTACTTTTACGGTCACCCCGTAAAACCTAAATTGAAAATACAAACTGAAAATATAGATGCACAGAAAAACCAGAAAAATAAGACCAGCACTGGGAATCGAACCCAGGTCCATATCTAGGTGCTATACCGGTACACCACTGCACTGCTGGATGTATATTTTTTTATTTCAATAACCTAACCAATAAAAAGTTGGGAAACCCCTAGGTCAAATAAACAACAAACAGACAAACAGAAAAAAGTTCTAAAAACTGTTGGAACGTGTTCTGTTATCAATTCTGAGTATCCCCAGCAAACTTTTTTTCGAATATCTTCCATGTACAGACTTTCGACCCTCTTCAGCTTTATTATATGTATAGATTTTTATCCTGCAAAATACGGTATTTGACTATTTTGTATACGTTTTATAAATTAAAACTACACAATGCCTGTTATCGAATAGAAAAACATTTTTTAAGCTACCTTTACAAATAACAAAGTTATAAAGGTTTGAAATTCAAGATTAGACAGAGAAAGACATACTGGCATGTGACGTCACACGCCAATACCGCCATACTTGCTGCATAGAGAAAAGCGTTTGAGAAAGAGACAGGTATATAGATTTTTCAAAAAAACACTATAAATTCAATTTTCAACCGATTTAAATTTTCTCTTCGCTAAACACTATCTGTATATCTATATTTTCATAATAATATTAAAATATGGCAAAATCAGGAGTTGTCAAATACCGTATTTCACGATACCCGCGAGATAGTGTAAAAAAAATCTTCGCACCGCCTGGTATTCTATAATGGAAATGCATTTTAATGCAAGCGCAGTGTGAACCGTGACGTCATCAATATCTCGCGACGAGCTGACGTCACGTCACAGAATTAATGGCCGCTCTTGCGCTTGATCGACGTACAGGCTCGGACGGACGGACATAAAGGCTTTCACCATCCGGTATTGATGGTGTACACTCAACCAATTTGTTTTCTAGGCCACCACAGAACCTTGTCATTGTGACATTTTAGTCATCAAGCATTGCTAATATTGCTAGACAAACCAAAATTATTTACTATGTCAACGTTCTAGGCCTAGAAAACAAATTGGTTGACTGTACAATCGAGATCATTTAAGCGGAAATTACACTTTGTTGCTCGCCTAATGCGGTCGCCGAACTTGTTTCAAACTACTTCGGCGAACGACTGTCGCCTTTATATTAGTCTGTCCGTCTATTGCGGCGGCCATATTAAGGCGGTGCCGGGCTCTGCTGTCGCTCGCCGAATGCGGCCGACTACCGTGTTCTTTACATTTTGCTGTTACAGCCGCATACAGCATACGGCGAATAGCAAAGTGTAATGCCCGCTTTAATACCTTGTCACTCCTGTCAACTATAATAATATACGAAAGTTCAAATATGAATTAACAGCGAATGGGTATGTTACGAATATCCTACTAATATAATAAATGCGATAGTTTGTAAGTCTGTTTGTTTGTTTGTACCTTCATCACGTCTAAACCGCTGAACCGATGTAGATGAAAAGGTAGGATAGTTTTTATCCCGGAAAATATCATAGTTCCAGCGGGATAGTGAAAACCGAATTCTACGCAAACGGAGTCGCGGATAACAGGCTAGTGTTTTATATTTGAAAGTGTAAAGATATAGAGACCCCGAATCATCAGCCAAACATGTGGTCTACCACCCTTAAGTTCATAATCGTTTGCGTGTCATAAAACAGGCATTAGCCAAAAGACTTGTCTGTCAACTTGAAAGTTCGACTTTAGCGACATATTCATGTGATAGGAACTTGTTTAAAAATTGACAGATCATTTATTTAGCTGATGGTACCTAGCCGTCGAGTAATAAGGAGCTATGCTTGAATTCTTTACGGATAGAATCCTAGTACCGGAGTCGTCGACATAACTCGAAGAATATGGTCAGACCGTTGGAGGAGATAGGTTCTGAAGCTACAACGAAATGGAAGACGCAGCTTCGGCACGCCTTCCAAACACAAAACCAACTATCACCACCACCACACTACACTGACGCGTTTCAAAGCAAAGAAATTATTTTAGTTCGTTGATATATGGAGCTCCGCAAAGTAACGCCTGATTCAATGAATTAATTGGACTTAGTTTAACGAAAAGCATCCAACCCTCAACAATTAGTTTATTTTTATTTTGAATCCACTTTCAGTAGGAACAGGTAGGAACAAAAGCCAATTTTAAGAATAATAATAATATGACAGTGCTTTAAATCCTTTTTGCTAAACTACGTCCAATTACAAAATTATTTTAGTCTTCGAAATATGAAGTGTTGCCAATTACAACCTATAGTTACGACCTTCATTTGATCCCCTAATAAATTACACCAACAACTACTCGTCCCCATCAACACTCCAAACCACAACCAAATTCTAATAACTAAATTCCCCAAATATACCAACTGGAAATAATTAACAACTTAGAAACCAGACAGTTCGGTTTATGAAACTTCTAACATCTCTGTTAATATATTAACCACCTCAATTGTGCCCTAAACAACGGAATATAGCTCGTATTACACAGAGCGAAAGTACACCATTTTAAATATGTACTTACCAACTACGCGTCTACATAACTTGGCTTTTCGGCAAAGGATTTTCAACTGAATTTCTTTGAGTTAGAGTGAAAGTGCGAGGCAAGTTGCAAAGTCCGTGTTGTATAAATCGACTCCGTTGCCGACAGATGTTTGACTTTCATGTTATGAAGTCGATTGTGTGCTGTTAATTAAACTTTTGTTGGAAGGCCAAGGCTGAATAATCTATGAATTAGCGATAGAAAGGATCATGCGGAAGCGGGGATACTATCGCAATCATCATCATCATCATCCCAGCCTATATACGTCCCACTGCTGGGCACAGGCCTCCTCTCAGAACAAGAGGGCTTGGGCCATAGTTACCACGCGGGCCCAGTGCGGATTGGGAACTTCACACGCACCATTGAATTGCTTCGCAGGTTTGTGCAGGTTTCCTCACGATGTTTTCCTTCACCGCATAGCTCGTGGTAAATTTCAAATGTAATTGGCTCAATCTTCTATTTTACCGACACTTTGGGCGTCTCCTGCGTTACCAAAATTGTCTCTGGCGTTATCAAAAAGTCGTACTTCCAACAAGATATTACACGGTTTAATAGATTGGACTTGCGTAGGATGGCATGTATTCATGTACACTATATATTAAATTACAGAAAAAATATGTTTACTTACAAAAATCTGCAATTTTTTGAAAAATGTCGTGGACAGATTAGTGTCGGTAAAAAAGTTGATTGACCCAATTCCGCACATGAATTTCGAAATCGGTTTGAACCCACGACCCTCTGCTTGAGAGGCGATAGGTCAAACCACTAGGCCACCACGGCATACTATCGCAATCCTATTTCCATTTGCTTGTTCATGAGGCACTGTCTCGAAATGTTCACCAATGACCTTCAAAGATTCAGATCTTTGTACGTTTGGTCTTAACAACCCAAGAGTCTGCATTTATGCTGAACATATTTTTGGGCACTCATAAAAATATACCATTTTAAGTAGGTATATTACTTTGTGTTTCCTACGGCTCCAAACGACTTACCGCTACTGTCCATCCACCGCCTCGGGTTCCAAGGGCTTAGCAAAAGATCCAGGGGCTGTCTTCGGGCTGAATATAGCGTACACAGGGGTCCAAGGGCACTGGTAAACGTATCGTCCAAGGGGAAGAGTCCTCACAACGCACACACGGCACAGGAATACTTTTTATGTGTTTGCTACGCTTGCAGCCAACAGATTACTTTCGAAGCAAAAACACAACTCGCCCCGTATATCCGCCGGAGGGCGCTGAAGGTGCGCTGGTGTTGCTGTTGCCATCCCCAGAGGAATGACGGCTTTCGAAGAGGAAGCAGAAAATCGCTAGAAGACCGTAGGGATACCATATATAAAAAATAACGATCTTCCAACTTGTGTTGTTGTCTCATCACATAAACTTATACATAAAAATATTAACCAAAAAAAAATTTGTGTTCCGGTACGGAGCATTTTGTATTTTACCTATTATTTAAGTATTTAATGTGTGTCTTGTCTTGACTAATAATTTTTCATTTCGAAAATGAAACTACCGTGAGACTCACTCATATTAAATATATTGACCCGGATAACTCACGTCTTAAATCGAGTTTAGCTCGACATGTTTCGGGCTAATCCGTAGCCCTTCGTCTTCGGAGCAACGCAAAGATTTAAGACGTGAGTTATCCGGGTCAATATATTTAATATTTTTCATTTCATTACATTTCAATAGAGCGGTCATTAAAGCTTTCTCAGCAAGGATGTAGAAACAGTAGCCGTGCTAAATCACCATGCATCATCGTCATTATTGAAATGCGAAAGTTTATGATTATGAACGCCTGCGAGTTGCAAGTATGCTCGCCGCTGATCGCATTTTCATACAAAAGTAGTGTCGTTCTAATTTACAAACAACCACTGAAACAAAATACAACTTTGCTACTATAATGGGAGCAGCTACTTTGATGCTTATAGTTTTCGTTCATATTCAATGTAACAAAATAAAATCACATGAATTTTAGGTTTTGTACGAGAAATGGAAAATCGTTATTGCTTTTTTCCGTTACATTTTATTTTAACCAAAGCTAATTATTTATAAACATCCTTACAGCTGCTCCCATTATAGTTGCAAAGTTGCGTTTTGATCTGTAGCGCTGCTTGTACATTAGAACGAAACTAAGATTGTATGGGGACGCGAGGGTACTGGGGCCTCTTAAATGCTAAAATCTTGACCGCTAAGTCTAGCGACATGTAAGTAGGTATTTGGAATAAATGTGAAAGTTTGTCAGTGAGTGAGTGAGTATGTTTGTTACTTCTTCACGCTGAAATGACTGGACGGATTTGAAAGAAATATGGCATTAAGTTAGTTCATCATCCCGGCCTATATACGTCCCACTGCTGGGCACAGGCCTCCTCTCAGAACAAGAGGGCTTGGGCCGTAGTTCCCACGCGGGCCCAGTGCGGATTGGGAACTTCACACGCACCATTGAATTGCTTCGCAGGTTTGTGCAGGTTTCCTCACGATGTTTTCCTTCACCGCAAAGCTCGTGGTAAATTTGAAATGAAATTCCGCACATGAATTTGGAAAAACTCAGAGGTGCGAGCCGGGGTTCGAACCCACGACCCTCTGCTTGAGAGGCGATAGGTCAAACCACTCTGCCACCACGGAAGAAGATCCAAATAAAATAAAAATCACCTACTTTCTATCAATTAACTGGCCCTATTCAACGATGTGCAAAATTCGGAAAATAAGTTAGTTAGTTAGTTTTTAACCTGGATCCTCCCTCTAAGTAACAACCGCTGGGCTTAGAGTCATGAAATTTGGTATGTAGTTAGCTGGACGTCTGGAATAACACATAGTCTACTTTTTATCCCGATGTTCCCACGGGATAGGGATACAACCTCGAACTAATAACCGCTGGGCTTAGAGTCATGAAATTCGATATGTATAGATAGCTGGACATTTGGAATAACATATATATTTTATTTATGTAACCTTTTTGTTTTTCCTTTTTGTACAATAAAGAGTATAAACAAACAAACAAACAAACATATACTTAGGCTACTTTTTATAACGGGATATCCACGGGATAGGGATAAAATGTTGAAACTTCAACCGCTGGGTTTAAAGTCATGAAATTTTGTTCAGTTGTTCTTAACACTACCTTAATGAAGATAATGATAAATAAGTTTTGAGATTTCCCAGAGGAATTTTGTAATATCCCGGAATAACTATCACATCGAATACTCGTAGTGTACGCGTGCGAAGCCGCGGGTAAACTTTAGTATTTTAATGAAAATTGATGTTTTGGCTACGGGACATAAACCTACGCCTGTATACGTGTACTTTATTGTCCCGTGTCGTATTTACGATTGCGCGATTGTCACCAAATCCTCCTCCAATGAATCGCATCGACGGTCGTATCTCGCTCGTAAATTTTCCTTTTAAAATAAACAGGGATTCCAAAACACTTCCCGGGCTCTATCAGTGGAGCTATAAATCTACGCGTATGTTCGTATGTACGGTTGGGATAGGAGGGGTGGTGGTAAGTAGAGTGCTTTAATAGGTTTTAGATAAAAAAAAACTTAACATTTTTACAATCCAAGACTAATTACAATCCATACTAATATTATACATGCGAAAGTGTGTTTGTCCGTCTTTCACGCCGTAACGGAGCGACGGATCGACCTGAGTTTTGGCATAGAGATAGTTTATGGGCCAGAGAGTGACATAGGCTACCTTTTATCCCGGAAAAATGCACAGTGCCCGAGGGAACAGCCGCGGGCAAAAGCTAGTTAATAATACAAACTAATAGTTGATATTATCCCACTGCCACATTGACACTAAAATTAATTTATTAATAAACAAAATTGAACCTCGTTTTGAAAATAAATAACGTAGACATTTAATTAATTTTACCTAAAAAACCGTTTTAAAATATTAGGAAATGTTTGCATGCCGATGTATTTTATGTATGTATGTAAACTATTTAGTATTGAAAAGGAAATAAATTAAATACAATTGACAAACTTTGAGATACTAGTACGAAGGTGGCTTTATCGGGAAATTTGTCTAGATTTCCGTGTTTCTTTTTTCTCTGCTTTGTAAATGTCACGAATAAATGTTTTTCTTTCTTTCTTTCTTACCCCTTTAAGGGATCTCTACCAGTCAACCTTTGAGTCAACCTCTCAATGTATCGCATTAGAAATGTCACTGCACATCAAGCACTACTTAAGTCCAATTTTACGATGTCTAAAGCAAAATGAACGGTTTCACTTCAACCGGGATTGTGGTTGGTCGGTACCCCGAGCTGGAATACAGTACTCATGCAGCGTCATCGGTTGGTGTGAACGTGCCTTTACGGAGAGATGTTAGTATTGTGTGCTAATGTAAAGCTAGCTCCACACCGCAGTACAGACACAGCATCGCTTATGACGTGTGTCGCACCACAGTGCTTCACTGACTTTAGATCCAACAGTTGGCCGTCACTCCCCATCTGTAGTGGACGGACGGTCCACTATCCTGAAGATTTCCTGACTAAATGAAAATCACGTCTTTATAATATTTTCATGTGTATTTCCAATCAACATGCTACGTTGGCAGCTCGGATACCAGTCTTCTCTTTAACACCCTTGCGTCCGTTCAATATTATTATTCAAAAATGGAACTATGCCAGGGGGGTGTCACTAGGCCATTCCGCCGCCGAGCTACAAGTACATACCGGGCCTCCCCAACGTTGAGGCGATTCAGTGCGACTCAACGCGTGCGAGTGAACACGAGTTATGCGATAGACAGAGAAGCATACAGTAGGCACGATTCTTATGCCTAAACGTCACTTTTGTACGGCAGTGAAACTTCTGTACTTGTACTATTACTTATTCTGTGACTATGCTGCCAGTCTCAAATCAACGGACGCAAGAAGTTGGTACACTACCCTACATTAGAGAGTGACAATAAAAAATTACGATAAAATGCGGGTAGGTAGTTTCGTCGGTCTATCGCGCGCGCAGAGCGGTGGCGCGTAGTGCGCGTGGTGCGGCAGCCGCCGAATCGCGTACTCCTGTGAAGACGGGCTACGAAATAGCCCGAAACATGTCGGGCTAAACTCGATTTAAGACGTCAGTTATTCGATACAATATCATTTAATATGGTTTCATTTCATATTATTTAAGTACGAATCAGATTAGCGCACCGTATCAATAGAGTGCTGCCACCCACTCTTATTAGGTCCCTCAGTCGCCTTTTACGACACCAACGGGTCGAGATGTGTCCGTCCTATTCTAAAACTGGCACGAACAATCTCTACTACATTGTGTAAATATTTATACAGAGTTTCCTCATAAAGCTATCCTATGGCAAGCGCAGTCGCGCTCTGGTGAACTTATGTCCCCCAAGAGGACCTCTTCGTTGGACGAACTTTTTTTATTTTTCAACTCGCATTACAAATTTAAAAGAAGTCGTTGAATTTTTAAAACTATATAAAAAAGTTTCAGTGCTTAGCGGAGCAACCGAAATTTTAATAAAAACGCCGGCAAGATTTTTTTAAATGCTTTGTAGCATTACATTGGACTGACGGCGATTTTGATGGGAAAAATCTTTGGCGGTAAAAAATAGATTTTTCAGGGGGAAAGTCATACCTGTTTTCCTGCTCATTTGCATTTAATGACTGGTTTTCAATCTTTTACAAAAAGTTATTTTTTTCAATTTAATATTTATTGTTATTGGTTTGTATAAATGGTATTAAAAAATTAAAAAATAAAAATATCATTTAATATGGTATTAAAAAGCTTTAAAATGCAATTGATTTCAAAGTCGTTGTTTTACGATTATCTTTTATTTTGTGGTTGCATTTTTTGCTGGGATCTAGAGCAAGGTTTATTCAAATTGGTACCGACCGCAATCTTAGTCGGTACCTAATCCATAAGTCCTTTTCATAGCCTTAATTTATTAAAAGCATTTTGACTTGAACTTTGAAACAAACACGAAAAGTTTACTTGTTTATTATGTTCGGATCTTTACAAAGTATAAAGTAAAGTCACTTTCCGCCGTCTGTGCGCTCAGATCATCAAAACTAAGCGATGTATTTAATAGCAGTGTTCACCATCAGTTATATAATTTGTCATGGTATATTATGATACTGTAAGCCGTGGTGGCCTAGTGGTTTGACCTATCGCCTCTCAAGCAGAGGGTCGTGGGTTCAAACCCCGGCTCGCACCTCTGAGTTTTTCCAAATTGATGTGCGTAATTACATTTGAAATTTACCACGAGCTTTGCGGTGAAGAAAAACATCGTGAGGAAACCTGCACAAACCAGCGAAGCAATTCAATCCGCACTGGGCCCGCGTGGGAACTATGGCCTAAGCCCTCTTGTTATGAGAGGAGGCCTGTGCCCAGCAGTGGGATGTATATATGCTGGGATGGGATTATGATACTAGCGACGCGCTGCGGTTTCGCGCGGGTATAGTTTTTGGGAAATAGAGCTGAAAAATGTTTTACGACCTTTTTTAGAAATATTATCGCCCGACGCCGGTGCGGGCAGTATGAAGTTAACCTATATTTATATCGAATTTTAACAAAAATTGGTTTATTTATACGTTATTTCACAATTGAGTTAAGTACGAAGAAAAAAGCCCGGCCGGTTCCGTATGAATTTATGAATATTCAGTCCAAATTTCATAGTTCTAGGTTCAACGGAAAGTGCTCTACAAATTTTGATTTCCTTGAGAGTGTTGAAAGATACGTTTTATGTGACTTAAATGGCTGTATCTTTTTTACGTTAACAACTTAGAAATTTATTTCTTTTACAGCTTCGAGGGACTGTAAATTTCAACTCGATATCTCCACGCGTTTCCAAGATAAAGGGTCTTGATAGACCGACGGACGGACGGACGACAAAGTGATCCTATAAAGGTTCTGTTTCTCCTTTTGAGGTACGGAACCCTCACAAAACATCCACAAAAACTTTCACATTTATAACAGAGCTGGATAAAACTACTTTTGAGAATAAATGACCTTAGAACCTTACCAACAAAAAGTTGGAACTTGTTACTTCAAAATTCAATATCTTAAAAACGTGTCTGAACTAATTTTAATAAATAAATAAATAAACATCATGGAATACTTGACACCAATCGACCTAGTCCTAAACTAAGGAACGCTTGTACTATGGATACTAGGCAACGGATAAACATACTTGTATAGATAAAACATATCTAAGAACCATCGCTGGAAAACTTGCTACGGTGCCACAGACAGACACACAGACATGCAGACAGACAGACAGGCAGACAGACAGACACACATAGCGGTCAAACTTATAACATCCCTCTTTTTGGCACTTGTCCCACCGCCGACGATGAGCGAGAAGCGAGTAGAGCGAGTAACTAGAAACGAGTGGGTGAGCAGCGAGAAGCGAGTGTAGTTTTGTCGCTCGGCTGTAAGCGATTACTCGCTCCACTCGACTCGCTCGTGCGAGGCGGCCGCCAAGCTGACACCGTTGAGCGAGTATCTATAGCTCAGCGAGTTTTATAGCTCTTGTCGCTGCGACAAAAGATGTAAGAGCGAGTTCTCGCCAACAGTGTGAACAGCCAGCGACCAACTATTAATATATGTGTCTCTTTTACTGACACAGGATCTTATATCTTTTGTTCGCTTCTTGAGCGAGAAAATAGTCGATAGCCAATCGTTTCCTCGCTGGCGGGGAGACAACTGCCTTTGCGTCGGGGGTTAAAAACCCAGCTCAGGGGGCCTACCACGCTCTCTTAATACGATTCAGTTTAGGCTCTAAACTGAACTGCATCGCTATTTCGTACCACGACGTTACTTTTGCGATTCAGTTCAAGCACGGTTCAGCGACAGCGATACAGACATTTTCATTCACTCACTTCAAGCGGTTTTCGTACCATGACGCTTAACTTGAGTGGGAATTGAATCGCTTCAGTGTCAAATTTAGCGATTCAGTATAAGTTACTCATTCTGTCAATTCTTTTGGATTTTTAAGTGTTTTACTTGGAATATTTTTAAATTTCAAGAACTTTTAAACTATTATTCAAGTTTTATAACTTTTCATAGGTACTCACGACATTTTGCTTCTTAACTCCTCATTGATAAAACTAATTTTTCAGTGAGAAAAGAGACTCGTGGATTAGTGACAGCGTAAACATTTAATTTGTAATCAACACAACGGTTGCTAAGAACACGGAATGACATAGAGTTATGGTTTTTCAAAATAAAGAGGTTTTAGTAAACAATATTTGGTTTGCATATAGCGGCATCCCTTTCGCGACTTAGCGTTTCAGTTTCGGACCAGAGACAATATCGGTCTTTCATTCACTTGTAAACCATTGAGACTCAGCTCTGAGAAACAAACGTCTTGGTACCAATTTCGACGATTCAGTTTAGGTGCCTAAATTGAACTGCTCTGCGTTTGGATCGTTTATGAAAAGATCATGGTAGGCCCCCTGTATTTGTTACGCAATAAATAACTTACAGGCTAGACAAGACCGTTCTCAATATACAGCTCAAACTTTTGTTTGAACATCAAACTATTATTAGTTCCTCTAACAAACTCTCACATTCACACCCTCAGTTAGGCACTCATCAATTCTCGTTTATAGACCCTCGGGAGGCCCGAGATTGGTAGGACGGGCAGGACAGGACACGACGGGGCAGGACGGGACATTGTGTCGAATCGTAGATAAACATCGTCGTTATGAACGTAGTGTTGAGAGTTGCATTAAGTTGTATATAAATAATATAATTATTATAAAAGTGTTAGCTTTTGGCCGCGGTTTTGCTCGTGTTGGAATCGGGGTAACGCGAATAAGTTCTTACGTGTATATGCGTGTAACATCAGCCCGCGGCTTCGCTTGCGTTAATTGTTTACGTTTTTCTTTAAGTATTTGATGAAAGATATTTTGATAAAAACAAACGCGTGTTTTACACACGCGTGTATTGCACACAGAGCCATCTCTCGAATTTTGGTAAAAGCGTTATTATTTACTTGCTTTCATAATCATAGTCATGTAATGATTGGTTTTTTGGAGTCTTTTTGTATTTTTTATTTCAACTCCAAGTTTGTTACTTTTACGGGTATCCCGTGAAACCATATCGAAAATACAAACTGAGACATGGATGCACAGAAAAACCAGAAAAAGAGACCAGCGCTGGGAATCGAACCCAGGTCCTCAGCAATCCATGCTGCGTGCTATAACCCCTACACCACCGCTGGATTGCTGAGGACCTGGGTTCGATTCCCAGTGCTGGTTTCTTTTTCTGTTTTTTCTGTGCATCCATGTCTCAGTTTGTATTTTTGACATAGTCATGTAGTTTATTGCAAAAATGTGGTATTAAAGGTCTTAATTCTATTAAATACATGAGCCTACATAAATCCTCAAGGGCCCCGCAATTTGCTGGACAAACAGTTTGTCCTATTAACATTAAAATTTACTTTTGAACATACTTGCCATATTACGGGAAGCATACTTTTTATCGGAATACGGTATCCTTTTTAACCCCCGACGCAAAAAGAGGGGTGTTATAAGTTTGACTGCTATGTGTGTCTGTGTGTCTATATGTCTGTGTGTCTGTCTGTGGCACCGTAGCTCTTAAACGGGTGGACCGATTTGAATGCTGTTTTTTAAAAATTGAAAGCTGGTTTTCTAGCGATGCTTCTTAGACATGTTTTATCAAAATCGTTCAGCCCTTTTTGAGATATTGAACTTTGAAGTGACAAAGTCGGGGGTTTTCCAGCTTTTTGTTGTTTATTGTTAAGTTAGCTACCTACAAGAATTACGAACATCGACTCATTAAAGCCTTTCGACTTCGGGCTTCTAATAGACTCGTTCGTAATTCCTTATTTACTGCCCTTAAGACACAATGTACTATTACTGAAAGTGTAATATTGCATGTTTACAATTTTGAATAAATATTTAAACAAATTTACCAAATCAGTAATAAAACAAAACTAAAACCCAAATTACTGCTTTTAAACACAGCCAATAACGCCTTTCTACTCCCCAAATATTCATTGTAGCATTCGGCAACACGGCGGCGAGTGCCGGCTGCCAAATATTTGCCTTTTGGGCCTTTTAGCGTGCATTTGACGTGGCCAAACACGGTGTGTAACTCCCGATATTTACAGGGTAAGTCGGGCATGGCGCGCCGTGAATCGAATGGCGGATTTTATCAGCAAAATCGGCGGTTAACGCCTCGATCGAACGCCTTGTTTTAGGGTTCCGGAGCCAAAATGGCAAAAACAGAACCCTTATAGTTTCATCAAGTCCGTCTGTCTGTCTGTCTGTCAGTCCGTCCGTCCGTATGTCACAGGCATTTTACTCGAAAACTACAAGATTTATATCAATGAAATTTGGAAATGCTATCAAATGTTAGACTGTTGTTTTAAATTCATACATAGATACAAGTGAAGCTAATAAAAAAGTGTTAAAAACATAACAGATGCAAGAAGATACTAACAAATTCATTATGTAGATAGAAGTGTAACGATGTGTCAACATGTTTTGAATTCGCGCTGAGCCGTGCTGGCGATTCGACTTCCAATCGTCCTGGGAGGAGCAATCTCCAGATATTGCGATCAATTATTAACAGAACACGCCAGTAACGATTGTATATTTGGACGTACCAGTAAAACTCACTATGATTTCACTCGCCGATATTTCATGAGACCTAATTACAGTACCTGGCCATAATGATTGCACATCGGTCTTTGGAAAGAGACTTGTTACACACTACTTTTGTGACGTTTGTCAGTCGTTGTACAGGTGCAATATATATATAATCCAAAAAATATTATAAATGAAACGGATACAAAATTCAGATCTATTGTCAAGAAGACATTAATATCAAAGGCGTATTATAAAGTTAATTGGAAATAATTCCGATCCGCATTAGCGATCCCTTTAAATAGCGAACCTACTGTGTTAAAAATAAAGTTGTGTTAAATACTTGTGATGTATACATAATCATTTAATAATATTGTAAATCTGTTTAAAAAAAAAATATATATATACCTCATTGAGTTTCTTGCCGGATTCTTCTCAGCAGAGGTTTTTCCGAACCGGTGGTAGATTTTTTTTGACATTCATAAGTGCTTGTTATAGCCTAAATTGAATAAATATATTTTGACTTTGACTTTGAATAGAGTACGGACGCATTGAAATGAAAATACTTAATAAGTTGTTGAAACCCCCCAAAACTTTAAATTGTACGATGGCATCTTCAGGAAAAAGAGGGAACTATCCTCTTTCTAGTAGTTGCAACAGCTTTACAGGTCAATAATTTGACGTAAACTAATTAAATCTATAAAGGTGCAGTATTTATTTGATATAAACCGTCACTTAATAAATACGATGATTGATGGACGGTCGCCAGTGTTCGGAAATCGTTGTGAACAGCCAATTGTCTTTTTAACCCCCGACGCAAAAAGAGGGTTAAGGGAAACTCAGTTATTCAGTATCGTGGGAGTTTTTTTTATTATGAGAGAGAGAGAGGAGATCGAGCAAGTGGGTCATGTAATGGGTAATTATCGTCCCGCCCATGACTACCAGAATGTCAGGGGGAGTTACTGGTCTATAAAGGAACTGTAAACCCTTTTCTAGAAATTTATTAAAGCTAAATACAGTACCTGGCGATAAAGATTGCACATCGGTCTTCGGAGTAACCTAACCAACAAAAACCCCCGACTTTGTCACTTAAAAGATTGATAAAAAATGTCTAAAAACGAAATCTGGTTTTAATTAAAAAAAAAACGCATTCAAATCGGTCCACCCGTTTAAGAGCTACGGTGCCACAGACAGACACACAGACACACATAGCGGTCAAACTTATAACACCCCTCTCTTTGCGACGGGGGCTAAATAGTTTAGTTTATGGTTATCTGTTCTTTGAGCGACTAGCCCTGCTCATGTTTCGAGAAACGTCGTTGAATCTTCTTCAAATTCCCGTGGTAGGAGCGAATTGTAATCGCAATGTCGAATCGTGTGCAATATTGATATCTATCGCCCGTTAACCCCTCGCCGAATAATCGATTGTCGACGGCGCCGGCTTAGCCCCGACAAACGGTCGTTGTTGGTTGCGTTCATTTTGTCGACATTTTAAATGTACCGCTGCTATCTGTAGGAATTCAAATATTTGGCATAATTTCAATTAGTAGGTACACAAACGTTTTGCATAATAAACTTTTAGCATAAGAATAACTTTTTGAGGCAGAACTCTGGTTAAGTTCGTACATAATTTTGTTTTTAATTACCGTTTAAGTAATTATAATATTAAAGATTACCTCCTGAACATGTGTCAACTCGTCTTCAACAAATTCAGGGTCACACAAATCAAATGCTCTATTTTGTAATGAACTCGCAACAAATTGGAGATGTCTGGGATGGTGGTGAGACGACGCGTTCAAATATCTATCTGAGTGCGTCGGCTTCCTGTAGACGGTATGTGCCAAAGAACCATCCGCTCTCGCCATTACCTTCACATCAAGGAAAGCTAATGAATGTCCCTCTTCCAACTCATAAGTAAAACTAATCTTCGTATGAATCGAATTGAGATATGACAGAAACTGTTCCACTTCAGGTTTCCCACCTTTCATAACGCAGAAAACATCGTCGACGTAAATATTACTCGAAACGAAACGAAACGTCGAGGTAAATATTACTCGTGTAAAAATAGCGTGATAAGTCCCGTTTATGGTATTTTGACTATACATACACGATGTTTGTCATTCTGCGCATGAAAAGCCGGGGAGGCTAGTGGTTTGACCTACCTCGTAAGCAGAGGATCGTGAGTTCAAACCCGAGCTCGAACACAAACATACTTAACCTCTTCACCGCCAGAGTCATCCAGTTAAGTCAAGTCAAGTCAAAATATACCTACGGGACACACGCCACGGTCATCTATGTACATTTTTTTTATTCGACTGGATGGCAAACGAGCAAGTGGGTCTCCTGATGGAAAGAGATAACTACCACCCATAAACATCTGCAACACCAGGGGTATTGCAGATGCGTTGCCAACCTAGAGGCCTAAGATGGGATACCTGAAGTGCCAGTAATTTCACCGGCTGTCTTACTCTCCACGCCTAAACACAACAGTGCAAGCACTGCTGTTTCACGGCAGGATTAGCGAGCAAGACGGTGGTAGCAATCCGGGCGGACCTTGCACAAGGTCCTACCACCTGTAAACCATAACATAAAACGAAAGAAACACAGACAGAGACATAAAATGAAAGATAGCATATTGGGACAGTGACGAGCATTTGTACATTACCTTACACTGAGTATATTTAAAAGACATCTCGATGACGTAAGCCATTGAATGAAACAAGAACCCTGCGACTGAGCGCGCGATAAATTAACCGGAGGTTAACAAAAGCCTGTCCGTGAATGGGAGCACATTGTTCTGTCGCGGACAAAGCGTCACGGCGATTATACGCCGCGACTCATTATAACTCGCGACCGGGGCTGTTCACGGGGCGACTGTTGCGACAGTTGGAAAGGAGTAATGGTTTTACCAACGAACTTCCAGGCGGGGGGAGCGTCTTCACCCTTATGTTGCGGTTTGCTTCATCCATACTAATATGATAAATGAGAAAGTGTGTGTGTTTGTATGTTTGTCCGTCTTTCGCGTCGAAACGGAGCGACGGATCGACGTGATTTTTGGCATAGAGATAGTTTATGAGCCAGAGAGTGACATAGGCTGATTTTTTCCCGAAAAAATGCACAGTTCCCGAGGAAACAGCGCGCGATAACCGAATTCCACGCGGACGAAGTCGCGGGCAAAAGCTAGTCTTTCATTATGCGAACTGCTGAGGAACGGAATCGGTCTTTATTTCCAGATAAATGCGGCCGATCGTAAAATCCGCCAGATCACGAAATTCCTAGGCACATCACGAAATGGCGCCATTTCATGGTATGCCTAAAAGTTGGCCAGGCATAATCACGATGTGCGTGATGTGCCTGAGCAACGCATTCGTTGATATTCCTAGCTTTATACCGGGCACATCGTGATATGCTGAAAAAAAGAAAACTGTGTAGTTTTGTAGGTGGAATAAACATGATCAGAATAAACATCATCAGAATAAACATCATCAGAATAAACATGATCAGAATAAACATGATCAGAATAAACATGATCAGAATAAACATGATCAGAATAAACATGATCAGAATAAACATGATCAGAATAAACATGATCAGAATAAACACTGATCTCTAGTGTAAATTAGAGATCAGTGTTTATTCTGATCATGTTTATCACTTAAAGAGAACGAAGAAACATGTAAGTTACCAATCCACACTGGATACCTACTTACGCGTAGGAAAAAACAATAACCAGAAAAAAGGTGGAAAACCCCCGACTTTGTCACTTCAAAGTTCAATATCACAAAAACGACTAAACCGATTTTGATAAATCATATCTAAGAACCATCGCTAGAAAACCTGCTTTAAAATAAAAAAACTGCATTCAAATCGGTCCAATTGTTTAAGAGTTACGGTGCCACAGACAGACACACAGACACACATAGCGGTCAAACTTATAGCACCCCTCTTTTTGCGCCGGGGGTTAACAAAAGACATCCCTCTTTTATCGCAACACTGCGATTCATTCAGCCAAGTCGTCCGCGCGCAGCGCGCCTTATCTCGACAAAAGTAAATCAACCCGCAGGTGCTAGTTTATCATCGCAGGGAAGTATAATGCGATCCATTAGTCCTGGGGTTGGAACTCACGACTTACCAGGTGAGGTTTAGGAACTAAGAAACATACTAAGAAGTTGTTAGAAGATGGTGATTCGCTTTTGGGCGTGGAACCTTTATATAAATAAAGAAAAAAAATATCATGGGACACTTGAAACCAATTTGACCTAGTCCCAAACTAAGCAAAGCTTGTACTATGGGTACTGGGCAACGGATAAACATACTTATATAGATAAATATATACTTAAATACATATAAAACATCCAAGACCCGAGAACAAACATTCGTATTATTCATACAAATATCTGCCCCGGCCGGGGGTTGAACCCGGGACCTCAAGCTTCGTAGTCAGGTTCTCTAACCACTTGGCCACCTGGTCGTCACTATCATTCATCTTCCCAGCCTATAACGTCCCACTGCTGGGTACAGCCCTCTCATAATGAGAGGGCTTTGGCCTTAGTTCCCACGCGGCCCCAGTGTGGGTTGGGAACTTCACACACACCGTAAAGCTCGTGGTAAATTTCAATTGTAATTTCAAAGTCAAAGTATTTTTTTTAAGATTGTTTTTTTTTTTGGAATCTTTTTGTATTTTTTATTTCAATTCCAATTTTGAAAACCTCAGGGGTGCGAGCCGGGGTTTCATTCTACAATCCTCTGCTTCAGACGCCATTTCAAAATTAAGATTGGTTTTTTTGGCATCTTTTTGTATTTTTATTTCAATTCCAAATTTTTTGTTACTTTTACGGTCATCCCGTAAAACCCATATCGAAAATACAAACGTTTGTTTTCTTATTTAGTCACTTAAGCAGCGACACTAGCGACATCTATGCTGTAGCCCTCATCGAAAAACTATCAGCACCCCATTGGAACTAACCTGCTTGCGAAAACAAACAAGCTGAGATATGTGGTGCATAGGAGAAATTCGTGTCTGTGTCACTGTCCAGTGGTGGTGTAGTGGTATAGCACGTGGCACGGAATGCCGAGGACCTGGGTTCGATTCCCAGCGCTGGTCTTATGTTTCTGGTTTTTCCATGCATCTATACTTCAGTTTGTATTTTCGCCATATATCAAACCACTAGATCACCACGGTTCTTTAGGTGCAGAACAATAAAAATCATCATCATCATGTCAGCCGAAAGACGTCCACTGCTGGACATAGGCCTCCCCCAAGGCTCTCCACTCAGACCGGTCTTGTGCTTTTCGCATCCACCGCGATCCCGCGATCTTAACCAGGTCGTCGCTCCATCTTGTTGGAGGTCTACCGACAGCTCGCCTCCCGATCCGCTGACGCCATTCGAGAACCTTTTGCCCCATCGGCCATCAGTCCTGCGAGCAATGTGCCCCGCCCATTGCCACTTCAGTTTCGCAATTCGTCGGGCTATGTCGGTAACCTTAGTTCTACTGCGGATATCATCATTTCTGATTCTATCCCGCAGAGAAACCCCGAGCATAGCCCTCTACATAGCTACAATAAAAATAGAAAATCCAAATTCTTAGTATATTCAGACATCAAAGTCAGTAAAGTTTTCACTTAAAGCGGCCGTGAGGGCAAACAATCGCTGAAAGAATCGGCGTCTTAATGGATAGAGAATGGGTAGTACGCGAGGGGAGTTCAGCACATTTTGCATAGTCAGTCCCACCCTGAGATAAAGAGGCTGGATGTGGCGGGTCTTTGAATACTAAATTTCGAACTGATTAGGTTCGAATAATTTATTGAATCAGGCGTTACTTTGCGGAGGTCCATATCAATGAACTAAAATAATTTCCTTGCTCACCCGCGACCTTACGATAGCTAAGCTTATGCAAAATATGCGTGTTCATGCAGTTCCTCCACGTCCACACTGTAAGAACACACACAAATCACACAAACCCATCTATCACCACCACCACACTACACTGACGCGTTTCGAACTCAAACAGAGCTCATCTTCAAGATCCTCGAACTCAAACAGAGCTCATCTTCAAGATCCTTGAAGATGAGCTCTGTTTGAGTTCGAAACGCGTCAGTGTAGTGTGGTGGTGGTGATATAAGTTTGACCGCTATGTGTGTCTGTGTGTCTGTGTCAGTCTGTCTGTCTGTGGCACCGTAGCTCTTAAACGGGTGGGCCGATTTGAATGCGTGTTTTTTATTTGAAAGCAGGTTTTCTAGCAACGTTTTTAGGCATGCTTCATCAAAATCGGTTAAGCCGTTTTAGAGATATTTGAAGTGACAATGTCGGGGGTTTTCCAACTTTTTTGTTGATTTGATTAGGTTATTAACACTGTATGTGTCCCATAAATGCACCACAAGAATCGTGCACAATTTGATGGTTCTTAGACATGTTTTATCAGAATCGGATCAGCCGTTTTTGAGATATTGAACTTTGAAGTCACAAAGTCGGGGGTTTTTCAATTTTTTCTTGGTTAGGTCATGTTGTAACATAATTTCCTATACTATGGTTAGTGATTTACAACGCAATACTTGCGATCCTCCAATATACGTCCTGACAAGAGAACAAGACATGACCTAACCAACCAAAAGTTGGAAAACCCCCGACTCTCACTTCAAAGTCCGATTTTGATGAAACATGTCTAAGAACCATTGCTAGAAAACCTGCTTTCAAATAAAAAACCGCATTCAAATCGGTTCACTGACAGACAGACACACAATACATAGCAGTCAAACTTATAACACGGTCCCTCTTTTCGCGTCGGGGGTTAAAAACACCAAAATACACACCAACCAACCAATCACCACTAACCAACCAACCACGACGGCGGCGGTTCTGCACCAACATCCTTCTTCTCTTGTCAGGTCTGTGGACGAACATGTCGCTCTCGCATCGGTCTAGTCAGCCACCAACGTTGTGCACAGGCAACACGCCAAAATTCGCCTGGAACAGACGCGTAGGCCTGATGATTAGTTACAACGATAAATAATAAAAAATGCAGATAAATCAACTTAAATAATCCCACTTCCACCTAATATTATAAATGAAAAAGTTTGTAAGTCTGTTTGTATGTTTGTTACTTCATCATGTCTAAACTGTTGAACCGATTTAGATGAAATTCGGTATACAGATAGTTTGGATCCCGGTGAAGGACATAGGTTAGTTTTCATCAAGGGCATAGCTAGTTCCCGCGGGTTAGCGATAAACGAATTCTACGCAGGTAGAGTCGCAAGCAACAGCTAGTATAAATAAAATAAAATGACAATAAATAAGGCAAAGTTATCAATCAATCAATCAAGTCAGTTCGCATCCACCTGCTTCATTTTCACGCAACTTTGCCCTGTCCTGTGCCAGTTCCATCCCCGTAATAATAATTACCGTGTAGATAAAAGTTTAAAACCTATAAGAATGCTAAGCTATTAACTCTAAATCAACTCAGGCAATGTTGGGGCCAGAGGGCAAAGTTGAAGCAGTTTACGGTATCTATCTTTTTAATAACTTTACTAGTGATATTATTTCATAAGCCAACCACGCTTAGTGTCATCATGGGCCGCTTCCATCACCCCCACCTCGCTGACCAATACCAGCCCTTGGAGCTTCGCCAAGCCACAGCGGGATGAAATTTAATATGCTCCTGAATATTTATTTATGATAATACCTAATGATTCATACGCCGTGATCTTGGCCTAATCATTTTTCTACTCGTGATTCCTGTTTTCGTAATGTACTCCACGGTCGCAAGCTTGCCTTCGGAATCCAAAAGCTTAATGACACTTGACCTGAAACGTATATATTATATCATTTTAACTTTAAGAGACTAAAGGGCTGTTTCACCATCCATTGATTAGCGTTAACCGACGGTTAAATGTGATGCCGTCTCCGTCTACTCGAACAAAACAAATAGAGACGGCATCACACCTAACCGCCAGTTAACACTAATCAATGGATGGTGAAACAGCCCCTTAATTTATACAGTGTATTTCTGACCAGGCGGATTTACATGAAAGGGTCTTTTTACCCGCATAACTGAACTAATTTTATTCTGCTACTTTTTAAAAACATGTCTAGCGTTTTTTTTTTCATATAGATTACTCAATGTAATTTTTAATGTTTGCAATACAAATACTAAATTGACGGCAAATTGAAATGGTGATCTTTAATTTGCAAATATCTAATTAATGAAAGGCTCGCCATACCATGAGACAACGATAATATCGCCATGTCCGATATAGTGATTAAACTTTTATGACAATCAATAAATTATCTAAATCAAAGTTATTTGAAAATGCAGAATCGAACCTTGCATATTAAAGCCCCAAGGTCAGAAACAACTTGTTAATCTCAGGTTAATTTTTATGACTTTGGAAGCGTTTTAAACTTCCACTGAACGACGGCGGCTGACTCACTGACTGACTGACGATATAGTGTCCAATATTTTATTTTAGTAAGTAAATAACACAATGTCCCTAAATTTAAAGCAAATTCTGTACATAAAGTTCGCACGGTTCTAACAAAGCTTAATTATGGCTCATTCAGTAAATTAGTTGGGCAGAGTTGAAAGAAACTTTCCGGGAAACGATTTTTTGCCCGGCAAAGTTTAAATTGTCCGCGCTGCTTTAAATTAAGGAACATTTTACACTTAGGCTCGATTCAGAAAGATAATTATAGCGCTTTATTCTAATTTCCTAACAATAATGTACTTCCGAAAACAAGCAATCCTCACTATGTTTAATGGTTCACAAGCCGTCACTCAGCTGTGGTTCCCCTCTCGTGAATTATTTGATCTTCTAGTGGAAATTATACTTCGGGTATTTTATTTAATTACCACTTGTATCTCAAAAATTACATCATTATCATCATCCCAGCCTAATTACGTCCCTGCTGGGCAAAGGCCTCCTCTCAGAATGAGAGGGCTTGGGCCAAAGTTCCCACGCGGGCCCAGTGCGGATTGGGAACTTACAAAAATTACAAAAGCGGCTTCTAGCGTCATCTAGTAGTACCAGAACAGCTGCAGCATTCTGCATCGCACTATGGAAGTTGAGACGCATAAATATACAACATTCGACGCTCTTCGGTCCCCATAGTCATAACGTCTGCCTGGAGATAGGGCTCTTTATAGTAGGTAGCGCTCCCCACTCCCCACATGATATTACTAGCTGTACTCTGCCGTACTTACCCCGCGCTCTTATTCTGTGAAAATTCGTAAACCCCTTCTTAATGCACCTGAAATGGCCAGCAAGTCTCAAATTTCTATCTACAACCTACACAATGGTTTAGGCTGAGCGTTGTCACATTATCGTATCAAAGAAAATTGATTACAAATAACAAAAACGAAGCTTTTTGTTGCTTATCAGAAAACGCACGAAAGTGGTCGATGTGGAACGTAGAGTCGTGAAGCTGAAGTGGGCCTGGGCCGACCACGTGTGCCGACGACACGACGAACGGTGGAGCAAGCGCTTTTTGGAGCGGAGACCCCGGCTAGGCAAAAGAAATATGGGCAGACTGCCTGCTCGATGGTCCGATGACATTGTGGAGACAGCAGGACCGGTCTGGAAGAGAGAGACAGATAGTCGATCTGGATGGAGAAAGGTTGGAGAGGCGTATGCCCAACGGTGGGCGAAAACGCGCTGAAGAAGAAGAAGAAGAACAAAAACGAAAAACAAATACACATCAATTTATGGACGTGCACTTTATATTCCAATCATTAACGTCATTAGTTCGAAACTCACGTGACAACCCTAATCACTCTATCACCCGCCAATCAGGACCAATTATGTATCGCCGCTGACCAATCACAACGAACCGTGTGGCCGGCGTGCCAACATAATAAACGTAATTGCAATTAGGGTTGCCAATGCTGGTTACCGTTAATAGGCTCTAGGGTTTTGATGGCAATTTATTAATCGGTGACAATTGGTGTGTGATTAACCTAGTTTTAAGAAACTAAGAGCTATAAAGGGAAAGTTGTGTCGAGTTACGCGCAGTGTGATTTTAGTCAAACTAATCCATCGAGCTGTTTCAGGCTGGTTTCGAGACATTTTGTATATCCTATTTGGTGTACTACCACAGAATATATAATAGTACTGACATACAGAATGGACACGCTCCGCCCCGCACCGGTTCGAGTTACCCCACCCCTCAAGCGCAGATTACAGGAAAACCGCAGGAAAGCAGTCGGGTGCGCGACGCGATGTATGTCGGTCGCACCGTCGCACGGCACTAAGTTCGGGAGCAATAACTTTGCGAAATGGTGATATACTGTTCATTGTATGGGTGTTTGTCAACAGCCAAAGATAAGAAAAGGAGTTTTTTTTTCGATTTCAGATTTAAACAATAAAACTGTGGAAAATCTAAACGTCAGTTACTACATTTGTGATTTACACTTTAAAAATACAGATCGTCTAGCAAAAAAATTAAAACGTGATGCAGTTCCGACTCAAAATTTGCCACAAGATATTCGTCTAGATCGAACAAAATATACTCAAACTGAATATAGTATTTCTCAGCGCATATCAACAATAGAAGATGCTTCACAAACTTCAATTCCGAGTGTTTCAGATTGTTCAACACAGACTACGAAAGATTTGTCTGCCAACACACCACGTAAAAAAAAATTGCTTAGGGAATATAAAACTATTTCCTAAAATTATTTCCTAAAAACCCGAAAATCAGTCATATTCTAATAATTTGTCGCTCGTACAAAGTCACATAATTTTCCGTGAAATCCGCGCGCCGGCAGTTCATTGCTCGGCTCGGTGGCCGTGACTCCGCGAGCAAGCGCCAACTTGTCAGTGGGCGCGCGAGAAATTGAGGTTCCTACCCTGCCTACTTCCTTTTCTTAATAATAATGCTTTCTAAAAGTATCGCGATTAATACGACATGAAATAACTAATTAGGTACCGAATAATTCGTTCAAGTTTGTAGTCATATATTTATTGTAATTTAAAATAATAATGCTTAAATACATAGACAGACACATTTTAAGTAGGTTTAAATAAAAATATATGATTAACGATTACATTTATTTACACATTTAAGCCATACCTACATACCCTATAGTACTAGGGTTTTGCGATAGTCAGCCCTGTGCAGCTTACGCACACATTGACGCGTGTACAGACATCGTCGTGCCTATGTAGATTCAAGAACGCGTATTTTGTATGGCGTGTCCGCCCTGTGGTACTACTGCTCTGTTTTTATTAATCCCCAACGCAAAAGAAGGGTGTTATAAGTTTGACCGCTATGTGTGTCTGTCTGTGACACCGTAGCTCTTAAAGACTCTTAAAGACCGATTTGAATGCGTTTTTTATTTATTTGAAAGCAGCTTTTCTAGTGATGGTTCTATCAAAATCGATTCAGCCGTTTTTGAGATTTGAACTGACAAAGTCAGGGGTTTTCCAACTTTTTGTTGGTAAGGTTAGGTTAGTTATATCGTCGGGGATAGTGGAAATTTGAAAGACCTTGATATCAAACCCCCCATCATCTTATCCAAAGCCATCTTAATGTCTCCAGTCAGTTGTTGAAGTACCAACTCATTCCTCGTTGGTCAACTGTTTAGTTGGTTTATCTTGATATCACGCGCCATTAACCGATGTCTGTATCGACTTCAATGGCCGGCGGTACGTGATTAATGGGCCAACTTCCACAAAGAAACTAATTTATGCCCGGCGGGCGGCGTTTTTGGCAATGCGCGATGTCTTAGCGGGCAAAGATGGGGGCAAAGTTTTATTGAAGTTTTGGAAAGTGATTAGTGAATGTAGAGACGATAAGTTTGCCCACTGAGTATGGTATTTGACTATTTATTATCCCGCTAATATTATTAATGCGAAAGTTTGTAAGCCTGTTTGTTTGTTACCAATTGCATAGTTCCCACGGGATAGCTTAAACGAATTCTACGCAGGCTGAGTCGCGGGGAACAGCTAGTTATTTTATAAATTGAAGTTTATCAATGAGTGTTATCGAATGGAAAAAAATAAGCTACCTTTACATTTTTCTTATTCTCTACACAATTATTCTCATTCCTAAGATAAAACAGAATTTCACTTCCAGATTGATGTATTGTTTCACTTACTTAGGTTTTAAACTTTTGTGATTTTCACTCATAATTTAAATACCACAAACGGGAGCTATCACGCTAAGCAAATAAGTAATATTTACCTAAGTAGTTCGTCTACTCCTGAACACGGCCACTGTAATGTGGTCGAAACGTCAAGGTAAATATGACTCGTGTGATTAGCGTGATATAAGTCTCGTTTGTGATATTTTAAATACATAAGTACCTATGCCAAATTTTACGTCATTTTGACCACTGGAAGTACCCATGCTAAATGTGGCGTGATCAGCGGGAGATTTTGTAATTTATTGAAATCAAATTCAAAAATTCAAAATTCAAATGATTTATTCAGTAAATAGGCCGCAATGGGCACTTTTACACGTCATTTTTTTAAACTACCAGCTCTTTCGGAAAGACCATCATTGCCAAGAAGAATGCGCCGCAAGAAACTTGGCAGAAAGTCATTTTTTCATAAAAATATAATTACAAATAAAATACTTAAAAACTATATTATACAATTAAAGAAAAAAAAATAAAAAAAATAATAATAATAGAAATACAGGGATGTATGGGGTCCCTTAATTACAATACTAAACACTAACTATATCTAAACTATATCTACGTTCAGTGGAAGTGTAGAATGCTTCCACCGTCATAAATTTTAAAATATAATAATCATCATCATCATTATCATCATCCCAGCCTATTACGTCCCACTGCTGGGCACAGGTCTCCTCTCAGAATGAGAGGGCTTGGGCCGTAGTTCCCACGCGGGCCCAGTGCGGATTGGAAACTTCACATACCATTGAATTACTTCATAAATAATATATAAAAAAAATATTTTAAATGTAATTTACTTGTAATTTCGTACATGAATTTCGAAAAACTCAAAGGGCCGGGATTTGAACCCACGAACCTCTGCTTGAGAGGCGATAGGTCAAACCATTAGGTCACCACGGCTTAATTTATTGGAATAAACATATTCAATTTTAATTTCTTTATTAGAAGGAATAAATGGACTTCGGCGGCGTGGCAGACCCAGGCGTCGATGGCGGGACGATCTGGACGCCTTTCTTCGCAGCTGGTCAGAGATCGCCCAAGAAAGGGTAGAGTGGAGGACATGGGGGGAGGCCTTTGCCCAGCAGTGGGAAACCTCTACAGGCTTCTAAATATATATTAGAAGGAATAAGGATATTTTCCTTATATCAAAATCCTTTCAAATTCTTGCGTTGTTGTAATAAGCGTGGTATGGTAACATCGTTTAACCGAGTAGTAAAAAGACTCAACCATTCACCTTACAATCGGTTAAAATGTTAATATTTGAATATTTCCTATAAGCTATTAAGATTTGAGTAACGACGGTCAGCTTTACGCGCCGATCGGCCGGATTGTAAAAGGTAGTTTTTTGGGGCGAAAGGTTTTATTATAGCAACATATGGCTACTATAAAGTTTTATTACGGCCCGCGGACTGCCGGTGTTGCCAGTACCATGACAACTCAGCCTTTACTCGAAGACGATTCGTCTTTTTGTATGTCTATTCCAGGTAAAGTTACCAGCAGCAATATCTGACGCAACAAGCGTGCATAAATATCTGATACGACTCTATTTCTAGGGCCGGAAGGACGTGTCATATATTTTTGCACGCTCCGCTGTGGCAGATATTAATGCTGGTGGCTGTACGCAACAAACTCGCTTCGACAACCCCCGTTTAGAAATACAATATACACTTTGCTGCTGTCAGGTGTCATTGGCAGTAATGGACGCTAACCAAAAGCGACCGATTGCCACTAAGCAAAAAAGTTGAAGTTGAGTTGATTCGTCTTTTGAAAAGTTCTCGAATGAGACCGAGGATTGGGAAACCCAGCGTGGACTTCCGCCGAAGAGATAGACAGTGACCTGAGGGTCTATTGCGTAACGATCACAATCAAATGACAGTTTCCGTATGCGACATTTCACATTTATGTTTTGATGGGATATAATAAGGAAATGATAAAAAATTACTAGTCTCTGATTAATTACTTTGTATTCACCCAACTACCTATCTGGATGCCAAATTTGAACTTTCTAGGTTGGAACTGGGTTAGGATTTTGATCTAGAGGTGGGTCCGTGATAAAAATTAAGATTTTTGAATGTTAATATCTAAATAACCGTTTGAGGTGTGTTTATGCAATTTGGAGCACATAATGTATCTTACAAGTCACAATAAATTTGACATATTTACGTGAAATAGTTTTTGAGTTATGAGGGGGTCAAAATTGGCTCCAAATGGTTCGGGTAGCCAGTTCTGTTAGCTTGAAGTTGACTTGACACGCTACTGCGTGTCTAGATTATTTATTTATTTATTTTTTAGTTTGTAATTACAGTACAATGGTACCGCACATCTGACGACTATACTGCCTACCTCCATACTTTCGGGCAGCACCCGCCAGTAGTAGCAGCACGAAGTGACCTATATGCTGGACACGGACATATTATTAGTAGCCTATTGTATTGATATAAAGGCTAGGAGCCGTGGTGGCCCAGTGGTTTGACCTATCGCCTCTCAAGCAGAGGGTCGTGGGTTCAAACCGCGGCTCGCACCTCTGTGTTTTTCGAAATTCTTGTGCGGAATTACATTTGAAATTTACCACGAGCTTTGCGGTGAAGGAAAACATCGTGAAGAAACCTGCACGAACCTGCGAAGCGATTCAATGGTGCGTGGGAAGTTACTATGGCCCAAGCCCTCTTGTTCTGAGAGGAGGCCTGTGCCCAGCAGGGACGCATATAGGCTGGGATGGCCATTCACCATTTATCTTAGAAGCTATTGGGACTAAAGTTATGAAAAATATATAAAAAATATGTTTACTCTATAGATTGCAGGAAAACCTATAACAAAGACGTATTCTAAGAACGGGGGGCGCAAAAACATATTTAGGTATATACTTAGTTACTTAAATGTTTTATCGCACGGAACCCTCCCCACACGATTTTCATTTACACTTGTCCGATATTTTTATCATAACGTAATTAAAGATAAAATATATTTTTAGATAGGCCAATCACCTATTTCTGGCTTTTCATTTACGTTTGGAACAGCTTTTATTCAATGGAGGAGTTTTAAAGTCCCGAATTGTAATGATTATTAGTACTATAAAAAAGTCTGTATTTTGTTCTAATTATTTATTTTGACAACTTTCCTGGGAATACTAGAAAGTACATATAACAGAAGCAGGCAACGCGTGTTGCGTTCAATAAGTTAAAATTTCACAGTCGGTCTTGTGTGAAGACTTCGTTTTGGTATACTTTTTCTCATGATTTCTAAAAAAATGTTATTATAACAATGTTATTATTAATATAAAACGTGTGATTAAGTCCTAAGTGTGAAAGACATTTGTGTGTACATACAACGATAATGTTCATTAATACATGATAACACAATAAAAATATAGTACATAGTACTTCTTTAGCAATAGTATAATTTTCTTCAAAATCAGGAATCAAAAGAAAATACCTTCCCAAAAAAGAAGTTTCCAAATCGGTCATAAATGACGGAGTTTTAAAGGTAACTCTCCTATTTTGAAGTCAGTCAAAATTAATTCTAATATTATTACCATGCTGTTATGCAACCAGACGTGCACGTGCACTACAGCTACGTAGCTGCACAGCGTAGCTGGCTACAGACGTCTGTACAGCACAAATGTGTAAATGTGAGTTTATTCTCAAAGCTAAGCGTGCACTCAACTGCCACTAAACTGTTAACTAATGAAACGAATGGCGCATGAATAAATGACGCGTTTATGTGTCAGTTCAAACGGCCAACTCCTGTCATTCTTTGTGGTAGACATTTTCTTGTCTCAAAAATTTGTTAAGTCTATTGTAAACACTTAAAAAGTCACTGAACTTTGAGCAGAGGTCGTCTGAACGAATGGAAAACAATATTTCATTGGCATCTTGTTAATTTAAATCAAATTAAAGTCTAGGCTTATTTCCAATAAATTTCATATTAGATCATTCATGCTTGGAATTCTTTCGAGTATTTCATTAGTGAGTAAAGTTATTTGCATAGTTGGAAGATTTAGTTCCATTATTAGCGAAAATGGTTTGACAATATTACTTTTTTTTATTAATATAAAGTCAGTCTTAATATACTGATAAGGCTGGCTTATTAATAAACTGAAGCCGTAATACTGAATTTTGTCGACTTTGCTACCGTGACTTTAAACCTAAAATTGCTAAAAGTGGCTCCGAAGCGGTAACGTTTCATGTGCTCTGCCTATCTCATTTGGAATACAGGCGTGATGTTTGTGTGTGTGTGTGTGTTGCTACCGTGCGTACTTTTGGCAGGTTGTGATTATACTGTTGAAAAACTATGTTTATATTCTTGGGAAAAACTTGGGACTTGGCTACTTAGGACTCTCGTTGTTGAAAATAAAACAACTTAAATTACATAGGTACATACAGCGACTGGTAGCTAAAATAGTTGCTCAACTAATGTGCAATAACCTAAAGTACAAAAAGTTGGAAAACCCCCGACATTGTCACTTCAAAGTTCAATATCTCAAAAACGGCAAAACCAATTTTGATTAAAACCTGATTTCAAATAAAAAAAACCGCATTCAAATCGGTCGACCCGTTTAAGGGCTACGGTGCCACAGACAGACACACACAGACACACATAGCGGTCAAACTTGTATCACCCCTCTTTTTGCGTCGGGGGTTAAAAAGTGTTACTTACGGTGTGACTAAAGTACTTAGCATCTGGTCAACTAAGGATTGGAATTCTCTTCATCTATTCCTTCAATCACCTCTGAGTTTTTCGAAATTCATGTGCGGAATTACATTTGAAATTTACCACGAGCTATGCGGTGAAGGAAAACATGGTGAGGAAACCTGCACAAACCTGCGATGCAATTCAATGGTGCGTGTGAAGTTCCCAATCCGCACTGGGCCCGCGTGGGAACTATGGCCCAAGCCCTCTTGTTCTGAGAGGAGGCCTGTGCCCAGCAGTGGGACGTATATAGGCTGGGATGATGATGATGATGATGATGATTCCTTCAATACCACAATCTGACCATCTTCGATTATAGGGCAAATACGAATTACTAGCAAGCGTGCTCTTTGACCACAAGCTCGATCACCATCTAACGTGATTGTGTCCTAACAGAAGCGTTACAGCCATATCTAGACAGACATAGACATAGACATAACTTAATAGAAAAGATAAACATTTTCGATGATGTCGCAAAGGAATTGACTCAGCATTATGCTGCAGTAAATATAGTATATGCTGCCTACTATGAGTACAGCGCTGATTTTCAGCCAATACCTTCATATCTTTACACCTAATGTCATCATCATCATCATCATCAGCCTACAGCAGTCCACTGCTGGACATAGGCCTCTTCCATGGCGCGCCACAACACTCTGTCTTCAGCCCTTCGCATCCATCCGCCGCCAGCGATCCTCTTAAGGTCATCCGTCCACCGTGCCTCAGGACGCCCTACACTACGTTTTCCCGTCCGTGGTCTCCATTCGAGGACTCGTCTGCTCCACCGTTCATCGGTCCTGCGACAGACGTGGCCAGCCCAACGCCACTTCAACGAACTAATTCTCTGAGCAATGTCAGTGACTTTCGTTCTTTGTCGAATAATGTGATTTCGGATTTTATCCTTCAAAGAAACCCCTAGCATTGCTCTTTCCACCTAATGTGTTGGACCGGAATCAACGCAAATCAGTTTGTGTCGGAAAAGTGTACAATAAATAATAATAATAATCCCAGCCTATATACGTCCCACTGCTGGGCACAGGCCTCCTGTCAGAATGAGAGGGCTTGGGCCGTAGTTCCCACGCTGGCCCAATGCGGATTGGGAATTGAATTGCTTCGCAGGTATGTGCAGGTTTCCTCACGATGTTTTCTCGTGGCAAATTTCAAATGTAATTTCGCACATGAATTCCGAAAAACTCAGAGGTGCGAGCCGGGGTTTGAACCCACGATCCTCTGTTTGAGAAGCCATAGGTCAAACCACTCGGCCACCACGGCTTCCAATGACAATAAATAGGTAATAATAAATTTATAGATTTACGAAGAACAACAATAGCTTATAATCTTTGATTAAATATGTACAAACCAAACGCAAGTCTGTTTTAAAGTCAAAATGAAGCTATTCGTATTAGAGATATGAATAAGTAGCCTTCCCGCCTGCGGGGAGTGCTTTTTGCAAATTAATTTAATATGTACTAAGTTTAAACTTAAAATTACTAATAGTGAGTATATTCTGGTCTCGTATGCTGGTCTATGAGTGACCGTTTGTGTTGCTTCTAATATACTTTGAATATTATTTGTATTTATTAACATAACATTTTTATTATCAATTGTGAGATGTATTTTTTTTTCCTGGTTAGTTAATGTTTTGCCCTATGGGCTAATGTGACAAATTTGTACGTTGCCCGTTTCAAATATAAAAAAAAAAAAAAAACATAACATTTGCTATACGAAGCGGTTTGGTAACCTAACCTAATATGGGCAGAGGATTCATCATCTCATAATCATCATAAATTACCAAAAAGATCAATATCTCAAATACGATTGAACCGATTTTGATTAAACATGTCTAAGAACCATCGGTAGAAAACCTGCTTTCAAATAAAAAACTGCATTCAAATCGGTCCACCCGTTTAAGAGCTACGGTGCCACAGACAGACAGACATATAGACACACATAGCTATCAAACTTATAACACCCCTCTTTTTGGGTTGGGGTTTAAAAAGACGGGTCTGTGCTATTCTAAATCGGGCATGGCACGGAATTCCATGTTCGCTCTGTAACTTAGTAGGTAGTAGGACCTTGTGCAAGGTCCGCCCGGATTGCTACCACCATCTTGCTCGCTAATCCTGCCGTGAAGCAGCAGTGCTTGCACTGTTGTGTTTCGGCGTGGAGAGTAAGACAGCCGGTGAAATTACTGGCACGTGAGGCATCCCATCTTAGGCCTCTAGGTTGGCAACGCGTCTGCAATACCCCTGGTGTTGCAGATGTTTATGGGCGGTGGTGATCTCTTACCATCAGGAGACCCATTTGCTCGTTTTCCATCCAGTCAAATAAAAAAAAAAAAAAAAAAAAGGTAGTAGGTATTAGTACCTACAGGGAAAAAGTTGCATGGAGAAATTAAGTAATGCCTATATCGAAAATACAAACTGAAATATAGATGCACAGAAAAACCAGAAAAATAAGACCAGCGCTGGGAATCGAACCCAGGTCCTCGGCATTCCGTGCCGTGTGCTATACCGCTACACTACCGCTGGACAACGATACAGACACGAATTTCTCCTATGCACCTCATATCTCAGCTTGTGTTGTTTCTTATTTAGCCACTTAAGCAGCGACACTAGCGACATCTATGCCGTAGCCCTCATCGAGAAACTTTTCGGCACTCCATCGGAACTATAGTCTGTCAAAAAAGAGAAGAAATTAAAAAGTGACAACACTGTAGTGTCCTCCCTTTTTGGTTTGACAGGGTTTGAAAGGGATGACACTACAGTGTTGCCACTTTTTAATTTCTTCTCTTTTTTGACAGACTATAGCCGCTCACCCGGACAAGAGATATCGTTATTAAGCAATCAAATTAAGATTGGTTTATTGGAATCTTTTTGTATTTTTTATTTCAATTCCAAATTTTTTTTGTTACTTACGGTCATCCCGTAAAACCTATATAGGTATAGGTTTTACGGGATGACCGTAAAACTACCGTGAGATTCACTCATATTAAATATAATGACCCGGATAACTCACGTCTTAAATCGAGTTTAGCTCGACATGTTTCGGGCTAATCCGTAGCCCTTCGTCTTCGAACGCGTTTGTACGCGTGTTGCAGCATCCGCTGAGTCGACTTGCTCCGAAGACGAAGGGCTACGGATTAGCCCGAAACATGTCGAGCTAAACTCGATTTAAGACGTGAGTTATCCGGGTCATTATATTTAATATGACCGTAAAAGTTACAAAAAATTTGCCTTTTTCATTTACTTAGTGTAAAAAATTAAAGCATTTCGGATAGGGCAGAGAAATCTTAAATAAAAGGTACCGACACGAAATGCGATGTGAAATCGTTTTGCTCCGACCCGCTTTAGGGTGGAAACACACGGTAGTTAATTGAATTCCGAACTGCTACGTTTTTACTTTATTTTCTTGCCGATGGAAGAAATTAGACATCTTATGGCTGACATGATGATGTGTTTATAGTGAGAAGTTATTTGTGCACATTAGGAATTTCTAGATATTTCTCGAAAATGGTGATTTGGTGTGTTCAATATTTAGTATTTTACATTAATTTCTTACACTAATCTTTATAAAAGTTTGAAGTTAATTAAAGTAAGTGTACAGTCGAGGGCATACATATTTGTATGTGCTGCGCTGTGTCAGTCAGGGCAGCCTATGGAACCCTAACTCACAGCATACGCTGAGTACATCCCCTTTGCCACAGCAAATGTGAGTGTTTATGTCTAGCTTTTTATATTAATTAGTAATTTTAATAAGTCTTCTGTATAATAAAAAATGTCTTCTGTATACCTTGTGCAAGGTCCGCCCGGATTGTTACCACCATCTTGCTCGCTAATCCTGCCGTGAAGCAGCAGTGCTTGCACTGTTGTGTTTCGGCGTGGAGAGTAAGACAGCCGGTGAAATAACTGACACTTGAGGTATTCCATCTTATGACTCTAGGTTGGCAACACATCTGCAACACCCTGGTGTTGCAGTTGTCTATGGGCGGTGGTGATCTCTTACCATCAGGAGACCTACTTGCTCGTTTGCCATCCAGTCGAATAAAAAAAAAAAGTTTGTAATTGCTTGTAATAAGTCTTCGTTGTACTATGTGTTGTGGCACTAAATGATATCTATCTTATCTTATCTTACCTATACAGCTATAGCGTCAAATATATCACCTTATGATTAGTTGCATAAAGGTGTAGCACTTTCGAACCCAGCCGATACAGTTGTGCGGGTTAATTAAATTTGAATTTGACATGGATTGTACATAAGGTCCACTTTCATAACTCTTAAATTTGAATTTTGAACTTGACATGACATAAAGTCCATTTTCGTAACTCTTTTTATACTCGGCAGGGTTCGAGAGGGTTATATATTTTTGACGTCTTTTGTGACTTACACATATTTATGCTCTGGACTGTACTGTACGTAACTACTATACTTGCTTGCCTGTGAGAAACGTAAATAACTCAGTGTGAGTGAATCGTGTGCGTGTGTTTAGTGCACTTTGGACTGTCTTAGAACTTTGTACAACCATTTCTAATACAAATAAAGTTACGATTGCAGAACCGATTTTGAAATACACTCATAAAGATTGTTTTTTTGGAATCTTTTTGTATTTTTTATTTCAATTCCAAATTTTTACTTTTACGGTCATCCCGTAATACCTAAATTGAAAATACAAACTGAAATATAGATGCACAGAAAAACCAGAAAAATAAGACCATCACTGGGAATCGAACCCAGGTCCTCGGTAATCCGTACCGCGTGCTATACCGCTACACCACTGATGGTCAATCATCAGTGGACCATCAGTGGTGTAGCGGTATAGCACGCGGTACGGATTACCGAGGACCTGGGTTCGATTCCCAGTGATGGTCTTATTTTTCTGGTTTTTCTGTGCATCTATATTTCAGTTTGTATTTTCAATATACACTCATAAATCAAACCTACTCCGTTTTCAAAGGCTTGAAGTGAAAAAACGCTCCGCGCGCGTCCTCCCTTTCCCACAGTACAAACCGCAGCTGATCACAGTCGCTCTGCTCGCGACATTTCCAATGATATTTCGATCGGCCGATATGAAAACAGCCGAGATTGAATCCTGATTGAGAGCGAACAATGGCCGACCAGCATTGCAACGTTGCGCCGCTGATTTACCAGTTTAAAATGTACTCTATGTGGACGTGATTGTCGTTCAACGTTTACGGTTTACGATTGTTCCAATGATTTATTGTTACAGGTAAAGCATAAGTTGATTGTATAATGTAAAATACACCGTGTTTTTCTTGATTTCCGTTAACTTAGACGGCTCAGTTCATTGATAGAAACTAACAGGTAGTTAAATTTTGCCCAAATCGAAAAAAAATCACACATACTTAGGTACTTGACGATTGATATTGACGACAAATATAAGACACCTACATTGAAAAACTTAAATTTTTAACGTTCTTTTGCTAAAATAAATATGCAATACTCTTAAAAAGACTTTTAGTTCTGGACTTAAAAAAACTTCAAAAATTAAGAACCTTCACACTATTTCAGTTACTGAACTAATTAATTTTCTTTTATATCTAAATTTTTGCTTTTAAATAGTAAGAGTTAGGACACTACAGTCTTAGAGACATAACAGAGATGCGTCAAGAAGCTCATTTAAGGTTAAACAGTCGGGACCCATTACCAAGATTTTTTGAGCTGGTTACGATTTGAATGGGTCCCGACTGTTTAACCTTAAATGAGCTTCTTGATAGAGTTCCTTCGGGCAGTCGGGTAAAAATCAAAGATACTTTTTAGTCGAATTTGTATGCGAACCATCTTCGCTCTCAAATACCGGGTGTGGCCTGTAATATGAGCAAAAAATTAAAACATAGATCCTCCTCGTCAAACTGAACAACATTAGTTCAGCGACTTTTAAAAATAATGGGGTCATTGAATTTTTTTTTTCATACAAATTAAATACTGCTATCAATGTACGCCATCCTAGAACCTAACTGACGTCGCCTGTCACGCTTAAAACATCAAGCATTTTGCATTACATTGCTTCATTCTAATAAACTTAAAAGTGTAATAAAAATAAAAAATAAACTAATTATTTTTAATAGTCGCTGAACTGATGTTTTTCAGTTTATGGAGTATGATGTATGTTTTAATTGCTTGCTCATATTACAGATCGCTCTCGGTATATTAGCAACGTTTATTGTTGACGGATATATCAAGTAGGACGTCATTAAAAATAGACGCAACTGCTCTCCCATCCTTCCTGTTCCGGTACAGTACGCAGTTATTACCAAACTTGGCCAATAAATCGACGCGGTCTCTGTGACGATCCCGGATCTGTTTTATCAAGACTTTAAACTTCCCCATGTTTGACTGTACTTGTTTCCCAGAGTTTGAGTTTTGGAGATGCAATGCTTCGTGGATGTGGATGAGTTCGATGTATCCTATCTACACTAATCTACAGTAAGTTATACAAAGCATGTACATAAAATTTTTAAAATAATGTACACACTTTAATATAAGTAATTTTAAGTAAGTGACGTAAATACAAGGAATTTTTTACTGTATTTTAGGTATAAGCATTTTGTTAAAAGGGGATAAGATAAGAGAAAGAGAAAGAAAAAAAAGAAAGAAAGAGAAAAAGGGAGAGAGGATATAAGTAAAATACAAAGATATTTATTTTAGTGTCACTTCATTATTTTTTCGTAGGGCATGGACGTAGTATGTACGTCCCGCCAATATTATAAGTGCGAAAGTTTGTAAATCTGTTTGTTTGTTTGTTCTATGTCCCGGGGAAGGACATAGGATAGCGATACACGAGACGGAATCGCGGGCAGCAGGCTAGTTAAATAATAAGCGTGGTCACAACGAACCAATGTAAAACAACCCCACACGGCCTACATTTCATTTAGAAGCAAGGCTTCCTTTGGCTTCTATTGCAATAAAATACAATACATACAGTACAATAAAACAAAATAACTCTTTATTGAACACAAACACATAGCAAGCAGTATAGAAAACGGGTAAACAGAGATTTTCCAAGGTAAGAAATAAGCGGCCATATCGCTTCAGAGCGATCCCGTCCAGCCAAACTTTACAATAGACTAAAGTAAAGTACAATTCAATAGAATCTGTAAATTTTCTACATATTTAAGACACCCTATCGTGGGCACACTTGATAATATATGTCCCTGTTGTTGCAATTATCATCTAAAAGGAATCAAAAAAGAATAATAGTCACTTTACAAAGCCTTAGGCAGCCCGGTGTTTATATTAGTAGGCTGGAAGTGTCTACAGGATTGTCAGATTCTATTGAATTGGAGTTTAAGGAATAGATTTTAGATAGACAGGGAGGCTAATGCTAACGTTAAAGAAAATTTAACCGTAATTTTTTTACGCTTAAAAGTTCAATATCTCAAAAACGGTTAAACTGATTTTGATACATAAGAACCATCGCTAGAAAACCTGCTTTCAAATTAAAAAAACCGCATTAAAATCGGTCCACCCGTTTAAGAGCTACGATGCCACAGACAGACACACAGACACACAGACACACATAGCGGTCAAACTCATAACACCCCTCTTTTTGCGTCGGGGGTTAAAAAACATGCTTCATTTGCGTCAACGCGATTATGTTGGCGCGTTATGTCCGCGTGATTTGCTTTTGATAAGCTTCTTTATTCCGATCGAATAACCCTTGTTTACACAAAAATCGGTCAAGTGCGAGTCGGACTCGTACATAAAGGGTTCCGTACCTCTGTAAAATGTTTTGAATACAGTTGAGTAATAAGTACATACATACATACATAAAATCACGCCTCTTTCCCAACGGGGTAGGCAGAGACTACATCCTTCCACTTGCTACGATTCTGGCATACAACTCTCGCTTCCTCTACATTCATCAATCTTTTCATGCATGCACGTCGGTTTAGAGTACTCCTGACCCGACCTTTCTTCAGAACGTCCCCGATTTGATCGTGGTACGTTCGTCTAGGCCTTCCTCTCCCAACGTTCACATTCACGCTCGTCTTATAGATCTAATAAGTTTTTGTTAAAAATTCTAATACAAGTTTTTTTTGGTGAGTGTAGGTACTTTTTGCCTCTGGTTACCAAAATACTCGTCAAGACGGATCAACTAGCCTGGCAACAGCTGTCACCTTGGCCGCCTAGCAACGCCTAGCAACGCCTAGCAACCAAAATTCTTAAATTTAAAATTTAAAAAACCCCCGACACACAAAAACGCCAGCAAAAATAAAAATCACCCGAAAATAAACGCCGCCAAAAAAGACAACTAAAAAGTAAAAAATAATTATGCACTACCTAGCTGTTGCCCGCGACTTCATCTGCGAAGAATTCGTTTATCCCTATCCCGCCTATCTATGCTGATTTTCCGCAAAATTAGCCTAAGTTAATTTAGTATAAATACCTAGTAATATTTTATTTATCTAAGCGTCGTCGGTGTCGGGGGACCGGTAAGGTTCACAGGAAACTAAAGTACATTATGTTGTATTTTTTAAAGTAACCTTAGCGGTCCCCCGACACTGACGACGCTTAGATAAAAAAATATTACTAGGTACTTATACTAAAGGACTCGCCCATGAAGGTTTCCGTAGCAGGAAGTAAACGACGTATATTAAAAAAAGGACTTACTAGATCTCGTTCAAACCAATTTTCGGTGCATGGTAATGTACACGTTATATATTTTTTTATCATTCTCTTATTTTAGAAGTTACAGGGGGGGGGGGCACATTTTACCACTTTGGAAGTGTCTCTCGCGCAAACTATTCAGTTTAGAAAAAAATGATATTAGAAACCTCAATAACATTTTTGAAGACTATCCATAGATCTATCTATACCCAACACGTATTTGATGGGTTTGATGAAAAAAAATTTTTGAGTTTCAGTTCTAAGTATGGGGAATCCCCAAAATTTATTGTTTTTTTTTTATATTTTTGTGTGAAAACCTTAATGCGGTTCACAGAATACATCTACTTACCAAGTTTCAATAGTATAGTTCTTATACTTTCAGAAAAAAGTGGCTGTGACATACGGACGGACATACAGACAGACAGACATGACGTATCCATAAGGGTTCCGTTTTTTGCCATTTGGCCACGGAACCCTAAAAATGTTCCTGTTAAACATTACTGATCCAGATATAAATTTTGTCTTTACACATTCTCCATTTTTGACAATTTTGCTCTTTTCCTCTGTTATTTAGTAAAATGTACACATCCCATTAATAAAACAGTGTACAGTGTGAGCATTCCCTAGGAATTTCCTCTATTTTTAATTCCACATCCATTTATAAGCCTCAAGCACATGACACGTACTTATAAGCTGTAAGAGAAACACCAACTGTGGCATTAGTCCTATGAGGTATTTAGTCCACGAACCCACTTAAATTTACCACCAACATCATCCCAATAGTAAAACACGAGAGTTTATACTTCTTTGAACCGAGCGCAAAGTTATGTTTGGGCGATTTAGTCGCTCCGCCATTTTGAAGTTGCTAGCTCTAGTTCCTTGTTTGAGAGACTCTAGAGTCGGTGCTTGCGTGTTTTGATCCACTATATTTTGGTTCTGCTAGGGTCACATGTGCAAAACGCCGGAGACCCCAGTTTGTGGTCGGGGCCGCCTAAACGTTGTATGTTCGTGAACTATGTATGGATGACTCTATTATACTTTGAAGTCAAGCTTTGGCGAGGCTTAGCCGGGTTTTGTGAAATAATTTGAGAGTTCGCAAGTCTGAGTTAGGATGTAAGGCGATGTTAGGAGTATTGCGGGTGCTTCGGCTTGTTTAGTTTCTTGAGCCTCAATTTAGGAATAACACGTGAGAGTAAAACCAAACATTAGATTAGACATGCATCATGCCTAACTCGTAAGTCATCATCATGTCAGCCGAAAGACGTCCACTGCTGGACAAAGGCGTCCCCCAAGGCTCTCCACTCAGACTGGTCTTGTGCTTTTCGCATCCACTGCGATCCCGCGATCTTAACCAGGTCGTCGCTCCATCTTGTTGGAGGCCTACCGACAGCTCGTCTCCGGGTCCGCGGACGCCATTCGAGAACCTTTTGACCCCATCGGCCATTAGTCCTGCAAACAACGTGCCACGCCCACTACCACTTCAGTTTCGCAATTCTTCGGGCTATGTCGGTAACCTTAGTTCTACTGCGGATATCATCAATTCTAATTCTAATTCCGAGCATAGCCCTCTCCATAGCCCTTTGAGTGGCTTTGAGCTTCCTCATGAGGCCCATCGTTAGCGCCCACGTCTCAGATCCGTACATCATCACTGGCAACATACACTGGTCAAAGACTTTTGACTTCAAACTCACACCTCCGTACTCATATTTAAATACTACACGAGACTAAATAATCTAATATACTATAGATAGTTGATGGATTTGGCAAAAAGTCCCAGCTCCGCCAGCGACGAGCAGCAAAAGAAAATAAAGCTTAGATATATTCTAACGTAGAGGTTTCCGACCTTTTCCGTAGGTACCTCAGTTGGCAAAAGGGGAGGGGAGGGGAGGGAAGGGATAGGAAGGGAAGGGAAGCGAAAAGAGAAGAGAAGAGATGAGACGAGAGGTGAGGAGAGGAGAGGACAGGGCAGGGCAGGACAGGACAGGACAGAACAGAAGAGAAGAGAAGAGCAGAGAAAAGAAGATTACGTCTGTCTGTCCATGTCAGAAACCAATGTAAAATAACCCTTTACTGCGTAGGTAGACAGCCTAGGAGCAGGGTTCCGCTAACACTGGATATTCATATGTTGTACACATTTTTTCGGCGAAATATTATTCTCCCATGTTTCATTAGGCAAACTGTTTCATTTTTCAACTCACGCTTTCCTCTAAAATTTTTTTTTTCAACTTTCACTAAACAAACCTTACCAAACCTACTGTGTTCTATAAAAGTATAAAAAATACACTGAGAAAATTTTTTGGTTTCGGAGAAAATTGATAGTTGGAAAATGAAACATTTGGCAAACAATAACCCTGCGAAATGGCAGCATACCTGTACATCGGTTTTAACAAAAATACTTATATCTTGCAGAGTTTCTTGCCATACAAGAATGAAAGGCTTGTTAGATTAACTAGAGGTGGGTAATTTGACTTTGATTTTGAATGTCAACAAGCGAATGGGGTTAGGTTATATGGTTATCGAGCACAGCGCTGAATCCGGAGACGAAGTTTGTTTATAGGATAACAGCGGTGTTCCAACACTGATGCAGTAATTATCGATTGGCTCAGACCGGCTGACGTGTTGAGCTGCCGATGTAGGCATCGGTATTCGGGAACAGACGCTTTGCAGTTTTATACAAGCTTTTTTTATTAAAATCCGATCAACCGACTAATTAAGACTAGCTTTTGCCCGCGGCTTCGCCCGCGTGGAATTCGGTTATCGCGCGCTGTTCCCTCGGGAACTGCATTTTTCCGGGATAAAAAGTAGCCTTTGTCACTCTCTGGCCCATAAACTATGGCAAAAATCAAGTCGATACGTCGCTCCGTTTCGACGCGAAAGACGGACAAACATAAAAACACAAACACTTTCGCATTAATAATATTAGTATGGATTTCTGTTAAAGTCGACAGACGGCGCTAAGAGGCTACTACCAAATTCGAAAATCGAAGTTCGTATTGTGCCGTCCCTCTCACTCTCTTATTAAATAATATTAGCCTCAGCGGGACGGCATGATATGAAGTCCGAATTTTGCACATCGTTGAATAGGGCCAGTTAATTGATAGAAAGTAGGTGATTTTTATTTTATTTGGATCTTCTTCCGTGGTGGCCGAGTGGCAAACCACTAGGATAGGTCAAAACCTATGGCCTCTCAAGCAGAGGATCGCGGGTTCAAACCCCGGCTCGCAATTACAATTGCTCGGAGTTACATATGAAATTTACCACGAGCTTCGCGGCGAAACAAAACATCGTGAGGAAACCTGCACAAACGTGCGATGCAATTTAACGGTGTGTGTGTGAAGTTCCCAATCCGCACCGGGCCCGCGTGAGAACTACTGCCCAAGCCCTCTCATTGTGAGAGGAGGCCTGTGCCCTGCAGTTGGACGTATATAGGCTGGGATGATGATGGATGATGATATGTAAACTATGCCGACAAAATGGTACAATAAAAAAATTAAAAACATTTTTTTATGATACCTCCCATAAACGTATAATACTATTCAATGGAAAAAATCAATTGTGTAAACAAAGCATTTTTTCACGATTACTCCGTAGTTGCTTACATTTGAACGCCAATCCCGATCATATTCACATCTCAATGAGCTCACCACTGTTTTTAACAATCATTTTATCATTAAATAATCGAGAAAATATGTTTATTTTATAGAATTAATTGGAAGACGAAAATCCGTTATATTTGTCAAATTGACATGATAATTTTTTCCTCACCGAAGTTGGTCTATGGTCGGTCTAGTCTCTGGAAATTTAGTGCTGTACCAACAAAATTAATTATTTGACTGAACCAACCTTATCTACCGATAATTATGGCTGACTCTGCAAATTAATTTATATAGATATTAATTATTTGTGTTACGTTACACTATTTAATGAAGGTTTATAAAGGTTTCTAATCCTATCCTACTATCCTACTTCCTACTATATCCTACTAATCCTACTAATATTATAAATGTGAAAGTTAGTGAGTGAGTGAGTGAATATGTTTGTTACTTCTTCACGCTGAAACGGCTGGACGGATTTGGATGAAATTTGGCGAAAAGTTAGATAACCTGGATTACAACATAGGATACTTTTTATCCCGATATTCCCATGGGATAGGGATAAAATCTTGAAATAACAACCGCTCAGCTTAGAGTCATGAAAATTGGTATGTAGATAGTTTGACATCTGGAATAAAACATAGCCTACTTTTTATTTCGATATTCCCTCGAGATAGGGATAAAATTTCGAACTAATAACCGCTGGGCTTAGAGTCATGAAATTTGACCATGATTGTTTTTAATGTAATGTCAATGAAAACAACGATTTAATTTTCGGGAATTCCCACGGCAATTTTTAAAAAACCCCGTATTTCAGCTGCTGGACCTAATGATTTACGTGTGCGAAGCCGCGGGTAAACACTAGTTGGACGATAAAAGAGTATTATAGTAGAAATTATGTAGATTTCTATTTACTAGTATCATATTTACTGTGGAGTCCATTGTTGGACCAAAAAATCATTTTGAATCACTTCCCTGTGTCTACTCTCATTTCCCTGTCTTGTGTAAATTTAAAAATGCCTCTTCTATATTATATCGAAAATACAAACTGAGACATGGATGCACAGAAAAACCAGAAAAAGAGACCAGCGCTGGGAATCGAACCTAGGTCCTCAGCAATCCGTACTGCGTACTATAACCCCTACACCACCGTCGGACAGGAGTCAAGATACAAATTTCTCCTATGCACACATATCTCAGGTTGCCTTTTTCTACTACGCTACTTAAGCAGCAAAAAAATCTAAATTAATTCATATTTTAACTGACCCTTTCAATTCTAAAATACTCCATCATAAACCTTGGGGAAAATATACGTCAAAAAATATAAGTGGATATACATGTTTCACCATTTTAAAAATTCTACCCTTAAAGGGGTATAAAAGGGAGTGTAAGTTTGTATGGAAAAAACGTTAGGTATATATATTTGAAGATATAATTCTAAAACTTAGTGAAAATGCTATTAAACATTTTAAGTTAAAAGGGACATGGAAACATTGTGAATGACTCTTGAACAGGACTAAGAGAATACGTGATTCGCCATTTTTAAAAATTAAACTTAGGGAAAACATTAAATAATGAAATATGAGTAAATTCAAAATAATTATTTACTGCTGATTGAAGTATCTTAAAGAGCTTTCACATCACTAGAGCCAACGTCAGTCAGTCAGTCAGCCAGTCGTCAGTCAAGTGTCAATGTCAGTCACCACATTTGTTTACACAATTGATTTTTTCCATTGAATAGTACCATAAAGTGGGGGTGATTTTTTTTTCTCATCCAACCATATAGTGTGGGGGTCTTTTAAAACCATTAGGGATTTGCTAAGACGATTGTTCGATTCATTTCGATTTTTCGATTTCGAGCGTGAAAATGACACATACTATTTAATACGAGAGCGAGAGGGACGGTACGATACTTATATTTCGTAGTAGCCCTGCTGTTTATTCCAGCCAATGTCGAACGTTGTCTTGGCGGCATCAAAACGCCGCGCGTCTCTAGAATACGCGTCCCTCTTTAATGTATGTAGGACGCGAATTCGTTGAATATTTCATAAGGACGTGGTACCTCCCTATTGATTCCGAACAGGTTGTCTACGGATATCCGGAAGCTTTTCCGGGTCGAAGCTCTACAAGCCCCGGGACTTTCCTGTTCCACCTGCCTACGAGCTTTGAGTAAGCTCTTGATTACAAGCTTGGCTTTGTCGAGCAACGCTAGAGCTTCTAATACAGTTTGTCTAGTTTGGGAGGTAGGAGGAATTATGTCAATAAATAACTGCAAAGGTCCAATTATTACTATCGATACAGAATAGGCTGTTACCAGTTTAAAGCTCCACGAGACATCATGACCGTGTGACACTTAACTTTCTCTCGAACTGTCAAACTTTGGCGCGGTTATTCTTTGTTGTTTTTGCAACATTACGTGTCCAATACTTTTCGATAACCTAACAGACAGAATAAATAGAATGACTTTTTTATAGAGTTTATCATCAGAAATTTAGATTCACAATGTACAACTCTTTTGGCGTCGATATAGTCACACTTTGAACATCAAAGTCAAAGTCAAAAGTCAAGGTCAAAATATATTTATTCAATTTAGGCTATACCCCTAACAAGCACTTATGAATGTCAAAAAAAAATCTACCACCGTTTCGGAAAAACCTCTGTTCGATCAATACGAGTATGATGGAAACAATCAAATAAGGTTTTGAAAGGGGTGTTAGGTTAAATTAATCCAACCATCTGAATAATTTGAAGATACTTTATATAAAGAAAAGCAAATAAATCAAAGAAACTACAAAATCAATTGAATGATTTTGTGGAAAAATGGAAGCATTCGACTTATCTTCCGTCCCGCCAGTGCTTGCACTGTTGTGTTTCGGCGTGGAGACTAAGACAGCCGGTGAAATTACTGGCACTTGAGGTATCCCATCTTAGGCCTCTTGGTTGGCAACGCATCTGCAATACCCCTGGTGTTGCAGATGTTTATGGGCGGTGGATTTCTTACCATCAGGAGACCCGCTTGATCGTTTGCCATCCAGTCGAATAAAAAAAGGGTAAAAATGCAAATAAAAAAAAACTACTTTACTTTCTTCAAGCTGTATTCGTTGAGACTCCATTTCCATTACAATCTACATTATAATTTATTAACTTGCATTGTGTTATAAATACAGTTATTTCTGACGATATGGTGTGAGTTGCGGGCAACCGGTCGATGCAAGTGGGGAGGCCTTTGTTCAGCAGTGGACGTCTTCCGGCTGATGATGATGATTTATTCACCGACGTAGCTATTCTATTCCTAATGCGTTAAAGACATTTTTAACCGACTTTAAAAAATAAAGAATTGCATGTTATATGCGAAGCATCTCAGAAATTAGGCTCAAACCTGCACGAGATTGGTGACCACCTGTGAGCCAAAAGTTGAAAGAAAATGGAATTATTCAGTTGGTGTCGTCGTTATTTATCAAATACCTAATCAAGTTCGGCTCAGCCGTAATCCGGGATGCTTGGACAACTAATTAAACTTTCTTTCGCTAGAGTATTTATAAGAGTTTGATGGTTCTCAAAGGAGATGCTGAACGTTAATTTTGCGGTCTTTTTGGTTTCATTTTTAACCATCCACGCAAAAAGAGAGGATTTATAATTTTGATGCCAATTTCTGACTATCTTATGGCATCGTAGCTCTCAAACGGATGGACCGTTTTTTTTACGTGTAAGTTTAACCGACGAAAAAAACGGAGGTTCTCAAGTCGACGCGTATTTATCTTTTTTATGTACATATGACCACGCATAACTTTTTACAGAGTAGCCCGATTTTGATGATTCTTTTTTTATTAGAAAGCGTATACCCCGGGAGTGGTCCTTTTTAAATTTGGAAAAAATATTCCTACCCTAAGGGTAGGAAAACAGGGGATGATTGATTGTTTAGTCGCTGATTGTACTGTATGACCAGGCATAACTTTTTACAGAGTAGTCTGATTTTCATAATTCTTTTTTTTATTAGATAGGGTATACCTTGAAGTTGGTATTATATATATTTGGAAAATAACACCCCAAGGGTGGGAAAAAAGTATAAAATAAAAACTTTTTAACAAAAAAATTGAACCGCCGAAAAAACTGTAAAGCAAAAAATATTTTTTTGTTTGACGTTAATCTAGGTACCAGCAGTTTGAAGTCGGTGCCTTGTTGGTGCTTTTCAGTTTTATCGGCGGTTCAATTTTTTTGTTAATCTTTGCAATGATTTTTAGCTATGTTTCAAAAAAATTGTTTCCGCTCTTTTGTTAAAAAACTAGTTTTAGTTAAGTTTCCTAAGTTGGTTTGATTATTTCGGGAAAAATAAAACTTTATAAGAATTCATTGTGAAGACTCTTTTTCCCAGGAACACGTGGAAGTATTGAGTTGCTATAAGTACAAAACACTTACGGCTAATGGTCTGTTGTAACCTTGTAAAAATTAGGTACCCAGGTACATACATGAGTCAGGATTCAACTTTTTTAATTGTGCTATGTTTAACCTAAGTTGTCTTTTTCTTTGTAATTGTTCATTCCTCTCTTGTGCAATTTTGTCTTATTGAATAAAGATTTTATTATTATTATTATTATTATTATTATACATACATAAACGGGGTAGGCAGAGACTACACATCCTTCCACTCGCTACGATTCTGGCATACAACTCTCGCTTCCTCAACATTCATCAATCTTTTCATGCATGCACGTCGGTTTAGAGTACTCCTGACCCGACCTTTCTTCAGAACGTCCCCGATTTGACCGTGGTACGTTCGTCTAGGCCTTCCTCTCCCAATGTTCCCATTCACGCTCGTCTTATAGATCTGCTTAGTCAATCTGTTTTCATTCATTCTCTCAACATGCCCAAACTATCCAAGCATCCCTTTCTCAATCCGTGTCACTATACCTTCATTTATAGCGGCAACATTTCCTATTGTTATTTTTACTTATTATGTGTCATTGCTGTTATAAATAAATTATTTTCTTTCTTTCTTTCTTTATTTACACCACAGCGTTCCCTTATCGCACTATTTCTAATTCCCCCCCGAGTTTACGCGCTCATAAAATGACTTATTGATAGTGTATTTCATAAACTACATACCCAAAAGAAAATAGACGCCACGTTTTTTTATTGGTAAAACGAAAATACCAATACATAAATATCCATCCCATTCCATCCCAGCCTATATACGTCCCACTGCTGGGCACAGGCCTCCTCTCTGAACAAGAGGGCTTGGGCCATAGTTCTCACGCGGGCCCAGTGCGGATTGGAAACTTCACACGCACCATTGAATTGCTTCGCAGGATAGTGCAGGTTTCCTCACGATGTTTTCCTTCACCGCAAAGCTCGTGGTAAATTTCAACTGTAATTCCGCACATGAATTTCGAAAAACTCAGAAGTGCGAGCCGGGGTTTGGAACCACGACCCTCTGCTTGAGAGGTGATAGGTCAAACCACTAGGCCACCACGGCAAATATAATTTTGTATAATATTCCTTGTCTTAAAAAAATGGTTTTATCAATACAACATAACACAACACTATACATATATTTCATTAAATTAAATGTAATTCTGGTATATATGGCTACTAAATAATTAACATTAAAAATACAAAAAAAAATCTCATCTTTATAACATCAGCCGTAGCACGTCCACTGTTGGACTTAAACCTCCTCATGGACCTCCAGTTACTTCAGTTGGATGCGGCCTGTCTCCACCGTGAACCCGCGGCTTTACTTAGGTCTTACATCCATCTCGTTGGTGGACGTCCTACGCTACGCTTGCCGGCCCTCGGTCTCTATTCGAGAAGTTTTCGACCCCAACGGTCATCTTTTCTCAGTGCTATATGGCCTGCCCAATTGCCCCTTGCCACTTCAACGAGATAATTCGCTTGGCAATTATTTTATTTATTTTATTTTATTCGGAAAACCAACAGCTTAAATTAACAAATACAGGTGGAATACAAAACATGTAACAATAGAGCCAATTAAAGGTTTCCACAGATAATACGAAGATATGAACACATTAGCACAAAGAAATGGAAAACAAATTAAACACAAAAAATAAACTAAATGGTAAACAAAAGAGGAAATTTTTGAACAAAAAAAGAAAAATCAAAGAGGCGACTGAGCACCGGGATGAGGAGCAAAGAAATTTGATGCGATACGGTTTCTTACTGCAGCAGGTTTTAATCGGTACAGATCTAGATCCTAGAAACAACGAGAATAACCTTTGAGTCAAAGGCTATCCTACTAATATTATAAATGCGAAAGTTTGTGAGTGAGTGAGTGAGTGAGTGAGTGAGTATGTTTGTTACTCTTTCAAGCTGAAACGGCTGGACGGATTTGGATGAAATTTGGCGAAAAGTTAGTTTATAACCTGGATTAAAACATAGGATACTTTTTATCCCGGTATTCCCACGGGATAGGGATAAAATCTCGAAATAACAACCTCTGGGCTTAGAGTCATGAAATTTGGTATGTAGGTAGTTGAACGTCTGGAACAACAGATAAGTGACTTTTTGACCCGATATTCCCACGGGATACCTAGGGATAAAATCTTGAAATAACAACCGCAGGGCTAAGAGCCATGAAATTTAGTATGTAGGTAGCTGGACCTCTGGAATAACACATAGGCTACTTTTTATCCCGATATTCCCCCGGGATAGGGATAAAATCTTGAAATAATAACCGCTGGGCTTAGAGTCATGAAATTTGGTATGTAGGTAGTTGGACGTCTGGAATAACAGATAGGTGACTTTTTGACCCGATATTCCTACGGGATACCAAGGGATAAAATCTTGAAATAACAACCGCAGGGCTAAGAGCTATGAAATTTAGTATGTAGGTAGCTGGACCTCTGGAATAACACATAGGCTACTTTTTATCCCGATATTCCCCCGGGATAGGGATAAAATCTTGAAATAATAACCGCTGGGCTTAGAGTCATGAAATTTGGTATGTAGGTAGTTGGACGTCTGGAATAACAGATAGGTGACTTTTTGACCCGATATTCCTACGGGATACCAAGGGATAAAATCTTGAAATAACAACCGCAGGGCTAAGAGCTATGAAATTTAGTATGTAGGTAGCTGGACGTCTGGAATAACACATACGCTACTTTTAATCCCGATATTCCCTCAGGATAGGGTTAAAATCTTGAAATAATAACCACTGGGCTTAGAGTCATGAAATTTGGTATGTAGGTAGTTGGACGCCTGGAATAACAGATAGGTGACTTTTTGACCCGATATTCCCACGGGATACCTAGGGATAAAATCTTGAAATAACAACCGCAGGGCTAAGAGCCATGAAATTTAGTATGTAGGTAGCTGGACCTCTGGAATAACACATAGGCTACTTTTTATCCCGATATTCCCCCGGGATAGGGATAAAATCTTGAAATAATAACCGCTGGGCTTAGAGTCATGAAATTTGGTATGTAGGTAGCTGGATGTCTAGAAAAACACATAGACGACTTTTTGACCCGATATTACCACGGGATACCTAGGAATAAAATGTCGAAATAACAACCGCTAGGCTTAGAGGCATGAAATTTGGATGTAGGTAGCCGTATGTCTGGAATAACACATAAGTACGCTACTTTTTATCCCGATATTCCCACGGTATAGTTTTGTAACTAAGGGACCCCATACATCCCTGTATTATTATTATTATTATTTCGTATTTTTTTCTTTAATTGTATACTGTAGTTTTTAAGTATTTTATTTGTAATTATTTTATTTTGAAAAAATGACTGCCAAGTTTCTTGCGGCGCATTCTTCTTGGCAATGATGGTCTTTCCGAAAGCGCTGATAGTATAAAAAATGACGTGTAAAAGTGCCCGTTGCGGCCTATTTACTGAATAAATGATTTGAATTTGAATTTTGCATTTGAATTTGGATAGGGAAAAATTTTGAAACTTCAGTACTGGGTTTAGAGTCTTGAATTTTGTACAGTTATTCACAACACAACCTCAATGAAGACCACGATATAAATATTGGAAACTTCCAGTGGAATTTTGTAAAATCCCGAAAATTTCAATTGCAGCTACCACACCGAATAGTTTACGCGTGCGAAGCCGCGGGTAAAAGCTAGTGACATATAATTATGAAATTTTGCATGCGGCAAGGCTCTGACAAAAAACAAAAAACATATATTTATAGTGCTGTTTGTGCAAAACAAAATAAACTGGTTAAATTGCGCTTCAGCACTGCATAGCTGTCCTTTGTGCTCTCAGTCGAGTAACGAGAGCATTATATAACGAAACGCGCAATACAGACAGACGGACTAGAAATAAAACGGTAAAATTGATCCAAAACCCCTTTGTAGCTGAATTCAGATAAAATTCTACGAGGACTCTAGGCGAGAGCCGCGAGCGCGGTAACTACGGACTTGGCGGAAAACATAGTTATAAAATTGTTTTTACCCTATCTACGAGGAAAGAAGGTAATTTTTTTCGACCATGCCTATATAATTACGTATGTCTATGTCTTTGTTCCTCTCTGTAACCTAAATAGCTGAACAGTTTTCAACATATGATGTACCTATCATAAGATCCGTCAAAACTGACAGTGACACATGCAGGCTTTTTAATATTAACTAGTTCGCAAAATTGTGTGAGCAAAAAAAATGTGGTGGGTTTTTTTTATTGCAAAAATAAGTATGTCAGGATCACAGACATAGCCAAGTAGATTAGCTCATTGGAAATGGCAATGGAAAATTGGGCAGTACATATAGCACAAATAAGAACAGATGACCGCTGAGGCTGAAAAGTTCTCGAACTGAGACAAAGCATCGTCATTTCGGTAGCATAGGACGTCCACCAGCGAGATGCAAGGATGACCTGGCTAAAGCAGCAGGCTCACGGTGGATGCAGACCGCTTCCAACCGAAGCAACTGGAGGTATATGTCTAATAGTTGACGTCCTAATACTTACAATGATGATGATATTAGTTTAGTAGTATTTTTTTTCACCAAGTCTCTAGTCTCAGTTCTCCCGCGCGTATATTGGAAGCGATCCAAAGCTAGTCTGCGCACAGTAGGCACTGTTTCATTTATAAAATATATTGAATTTATACGCTTATTAAGCGAACACTCAGCTGGTTTTGCCTGAAAGAATCCATCAAACGACGACTCGGTTTGAAGAAAGGCAGCGATATAAATTCTTATAAATTGAACAGTAATTTATAAAGAGTATAAACCATGAAACAAAATAAACATAAAATTAAAAAAAATATCTTCAATACGTGCATAATAAAAAGTGTTTTTATTTTTTAGCGTGGGATTCGTTTTTGTATTTTAATGTATTCTTACAAATAAAATTAATTTGAATTTGAAACAAGGCAAAGCAATCATCTCTGATGGTTTTTTTTTATTCGACTGGATGGCAAACGAGCAAGTGGGTCTCCTGGTGGTAAGAGATCACCACCGCCCATAAACATCTGCAACACCAGGGGTATATTGCAGGTGTGTTGCCAACCTAGAGGCTTAAGATGGGATACCTCAAGTACCAGTAATTTCACCCGCTGTCTTACTCTCCACGCCGAAACACAACACAAACGTTTTAAAAAATCATGTTAGAATGAAATAAACACTTATATAGATGGTAGTGTTATAATTTGAGTCTGGTACAATTTTAGTTGACTTACGAATAAAACATTGATTTCTAGGAGTTTTTATTTCTTTTAGTGCATGTTTGAGAAAAGCACTATACAAGCCTCGGCGTAAAAGAACATGCCAGCCTCGTATACCTATCCTACTATACATACTCGGCCTCTGCAGTAATGTACTATTATTGCACACCATAGATCAGTACAAAAAACGTATAATATAAACACTTACATTAAGGGTAGACAATAGGCGGTCTTATCGCTTAAAAGCGATCTCTTCCAGACAAACATTTGGGTACAAGAACTTATGGTTATGTCAAACAAAAATAGGATAGGTTATTGGTATGGCGTGTAAATAGCCAATTTTTATGGGTGGCGGAAGACCGAGAGCGCGCTATGCCAAATGGAATTTCCAACAGAGCAGAAGCACTCACCTGGTTAGGGCTCCGGCCGATGATGTGATGCGGGGGTCTTGTGATGCGGAGTCGAAGGAAATCTTCTTATTTGGCGATGCGGTTTATAACGAATATAACACGGGAGCGGATGAAAAACTTATGTCAATGACAAGACTTGAGCCAGACTGACAAGTCCTGTGCCAGAGAGCACCCCTGCACTGTGTATGGCCTAAAAAGGTTTTAGTGCGCGAACATGCTCCCGGCCTTGAAATGCGGAGAATTTCAATGAGTATGAGGTGCGGTGAGGTATGATGCGGTGCGGTGCGGTGAAATAGAAAAATGAAATGTTCTAATCTACTGTGAAAGTAGAGGATACAATTTTACGACAGGACGCTTAAATGATCCTTTAGCAGTTCTTATCATGGCTACACGAACCACGTTATCAGACCCTGGATAGACATCTGTCACAACACCCAAGGGCCAGTGAAGCGGGGGAACATTGTCATCACCCATTAACACAACCGTCCCTACTTTGATGGGATGGTCTTGGGTATACCATTTATTTCTGACTTGCAACGTGTGCAGGTATTTCAGCACTCGTTAGACAAATCAGTGGCGCGGTGTAAACATTAAAAAAATGCGCGGGAATTAAATTTCTACTTGCTAATCCGAAGATATGGCACTTAGCGGTAGCGTCATTGAGTATACACGCTGTATAGAGATGCGGTAAAATAAATTATAATTGCGAGCGGTGGCTTTACCAAAGTAAAATAACACCAAATAAAGCGGTTAATAAAGCGATTTAAGAAAAGGAGCGGTTTTAAGAGCGGTATATTTAATAATTAATATTTGCGGCAAATTAAAAGCTAAGTATATTAAAATATGCGAGTAACTTATTTTAATCTTAAGTTGAGCAAATTATTGTGCTGTACTATTCAGCTTGAACAATTGCGGTTAAAGTATTAGATTTGCATTCAGGCAACTTATCGAATTCTGTGGGACAGAATTTTTGAATAGGCCATGCAGTAGGCGGGCTTCGTAACCAAGAAGGTCCGTTCCACCACAAATCATGAGATATTAATTGTGATGGTAGCATACCGCGAGACAAACAATCACTAGGGTTGTCAACTCCGGCAACGTGATAGAAGTTTTGTGATGCAACATTTTCTTGACATTGAGCAACACGATTGCTAACAAAAATGGACCATCTATGAGGAGATGATTTAATCCATGAAAGAGCAATTGTTGAGTCTGTGAAAGCATATATCCCTGCAATCGGAATACGAGTAAAGTATGTGTCCTGAACAGTTTTGATCAATTTGGACATTAAGAGAGCGGCACATAGCTCTAAACGAGCAAGTGTAGTTATTTTTGCGGGAGACACTTTTGACTTTGAGCAGAGTAGCCTCACAGTGACATAACCGGCTGGGTCTGTAACATGCAAGTAAATGACACATCCATAGCCATTGAGACTGGCATCTGAAAATCCAACAATGTTGACCGTACAGTCAGCAGAAACGCCAATGTGACGCGGAATTTTTAATGTTGACAGCATCGGAAATTCTTGCACTAGCATAGAGTAGCATTTGATTATATGCTCAGAGGGTGTGTCATCCCAGTCGATCTTGCAAAGCCAAAGTTCTTTAATTAATAATTTGGCGTATAATACAACGGGAGCTACTAAGCCAAGAACATCAAACAAGCGAGCTACAGTGGATAGAATTATTCGCTTGGTGCACTTCCCACCAGCAGGCGGAGACGTAGTTATAAAGAAAGTGTCACTTGTGGGTTCCATGACAACCCTAACACCTTTGCAATATTTTGCTTGTCGTTAAAATTGACAGAAGCACGGTGTGAGTCGGGAAGACTATCTAAGAGTGCAGACGAATTACTTGACCATTTGACTAAGTCAAATGCGCCAGACTTGAATAGCGCGATTAATTCTTGCGATAAACGCATTGCGGTTTCATCATTAATACATGAATGGACTAGATCATCCATGTAGAGCTGAGAGCTTGCCACTCTTGCAGCATCAGGAAAGCGGTGACTTTCGTCTGAGCATAACTGTTTGACAGTACGCATAGCCATAAAAGGGCTCGACTTAAGTCCGAAAGGGACGCGGGTGAATTGGAAGCTGCGGATTGGTTCGCTTTCGGAAAAGCGAAATAATATTTTGACAAATTTGAAGTCATGCGGAGGCAAACAAATTTGCATATACATTTGTTTAATATCAGACGTCATAGCTACTGGAAATAAACGAAAGTTCAGTAAAAGCAAAAATAAATCAGCCTGTAGATTAGGACCAGTGTGCAATATGTCATTAAGTGACATACCTGAATGAGTCTTAGCACTGGCATCGAGAACGACCCTAACAGGAGACGTTACTTTTTCCGGGCGGATGACAGCATGATGAGGGATATAGTAACCATCATCAGTAAGTTCAGACTCGGGTATTTCGGTTAGATAACCATTATGCATATATTCTGAGATGACTTTATTATAGGAATCGCGAAGAGTAGGCATTTGCTTGAACTTCTTCTCCAAGTAAAGCAGACGACGGTGAGCAACAGAGCGAGAATTCCCCAGTTCTGAAGAATCTTTACAGAAAGGTAAGGCCACAGTGTATCTACCTTCCTCATTGCGGGACACAGACGTTGTGTATAAATTTTCACATTTAGTCTCTTCTGGACTTAAATGACGTTTGAATGGGATTTCTTCTAATTCCCAAAATTGATTTAGGCTCGACTCGAGGTCATTGAGCACGTGAGCGGTGAAAGAAATAGCGTTACTAGGGTCAGACTTACAAGGATAGTCACCCATTAGAACATAACCAAAGGCGGTTAAAAAAGCGGGAGGAGCACAGGAGCCGGAATCTACCCTATTCCCCAAATAAATATACGGGAATAACTGGACACCGAGCACTACATCAATGCAGCCTGGAATGTTCCATGTGAGGTCTGCGAGCGGTATATTATTAAGGTAAGCCATGTCATGTTCATTATATTCAATAAAATGCGAGGGCAATTGGTCGGTTATACAATCTACCACTAAAGCGTGTATGTAGTATTTATTATTTGGATACATGCGGGATTCAATATTAAAGTAAACATATCCGTAAATTGGTCTTGAAGTTAAACCAACACCCTTTATATAGGAATTGGCTAAGTAAAGTTTTTTGGAGAGGCGCTAATTATATTTCTTTTCGATAGTCGACGTCTTAATAATCGAGGAACTGCAGCTCTTTTATTTTTATTTCCTCTTATTAATTAGAAATATTTTTTTAAGTGGTCGATATGACGTTTGTGAGATTGAAATTGCAGAACCGTTGAGGACTTAGTACTTAGTAGAAACAGTAAAAAAAAAAAACGAAGTCAACTGTCACTGCTGTCACTGTCAAGTAGAATCTAACCTAAAACCGTTTTATTTACTTTGCGATTTGGTGCGATCAGTGTTTTTTGGATAATTTTTAAAGACCTCTCAGCACAAACTCAGTACTTTAAAATTTGCCGCATTTCTCCACGACCTTTGCATGATAATTGGACCACGATCGGATAGTTTCGACGACTATTTTGGCTCTGCTTCTTCGACAACGCTATCTTGCAGTCTCGACGGCACTTGGCTTGATATTTGGACTGCCTTACGAGTAAATTCGAATCACAGTATCTCTACAATGGATTCAGACGACTCCGACAGTATTCGAGTTGAAATGGAGCATTACAGAAATGTTCTCTAATGCTTTGTACGTTGGTATATGAAATACAGACGAGATTTTCAGAATTCTGCGTATTTATGCATCCTAGTCTTTACAAGCGACTTGGTGCAAGTCAGCTTCATCTTCCACTGCAAGTTGCTCATCAACAACATGATTATACGAACCCTCTAGCCCTTCAACATCAAACACAGCAAAGGAGAACATAACAGAAGGGAGAGATATCGTGTTTTTTTACCAAAACAATAAAAAGGACATGGTCTCAGTAAGAGTCATGCTATACATTAAAATATTTATGCACAAATGGGTTTATATTCTTTATTTCAAAGTGTATTGAAGGAAGAGTTTCTGCTAAATCATTTACAGAATGAAGTGGCTTTGTGTGGCTACTAAAAAGGGGGTGATTCCATCTAAAGTCATAGCGACCTTGAGGTTACATGTGAAATGCGTGATTTGAAGATTAAAAGAATCCGTATTTTTGAAGCATCTCTGTTATTAACCATAACCACATAAAATGATGTAGACAAAGCTGTCTTATTGCATGTGTTTTAGATAGTTTTATTTAATTTGCAGAGTAATATAATAAAAATGCAATAATTTATGTTTTATTTATTTCATAAATGTACAAATTATCATAAAAACGTTTAGCATAAGCTAAACGCATTGCATGTGTTTTAGATGGTTTTAGTTAATTTGCAGAGTAGGTAATATAATAAAAATGCAATAATTTATATTGTTTTTATTTCATAAATACACAAATTATCATAAAAACGTTTAGCATAAACATATGTCTCAAAAGACCTGATTTATTGGAACATGTATATAATATTCCTGGCAAAGGGTAATTTAAAAACAAGTCTTATTTTTAATAAATTAAATATTGTGCCATCCCCATAAAGGCATTAGAAGTACTACTAAGAAATACAAGGAAATATAACACAAATATTATAGGTCACTATGTGTTAAACCGGGATTTTAGTTTACTTTTGTATCAAAAGATGTCACTATCTCGTCTCAAGGAAAAGCTGAATCGCGCTGTAAAGATTTTTCCGGCAGGCTATAAAAGGGCTGTCAATCATATTAAACTTTTCATTTCCTAAGCAACCATGGTTTGATTAACTTGTGTGTTATATGTGTAAACAATATGCGTACCATTGATCATAAGTTATAACAAAACCGTGGTGATTTACTTGTATTTTAGTACTTGTACTTGTGACAGTGACCCTAGATTGTATTGTTTGTTCTACCAGTTGAACTGGATGTGTGTATATATACTAGCTTTTGCCCGCGGCTTCGCCCGCGTGGAATTAGGTTCTTCCGCGCTGTTCCCTCGGGAACTGTTTATTTTTCCGGGATAAAAAGTAGCCTATATCACTCTGTGGCCCATAAACAATCTCTATGCCAAAATCACGTCGATCCGTCGCTCCAATGCGACGTGAAAGACGGAGAAACATACAAACACATACACTTTCGCATTTATAATATTAGTATGGATATATATGGCATTCAACCGTTTTATTTTGTCTGACTCTAATACATACATGACCGGGAATCGAACCTAATCAAAATCTCTGTGAGCAATGTTACAAATTCTGCACATTTTTTCGTTATTTTTGATGATGTAAATCATAAGTGAAAAGAAACATATTTTACAAGATTTTATTCGACTTGCAATGTACGAGTATGTATGTATTATAATTATAAACCAAAATGAGAATACAAATTTAAAGTACCATTAGCTTAGCACAGCAGTACTTATACTGATTACAGATTAAATGACAATGCAAGACAAGTATAGTCAACAAAAAGTATTGTGAGGAAAAATAAAAGCTTACACAAATAAAAACCAAAAATGATATTATTAAGAAAAAAAATTTGCTGACTGTACTTTTTATCGACTGTACTTGCATTGTCAACTAAAAATACATTTCTGTATTAAGAGATTGTCATGTTCAAAATTACATTTCCGTCCTAAATCTTAAATCTATTCTATTCTCTTCCATTAACCATTGAGGAGTTTTGTGGTACTTCTATGCCTCTTTTTTTATGGAAAAATGCATGTCCTTGGAAAAAACAGGTTATGCTCCTTCACTGGCTTTTTCTTGCAACCAAAATAAAAACACCAATGTGTGTTTACATCCACCTGAAAAAAAGATCAAAATTATTATAAATCCTTACTTATATTTAATATTATAAACGTGAAAGGAACTCTGTCTGTCTATCTGTTAACTTTTCATGCTTCAACCGCTGAACTGATTTAGCCGAAATTCATTATGTAGGTAGTTGGAGTCCCGAGGAAGAACATAGGCTACTTTTTATCTCACAGTTTTATCCCGAAAAAATACATAGTACTTGCAGGAAAGCAATAAGCGAATTTTTCGTAGACAGAGTCGCGGGCAACAGCTAGTTATAATATAATGTTTCACTAACCACAGAAATTTTACTCTATCATAATATTCACCAGCCAATGCAGAACAACATCACCTGTCGCATCAATCACATTGTCAGTTGATATCTAAGTGAACGGTCACAATATAGGTAATATGTTTTTGTTATTCTGTGCTCTCAAACAACTTTGGTCCGGCAACATATTCAACTTTTGATGCCCTAAAATGTAATGTAAAAAAAATAGACAAGAAACTGTATTGATATACTTTTGTACTTACGTTCATCCATTTTACCGGTGCGGACAAGAGTGCTTTATCTCCTTTGATTTCGGCAACATTGTAACTTATCACTGGTGTCAAAATATTCTAGACTCATAGCCATGTGTGGCAAGTTCCTTGAATCTGCTCGCACAAATTCACTCATTTCGTATTGAAAGGTGAAGCCGCTAAAATAGAAAATATGGTCCAAAAGTCAAGCCAAGTGTCGTCGAGACTGCAAGATAGCGTTGTCGAAGAAGCACAGGCAAAATAGTCGTCGAAACTATCCAATCGTGGTCCAATTATCATGCAAAGGTCGTGGAGAAATGCGGCAAATTTTAAAGTACTGAGTTTGTGCTGAGAGGTCTTTAAAAATTATCCAAAAAACACTGATCGCACCAAATCGCAAAGTAAATAAAACGGTTTAAGGTTAGATTCTACTTGACAGTGACAGCAGTGACAGTTGACTTCGTTTTTTTTTTTTAGTGTTTCTACTAAGTACTAAGCCCTCAACGGTTCTGCAATTTCAATCTCACAAACGTCATATCGACCACTTAAAAAAATATTTCTAATTAATAAGAGGAAATAAAAATAAAAGAGCTGCAGTTCCTCGATTATTAAGACGTCGACTATCGAAGAAAAATATAATTAGCACCTCTTCAAAAAACTTTACTTAGCCAATTAGTCAGCGGTATAATGGGTAAATTTAGTGACTTACAGCAATCGAGCGTTATTAAATTATTTTGAGATCCACTATCAATGAGGCATCTAATAATCATTTTATTATCGCTATTGTTTTGTTTAGCGTAAACTTGAGCGGTTGACAGAAGTATAGTCGAATTCGGTTTTGACTCTACTTTCAGAGAAACTGAAGCGTTTGCGGGGTTAGCGTTTGCGGGGTTATATACCGGCAGTGTAGTCGGTACGTTATGTGACGGCGACGTGATTTGATTACTGTCAGGCGGCGGATGAGTACAGGAGCAAGCGGCTGCGGGCGGCGCGGGGTCGCGTCCTATGCTCGCAGCATCAGCTGCTGGCTCGCGCGGGAGCGGCACGGCAGGCTGCGCGCGTGGGCACGCTGCACCAGACGAGGCGGTCGGCGCATGCGCGTTAGACGAAGATGAAGCGTTTGTATACAACTGTGTAGATTTAACATACGCTTTTGCGGGTAAAGACTTTTGCGGTTGAAAATTATTATTGTTATTGCCAAAGTGTAACAACGTATGGTGACGTTTTTGACAAAACTTACAAGTGCTACGTGAGCTGCAATTGAGTAGAGTATGTGACATGCTTAAACAGTTTACACAGCCACGGTTGTTTTTAATAAAGTCGAATCTAGCTTGTGGTGAAACCATATTTTTGAATTTAGAACAATTATATAACTGTACGTGATCATTATTATTGCACAATACACAGGTTTTGTTATTTGCGGAGCTGGAAGAAGGAACATCGTTGCTAGCTACAAACGTTTTGTAAGTAGTAAGCGCGGGTTGAGCCGGTGTATTGGCAGCGGGTTTATAAGCGGTTCGCGGAGTATTCATTGAAGGATTATTGCCTGACCGTTCTAGAATTTTGACTTGACTCTGCATAAATGTGACATATTGCTCGTACGAGGGAATAGTTACGTCACGAACAGACATTTCAAAACTTTGTAAAGTCTGTTGGTCAGTTTTTCGCAAAGCACACTGCAGGAAAAAGAAATCTGAGAGATCAGGAATGTCCAATTGTTTTAGAGCGGCCACAGTCGCGGAATATCTTTCAATGAAACTGTTAAGACTGCTGGGCGAATTCGAACTTGGTTTAATATCCAAGATGTTATTAAGGTAGTATGTACCCAAGGCGCGTTTATCCTGGTATTTATTTACAAGACTATCCCAAATAATAGAATAAGTCTCTCCTGTGGGTACCAAACCTGCGGTTATATTTAAAGCGCTATGGGTCAATTTGCCCATGAGGTACTGTACGCGTTGCGAGTCAGTAAGCTGGTCGTTATTGTGAATATTTGATTTAAACGACTCATAGAATATGGGCCAGTTTTCAGTCCTACCATCAAAGGAGGGAAGGTCGATAGGCGGGAGTTTAATATTTGGACCTTTAACTTGCGGCGCGGGTGCAGAAGGCGAACTCGTTTGCGGGGCGGTTATTTTAGAAATATTAGCACGAGTGCGCTTGATGCGGGCGTATAAGTCCTCAAATGTATCCAGAGTCTCATAGTCTGGTTCATGTTTAGGATCAAGAGACATTGAAATAACATTTATTTCGTCTAATATTTTTTCGAAATTTACTCGAAAATCATCGATCGTCTCGGATTCTGCCATGAAATTCTCGTTACTGCGGGAATCGAGCGTCGATACTTTTTTCGACAAATCAAGCAGATGGGAGAAACGGCGTAAAATTCGTTCCTCTTTGGTTTTCAATATGGATAATTTTGATTCTAAAGGTGATTTCGCCATGATTATGTAACGCGAAAATATAAAATTTAGTTTCAAAAATTATATGAGATGTCAGAAGAAATTATGACAGAAATGGCGGTTGAAAATTATGCCTATTGTGAGAGCCAAAAATTACGCTATGTCACAGGCGAAGCGGGTGAATAATTTCGTTCCGGGAAGCAATCCGGTTCGAAGGACCAAGAATTATGGTATGGCGTGTAAATAGCCAATTTTTATGGGTGGCGGAAGACCGAGAGCGCGCTATGCCAAATGGAATTTCCAACAGAGCAGAAGCACTCACCTGGTTAGGGCTCCGGCCGATGATGTGATGCGGGGGTCTTGTGATGCGGAGTCGAAGGAAATCTTCTTATTTGGCGATGCGGTTTATAACGAATATAACACGGGAGCGGATGAAAAACTTATGTCAATGACAAGACTTGAGCCAGACTGACAAGTCCTGTGCCAGAGAGCACCCCTGCACTGTGTATGGCCTAAAAAGGTTTTAGTGCGCGAACAGTTATTATACGTAAGACTTCAAAAATATCTAAACATCTTTATGCCATTAAACATAAAATCGATGTATACATTTAACGCTATGGCTGTATAGATATTTATGCCCACGACTGAACACTCGCTCGAGGATACAGTATTGCGTACTATTTTTTTTAGGTTCAGCCGATGCCTCCCACGATACCGGCCCAATTTCCTCCGGCCGCAACCACTGCTACTTCCGACCGAAGATTGCTGCCTTGAGCGAAAAAACTCTAAACACACGGGAAACGTGTCTTTTGGAAAATTGATGATATTTTTCGATAGTATCAAGTATTTTTACCCAGACGTGGTATAATGATTTTGATGCTTGTATTCCCCTACAGATTGCATTAGCCCTTTGGCTAAAAAAAAACTCAAGTTTTAATATTGGGTGAGATTTTAATTCCAAAGACTGTTTGACTTTGGCTTGGAATTAATTTCCACTTTTATAACCACACCGATTTCTTTTACCAGAATGAAATGACAAATTTCTTTACAAAACGTCAAAACATGGAATAATTGACTCCATGCAGTAATGTCAAACTAAATAAAGTTTGCACAGTGCATATCACCTTATATTTATTAATACATGTTTAATACTCGACAGCAAACATTATCTTTCAAACATATAATTATATTGTCGCCAATTCTCTCCTACTGAACTTCCAGTTTTAATTGATTTATGGTCAACATTAGAGATATTCTTTACGGAACGTATACCATTATTACCTTTAACGAGCTTTCCATATATACTTGATGATATCAGTGTACCCTAGATCATAAACCTGATGCGTCGAAAAATCGAGTATGCACTAACGATAATAGTGGTCTAAATCCTCTAGAAATGATGCCTCGAACAGATCATGTCTAACGATAACTGCACCGACATGGTCCGAGCTATCTAAAACCCGTACAACTCTTCACCCCTTACTATTTCTAACCGACAGAACGAGCTCTACACCGCCATTAAACTTTATTCGCCACCTTTACCTTAACACCAATTTAACCTGATCTCAAGTTTGCTTTGATCATACCCTGCGATCCCCCTTCAAACGGCAACGCCGAGAGGAGCAATAGGTCAATTCAAGTCGGTTTCGGTAAAGCAGTTAGGGCTAATTCTCAAGAACAGCCCAAACCTTTCTCGGTAACACGGACATTACGGAGCTTAACGGTTCGAAATACTTTGAACTTTGATAATACCACCCCGAGTTACGTTAAAGAGGCGAGGTTGAAATTAAATCATAGCTCTCCGTTAGAATTAACCGGGGAGTTGCTTAAGTGGGTTAAAATATACGGTCTGAATGAAAAAAGTTTACCTCTTTCGGACACAGTATTCTGTGAAAGAAGTGGGTTTTCACGTTTGGAAACAATTCTTTCAGTATTACGTATGACTTTTGGGTAAATGAAGGTTAATCTTGGTGTGTCAGCGCGTGCAAATAACCTTTTTGTCTGAATAAGACAACAAGGGTTAATTTATCATCTGCCATTGTTACTTATGTTAGCAGTGTGCAAAGCATATGCTTGTTTGTTTAGATGTTTGTTACTCTTTCACGCAAAAACTACTGAACGGATTTGCATGAAATTTGGCATACAGGTAATATATACTCTGATTTAACATATAGGTACTTTTTATCCCGAAATAATGTATGGTTCATGTGGAATCAAAAAAGATTTAAGCTACATACCAATTAATTACCAAGGGCATAAGCTAGTGAATTTCTAATTTTATGATTGTTCCACATATCTTGATTTTAGAGAAGCTAGACATTTCGGCATAGTTGCATGCGCCATGATCACGAGACGAATATAGAGCTTCTCTAAAATCTAGCTCCGCGGAACAAAACCCGAAGTTAAGTCATAATTAGTAATGACCGCAACAGTCTAAATTATTGTAATGAATTTCTGTCAGACTGCAATTAATGGTAACCGCAGTTCTCCGTATCGACATTCCATTAATAGCTGAAAATGATTTATACCTTTTTACCCAACATGGCGATATTATGTAATAGTAACATAATGATATCTGTACCTAGTACCTAATGTACAATTATACCCGTGTCGGAGAAATCAACTTCAAAATATTTCATTTAAATCATTTATAGAATCAGGCGTTACTTTGCGGAGATCTATATCATCATCATCATCATGTCTGCCGAAAGACTTCCACTGCTGGAGATAGGCCTCCCCCAAGGCTCTCCACTCAGACCGGTCTTGTGCTTTCCGCATCCACTGCGATCCCGCGATCTTAACCAGGTCGTCGCTTCATCTTGTTGGAGGCCTACCGACAGCTCGTCTCCCGGTCCGCGGACGCCATTCGAGAACCTTTTGACCCCATCGGCCATCAGTCCTGCGAGCAATGTGCCCCGCATATTGCCACTTCAGTTCAATATAAATGAACGATAATAAGGTCTTGGGTAGCATAGTAATTGTCTATGGTTTATTTGATTTGATTTATATCTCTCCAAGAAGTCATCGTGTGTAACAAGTATAAGCATTCCGCTTTTGGTGTGGCACCAGCCTTTGTGCCACAGGTCGTAAATCACCCCATTTTTAGACACCTAATATTATTTGCCGTTCGCTGCCGACCCGTAATGTACTAGCGCCGTGTTCATATTCATAAATATTCTTGAAGGTCGTTTAAAAGCTTTGAGCTTTTTGCCAAGCAAAGTCAGATGAGGTCAATCTTTCTTAGAAAATAGTTATACAGTGTTAATTAATATAATGAAAACCTTACTACAATTTCATTTTCGATTTTAAGTTAGTTTATTACATTCGTTTTCTAATACTTTCACTATAACAAAAATTATGCGTATATTTTGTTCGAACGTAGGTACTTATTTAAATGTTTTTTTTTTCATGTGAATGTTTCTTTTTTAGGGATTTGAGTTGAAAAATTTGATTAAGTACTGACCAATACCTTTTGAATGAAGCCTTAGGGTCACAAATGCTATAATTACCAAGGCGTCAAAATTGTCTAAATATGTATATGTATGTCGGCAGCATTTCACGATATGCCTAGGAATTTCGTGATCTGGCAGATTTTATTTATTTATTTCTTTATTTATAATAAACATTACATCTATCATTACAGTTACCCAATACGATAGAGTAGCAAGCTCCTTATAAATTTAAAGTATATACCTAATTTACATTTTATACGTACTTTTATTTTTTACGATCGGCCGCCGACATATACACCTCTATACCACCAAACATAAGGTTGCTGTTTACACACATTTGTCTCGATAGCTGTACAGATATTTATGTCCCCGACATACATAAAGTTATCTATCAATAATCTAACATTCCCATAACTCAATTACCTTCTTAATTACACAATGACACCATGCCATTTGGATAATAAATAAACACAGATAAATCCATTTCCTCCCATCATTACCGTGCTATCGGAGGATAAGGGTTCTCATTTACGCGGCGGTAATGACTTTTCTTATTTATGTACAGTCAATCACAATTATTATCCATACGCCCAAAGTAATAAAAATATGTAAGTATACACGACTTTATTGACTGAAGATTGAGGTTGTGTACAGTCAACGTCATAAATAAGTGATCACTTTTGTACCTTGTCACTTTAACGTCAAGTTTGAAAAGCCGTACGAAATCATGCAACGACTGAAAGCGACAAGGTACAAAAGTGATCACTTATTTATGACGTTGACTGTACAGGTACATATTTTTAATACAACCAAAGTTACAAAAATATGTATACACGACTTTGACTGAATATTAAGTTCGTGTAGGTATACATATTTTTGTATCTTTGGCAGTACCAATACCTTCGTAGTTGACGTACATTGGATCATCATACGATCTTATTATGAAGGTTATACATTACTCTGTGTAGTCAATGTCAATTTCGAAAATAATAAGGAACCAAAGAAAATAGAAGTTTTCGTTTATCCTTCTTTGGTAGCAACCCTTATACTGTCACCTTAATTAATCGATGTAAGATAAGTACCCATAACTAGTCACTTTATAAAGGTTAGGTTAATTAAGATATGATTTAAAAGTTCTGCAAAAAAAGGTTTGGTATAATTTTGTTTTTTGCTCACTGTACTGTTTGTTAACTGTACGTCCAGTCAAGGCCAAAGATCTTTACGTATTAAACACCCAAGACCCGAGAACAAACATTCGAATTATTCATAAAAATATCTGCCCCGGCCGGGAATCGAGCCCGGGACCTCAAGCTTCGTAGTCAGGTTCTCTAACCACTGAGCAAACCGGTCGTCAAAATATATCAAAATATGTCAAAATTAAGTACTTTGCTCACCCGCAACCTTATACCTTATAATAGCTCCGTTTATGCAAGAAATGTGTGTTCACACCACACTGTAAGAACACACAAATCACACAAACCCATCTATCACCACCATCACATTACACTGACACGTTTTAAACTCAACCAGGGCTTATCTTCAGAGCTACACAACCGTTCATCATACTACTACCAAATCACCTGGTGTGGAGGTGGAGAAACTAAATAAACACACATTTTTGGATAAACGTACCTATCATAAGGCCCCGGCTGAGCGAAGTAATTGTTTCAGTTAAACTGATATGGACCTCCGTAAAGCAAAGTAACGCCTGATTCGATAAATTATTTAATTCCCAAATCTATATACAAGTGCATTTGTGTTAACCCCGAATCAGACCGTAAAGCACGAAGCTAAAGTAAAACGGCAGCCTGTTTCCGAGGAAGCCGCCTCGGCTGTCTTGAACTATCAAAGATCACATTAAACATAGATTCGTACCATAAATAAGTTGTTTTTTAGGACTCCGTACCTCAATCGGACGTTCGGCTCGGAGTTCGTTTCTCTGAAGGATCGAATTTGGAACAAAGAGATCCGACAGAGAACTAAAGTCATCGACATAGCTCACCGAATAAGCAAACTAAAGTGGCAGCGGGCTCGCCATATCAGCCGAAGAAACAATAACCGCAGGGGTACGAGTTCTTCAGTGGAGACCGCGCATCGGCAAGCGTGGCGTGGGACGCCCTTAGACTAGGTGGAGCGATGTCCTTCGCAAGGTAGCTGGCAGTAACTGGATGAGAGAGGCCGAGGATCGTCTGTCGTCTGGCGGGCTGTGTCCAGCAGTAGACTAAGTTAGGCTGATGATTCTGTGATGATGATGACCTCAATCGAAAAAACGGGACCCTTTTTTAAACACTTTGTTGTCAGTCAGTCGGTCAAGGCCCCTTTCTCAGGAACGTGTTAAGGTGTCAAGTTGAAATGAATACCAAATAATATGTACTAAGGTCTACTCCCTATTAAGCAGTGACATAACATCTAAATAACGCAATCAAAAGATAAAAACATTAAGAAAGATTTCTATACTATACCTACTATATTATTCTAGAAATATTTTTTTTTTTTCATTATAGATTGTCTGGGAATTAAGGAATCAAAGCATAGTAACGTGTTTCCATTTCTCCTAGAAACTAGACATTCGATTATGAAGGTTTTTATTTTATTTTTTATTTTTTATTCGACTGGATGGCAAACGAGCAATTGGGTCTCCTGATGGTAAGAGATCACCACCGCCCATAGACAACTGCAACACCAGGGTATTGCAGATGCGTTGCCAACCTAGAGGCCTAAGATGGAATACCTCAAGTGCCAGTTATTTCACCGGTTGTCTTACTCTCCACGCCGAAACACAACAGTGCAAGCACTGCTGCTTCACGGCAGCATTAACGAGCAAGATGGTGGTTGCAATCCGGGCGGACCTTGCACAAGGTCCTACCACCTGCAAAAGTAGCTCTTTTAGCACAACCATTAGAAAAAGTCTGACCATATTAATTTTTGGTCTATGTCAGCAACCAAGTTTGCTAAGGAGCAAGGCTCTGTTAACACTAGATATTTATAAAAACTTATAAATTTGTACGGAACCCTTGGTGTACGAGTTTAACTGACACTTGCCCAGCTTTTTAACTAAGCTAATTATACCATTAGATTCTAGTGAATTTAATCTCTCAGGGCTAGAACCTTGCCTGTCCCAAATTGAATCCTAGCAAATCAAGGTTCAAGAGCACTCCATTACAAATTAGATTTAGTACTTACTCGAATCTATCCTTTAGTTTATCTACTCAGGTAAATTGGAGTACTAAGGCTTGTGCAGGCGAAACCGCAGGGCACTCTAGGCATTCTGTTGCAGCTGTTAACTTAGTGTTGTTAAAGAGGGAATATTAAACAGAATAAATGTTTTAATTGGCTACTCAGAGACGCATTTGTTGGTCACGATTACAGTACGAGTGTTTTGTGTAGTGTTGATAATAAATCCTGTCCAGAGTGGTGCAGCAGGTGTTTAGCACGCAGCACGGAATGCTGGGGACCTGGGTTCGATTCCCAACGCTGGTCTCTTTTTCTGGGTTTTCGCTGTCCATCCATCTTTTAGTTTATATTTTCATTATGAAAACATTATAAAGAGTACAATACAATACAATACAATTATTATTCACTAGATATGTAACATCGAACAGACCTAACGATAACAAGGTCATGTAGCGATATACCTGTCAAGAAACCCACATTAATTGCAATACCCAACCCCACATTTCACACTACAGCAGTTCTCCGCACAAATGAAATTAACTAAGCCATTTCAATGCCCAAATCAGTCTTTGTTTGATTCAAATTATAATGATCTGAAATCGAACTGGGAGGGCCGACAAAGCCATCCTTTGTGCTTTAATTAACTTCCGATCAACGAAATTGGCCGAGGCGCTAGCAAATACGGCGCCATTTTGCGAACCAATTTTTTATTTGAGAATATTGGGCGAGATGGATGGAGTAAATAAGATTTGTTGACGCGCTAGGCCGCGTGAGCCAAGGTTTTTTGACTTTATTTCGGTTTTTTAAGGCTTCGTACAAATACAAATACAAATAATTTATTTATGATTTAAAAATAGAAATGAATAGAAATAGAAAACGTTTATTCGCATATCGCAAATTACATAAGTACACAAAATAAAACAAGTATAAAGTAAATATTAATGACAGTATTTGCGAAATCGCGAAACGGTCGCAGCTCAGCATAGTGCTGGCCTTAGAGGCCAACGCTGGTGGATTTGGAGTCTTTTTGTCTGTACTCCTGTCCAGTGGTAGTGTAATGGTATGGCACGCAGCACGGAATGCTGAGGACCTAGGTTCGATTCCCAGCGCTGGTCTCTTTTTCTGGTTTTTCTGTGCATCCATGTCTCAGTTTGTATTTTCGAATAATTTATTTGTCCAACATACTGGTAAATTACAGGCAGTTACTTACATTATTATTTGCACCTTTAGAATTGTACTGACTCATTTCGAAATAATGACATTTCAATAATAAACTTTTTGCACCAAAACAACATTATTTCGAATTGAGTCAGTACAATTCTGAAGGTGCGTTTGTATCACTATGTGGCGCCTTGTGGCTTACAGATTCACTTGGATGCTTTCATGCAGCATGCCTTATAGATAATGTTAAAATTCACTTAAGTACTATTTATATTAGGGTATTGAAATATTATTAATTTAATTGTAAACAAAAAACTACACACTTAATTAATGTCGCAAATAAATTAAAAATGAAATTGAATCATAATACAATTGTATTTATATAAAAAGGAACAAGGCACCGCTATACAGAGTGCCTCTGATCATGTGGCTGCAAGATCTAGACACGCGGTTGTGTCAAGCCAAGTTCAAGCTAACAGAACTGGCGAGCAGCACCGTGTGTAATTTTACCCGAACCATTTGGAGTCATTTAATTCTACTCGCTCAAGTGAGCTACCTATATTTTATAACATTTTTAAATAAAGCCTGACCAGAAATATATGGTTTTTTTTTATTTCACTGGATGGCAAACGAGCAAGTGGGTCTCCTGATGGTAAGAGATCACCACCGCCCATAAACATCTGCAACACCAGGGGTATTGCAGATGCGTTGCCAACCTAGAGGCCTAAGATGGGATACCTCAAGTGCCAGTAATTTCACCGGCTGTCTTACTCTCCGCGCCGAAACACAACAGTGCAAGCACTGCTGCTTCACGGCAGCATTAGCGATCAAGATGGTGGTAGCAATCCGGGCGGACCTTGCACAAGGTCCTAACACCTGCAAAATCCCATGTTACTATTCGCCAGGTTGCGGAATTTCATTGGAACTAATTTCTTAAACTGGCAATAATTTTAATGAATGATGATCATTGTTCCGACTATACCGACTATTGCCATATAAATAATGAACAATAGCGCCCTCTTGACAATAGTCGAGTATATTTGGTTTACCTTTAACTTGTTTATTTTCCATCTCAATTTTTATACTTGAATTTAGATCATTTATTTATTTTCAAAGTTTAATAATTTCAAATTTAAAGGGACGGTACGATGCGAACTTCGATTTTCGAATTTCGTAGTAGACCCGCCTGTAGATAGTAATACCTTGGTTTTCTGTCGCAGGTATACTGTATATGTATGTATCTTCGCACCTTGAGAAAGATACTGTCATTAAACAAAATTAAAATGTGTCATCTCTCAAAATTACACTGAATCAATTTTAACTCGCAGTTTAATTATGTAAGCTGACATTTTTTTTTGTTACAAGCTATTATTCAACTTGCCCTGTTCGTTTGTTTAGGTACTTATTTGGGTCATAACTTGCAAGTTAAATTTGACCCACTTCTGGTAATCCGATCAACTTAAAATTTGGTAAACTTATGTAAATCTGGTCGTAAACTTATGTAAATCGTTATTAAAATCGGTTCAGCCGTTGAGCAGTTACGAGAGGACATAGGAATAGGCATACATAGATACTTACTTACATACATACGAGACAAATCTTCGCAGTCGGGTAAAAAGTTCATTACTTATTCCCACGACAGTGACACTCACATAGAATTAGTCCAGAAATCCAACAGACCGCAAAATTATAGTATAACTGTTACAAAGTTCCAACTAAAACCCTCGCAATATGTTAATACGGAAAAACTAAACGAAAAACTTCAGCGTTCCTTTATTCAAGGCTGGCATAATTCGCTATTTGTACAGTCCATTCGGTCCTCGTAGCACTATGAATAGAATTACCCGGCCTTGGGGATGTACGCCTCATTTTCATGCTGAGTGTCCGGTTGGAAGGACTCTCTCATTTGGCGGTATTTGCACTTAAATCGACTGGCCGCCCGCAGCGTTAGACGTTACGAATTTGAATTTTAAACTAAGCGTTCCGTTTTACGCGGAAGGTAAATGGTGGCGTTTTTGCGTCCTGGGTAATTTGGTTTGTGAATAATGTAAGCTAACTAAGCTACGTGCACTCGGAGCTGAGTTAGACAATGCTAGCTCGAAGGGGTTTATTTGATAGACAGAGTTGAAAAAATTAGAACAAGAATAACTTGCCGCAAGAAGCAATAACGCCTGTAACTAAAATCCTTCACGATATTTTGACTGAGGTATACAATGACATTTTGTATTTTTACAACTGTATTTTTTGTTTTATGTAGTTGCAACTTTTTTTATGTTAAAAATTTGTAAAAAAAAAGTAGTACAATTTGTAAAGTCTGTAATCTCTACTTGTATATCTAATATGTCTTAGACGACCAGATGGCCTAGTGGTTAGAGAACCTGACTAGGAAGCTTGAGGTCCCGGGTTCGATTCCCGTGTCGGGGCAGATATTTGTATGAAAACTACGAATGTTTGTTCTCGGGTCTTGGGTGTTTACTATGTATTTAAGTATGTATCTATCTATATAATTACATTTATCCGTTGTTTAGTACCCATAACACAAGCTTTGCTAAGCTTACTTTGGGACTAGGTAAATTGGTGTGAATTGTCCCGAGATATTTATTTATTTATTTATATTATAAATGCGAGAGTAACTCTGCCTGTCTGTTACGCTTTTACGTCGAAATCACTGAACCGACTTTGATGAATTTTGGTATAGGGATAGTTTGAACCTCATGGATATAAGTGGTACTACAAATTGTTAAGTTTCGCTTGTTTTGCACTTATCTAACAGTTGGCATTTTCAAATACTAATTAGTTGTCAATATAATAAATAAGAGTTCCTTAATATATTTGCTAAATTGTATGGTTTAAATAAATAAAAAAACAACCGAATTGATAACCTCCTTTTTTTGAAGTCGGTTGAAAATATCCACTTTAAATGAAAGATATGGAGGAGGCCTATGTCCAGCAGGGGACGTCCTTATGACGTTGATGATTTTAAATGTACTTTCCCTTTAATTTTCTTACTATCACAACAAATCAAGACACGTTTTTAAAAACATAACCCTCCTTCGGGTAGTCGGGTAAAAATACAAACATCATCATCATCATTAGGTATTGTAAGAGAACGGTAAAAGGAAGCTTACATTATTTTTTGTGTTTAAGGTAAATTCGATTTACTCTTGCGATGCGAGCGCCCTCGTGCAGATTTATTGCAAAACATAACATAGTGACATAGATCAATAACAGATGGCGTTATTTATTTAAAGAGAACCAACAGCTAAAAACACAATATACTGAGCGGCAAATGTATGCCAAAATAGGTAATTTTGTATGTAGAGTGGGCCAAATTTTGTGCTGCTGAGTATATATGTAGTAGCTGTGGTAGTAGGAATACTAGGCACACTTTAACATAAAGTAACACGAGTTGTCTACAATGATCATCCCAGCCTATTATACGTCCCACTGCTGGGCACACACTCCTCTGAGAATGAGAGGGCCTGGGCCGCAGTTCCCACGCGGGCCCAGTGCGGTATGTGTACTTCACACACGCCATTGAATTGCTACAAAATACAAAAGGCAAACTTTTAAAATCTCGTAACATTTTCAAACACCCGCCGTAAGTTATGCGCCGTACATGACGGTATTTTTTATCACCCCAAATGTAATTGCAAAGTGTCAACGCTGTAAAATCCCACATTCGTTCTCGCCGGTGCAAGCCCCAGGCCTCCATATTTCATTTATCGACGAACGGTTAAAATGAAATATGCGTCTTACTACCTACGTTTGAATATATCGGGGGAAGAAAAATCTGCGGCGACCGATTTGAACCGATGAATATAGTGAATGCTTTTATTTGAATTTACTGCAGTTTCCAAGACTTGGTTCTGAAGGATTCATGGGACATTGAATGCGGGGTTTTATGGTTTTAGGGAAATAGGCTCGCTTTTTCAATGCCTGGGTACTATGATGTGTGTTTTAGTATTGTGAGCGGCGAATTGGATCGTAGCTTTGGCTGGAAAAAGTCGAAATTTGAGTAGAATGTGTAACAATGTGGTATAAATCTGGAATCTCAGCAGTTGTCTTTATTTTTCTGAATATTTTTTTGTATTAACGCTGATTAGATTAGATTAATTTATCACCTTATGAAAAAATACATTAAGTATAAATACATGCCAGGTAATTATAAGAAATTCACGAAATAAATAAATAAATAAAAAATAATTAAAATTTCAATGGGATAAAATTAAATAAGAAATTAGGCCACAAAAACGGGACATAAATATGTCAAAGAGTAAAATAATAAATAAATATAAAGTCACAGAATGTGAAAAGTGTCAAATGCTTAGACGGAAAAATAAAAAATAAAAATATAAGCGAAATGGTAATGGTATGGTAATTTCCGCATCCAACGCGATCCCGCGATCTTAACCAGGTCGTCGCTCCATCTTGTCGGAGGCCTACCGACAGCTCGTCTCCCGGTCCGCGGACGCCATTCGAGAAACGTCTGACCCCATCGGCCTAGTCCTGCGAGCATTAAACAAAGGGAAAAAGGATAATACAATACATTAAAAAGCTTAAAAATAATACGCAATATAAAAAAATTGTTTCTTAACTCACACCTTTCTTTAGCCCATCGTTCAACATAATCCTCTTTTCAAAGCGTTCCGCATTTCTTTCAACAGTAAACCTATCAACAATTGAACCGAGCCCCAATTATTCAAGAGAACCTTTTCCTATTAAATACACATAAAGGCTTATTATTCCAATAAGGCTTACCGTCCTCGGATCGGTATTGTCTAGAATAATTGCCTGGCCGGGATCGAACAGGTAATTCAATTACAATGTCGGGGTATTGTTTGCGGCCAATGACTTCTGAGATTTGGATAAGCAAAGTAATTTGATAAAAACGCTATCAAAAATAAAAAAAAAACACCCGAAAAAAAACTTCGACAAAAAAACGCCGCCAAGAAAGACAACTAAATAGCAAAAAATAATTATGCACTACCTAGCTGTTGCCCGCGACTTCATCTGCGAACAATTCGTTTATCCCTATCCCGCTGGGACTAGATGCTGATTTCTCAAAAAATTAGCCTAAGTTAATTTAGTATAAGCACCTAGTAATATTTTTTTATCTAAGCGTCGTCGGTGTCGGGGGACCGCTAAGGTTAACAGGAAACTAAAGTACATATGTTGTATTTTTTAAAGTATTAACCTTAGCGGTCCCCCTACACCGACGATTTTATTTTTCTTCTAAAAAAGTATTACAAGGGATTGTTGATGGCCAGTATTATTAGATTCGGCCAAGATAAAAAAAATATGTTACTAACATAGACAGACAGACAGATATTGCGATACTGGTATAAGGGTTCTGTTTTTGCTATTTTGGCTTCGAAACGGATCCAAAAGGAACGGAATAATATTATAATATCTGGCATATTTTTATTTTTCCTGTACCTTTTTCAAAAAGGAACAGGAAAAGTTCTGATTAATCTTAAGACACATAAGACTTTAGTCCACTGCCCTCCCAATTGTTCCCCCTGTAGGGGTGATCGCCGAACACACCTATAGGGCGAGCGACGTGACTAATTGGCGATGGCAGCCCTCCTGTAATTAGGAGCTTTGTTTACCCCCGAAGTTACTATCTGAAGTTCGGAAAGGTAATAAAATAGGTAAATCAAGTTCAGTGGCAAAGCGTCCATAGAATCCTATGCCCACCGGCTTGACCAATATTTATAAAATAGGAGAACGTGACATAGGTACCGGATTTGTGAAAATTGTGAGCGATCTTTGCTTCGGCTTTACAACGGAAATATATGACGCCACGCCACTGTTGCTTTAGACTACCGTGTATGTGTGTACGTATATATGTATGTTAACGCATTCACTGCAACCTGACTTTCATTGACTTGACTGACCACAGGTGCCACTGGGGGGAACTGCAATTTTTCAAAATATGTCTGTCAACATGAAAGTTCGACTTTAGCGACATAATCATTTGATACGAACTTGTTTAAATATTGATAGACCACTTATCTAGCTGATGGTACACATTGCAAGTTAAATAAAAGCTTTTAAAATAAAAAACGTAACACATAATAAAATATTATAGTGAAATTATAATACACATAGCAAATATCTTAGAATAAATCGAAATTCGTTGACTTCCCATTTTTAAGGGTTTTTTTATTTATTTAACAAATCGCGTTCACATTTATCCAAATTATTTTACAATACGAGTATCAATTTCTACTTTACACTGACATTGCTAAAATACAATTGCAATTTCTCAATCCCCGATAACCCGAAATTTGAAATATCATTTCGGAATAACATTTAAATGTGGAATCGAATAACGTTAATTAACGAAGACTAAAATGGCCGGATGTTCCGTGCTCGGCCAATCAGCGTCGAGTATTTGCGAGCTACCGTTGATCGGCCGCGTTTCCGTTTCCGTTGCGTTTTATTACTGGTCATGTTGGCGTTTATATTATTATCTGTAATTGAGTGATCATGGCAATTTTTACAAAAGTTTTTTTTTCTTCGGTTTTGGTTACGGATAATTGTATTAATACAACGTGTAACTAAATATATACTTTACTAAAATTACAAAAATGTCGTCAAGATTTTCTGCCCCAGGCATTGACCCCAAGACACTGGCAGCATTACCTCTCTGAACTGTTATTGCTAATCTTTTCGAGAGGTACCTAAGTGCCAGCCCTGAGGGCGCCTGAGGCCAAACCAGACTAGATGACACAATCTTTAACAAAAAGTTTGGTGTCTTCTGACCAAGGTCCCACTGTCTCAAAAGCAAGCGCCGCCAACTCATGACAGGAGTTAATTTAATACATTAGGACAATACAACAGGAGCTAAATGGGCCTTAAGAACGCCAGAATGAACGATAACTCGTCAATTAATCCACTGGCCCACAATTCTCGCGATGTCGTCAGTCCTCCTGGTGGGAGGCCTGCCAATGCTTAGTTTTCCGGTGGTCGTTACTTGAGGATTATTCTCCCCCGACAGTTATCTGTTTTGCGAAACATGTGGCCCGCCTAGGGTTGCCAGGTCCTCAAACCTCATAGCCGGACTTTTGAGCAAAAAGGCCGGACGCCCTAAATGATTAAGGACTAGCTTATGCCCGCGGCTTCGCACGTGTCAAAAAATTTTTTTCCTTATAAATGGTAGCCTATGTCCTTCCCAGAGTTATAAACTCTATGCCAAATTTCATCTAAATCGGTTCAGCGGTTTAAGCGTGAAGAGGTAACAGGCAGGCAGACCGACAAACATACGACAGAGTTACTTTCGCATTCATAATGTTAAATAGGGATTTTTGTGTCTTAGTATACGACAAAAATGTTGTATGTAATGTCAACGGTAAATTATATCATTTTTATTTTTATAAACTGATAGTGACTGGTTGGTTGTAAAAAGCCTAAAAAAAGCCGGACAGGCCGGACACGGTACGGCTTTATCCGGACGCCTGGCAACCCTAGGCCCTAGGGCTATACCCACTTAAACTCGCATATTCTTCGAACTATGACAGCGACTTTAGTTTACCGGCAAATTTACGTCTTCCAGATTTTATCGCGCATAGAAACTCCAAGCATAGCTCTCCATAGCTCGTTGCGTGACTTTGAGTTTTTCTAATAGGCTAAACAGTCAAGGACCACCTCTCAGAGCTATAGGTCATCACTGGCATCACACACTGGTCGAAGACTGACCAGTCTGGATCTGTGTCTAGTCTATGTTATCTGTCAATTTCATGTGTTTTTTCTATAGTTATTAATATTTTAAAACCGGTCTAGTGACTTTCTATGTCAGAAGGTACTCGTGGTAGTGAGTAGTGAATCCTATAGATCCGTATGTTGCATTACTTGCATTGGCCTCGCCTTATGCAAGTCAATGAGAATTCAATCGCGTAGCAAATCTCTCTGCTGCATCGGACTGCATACGGGCATTATTTGTTTTGTGTTTACTGGACAGAGGTTAGTTTGAATTATAATCAGAGAGTGGAATTTTTATGGCACTTTTTGAGCTGTCATAGTGAATCCTCTCTTCTAAGCCGTTACACTCTTGACATAGTGGTCGTGCTCCTCATGACGACTTCCTTGATAAAATAGTGTGGTAGACCCCTTGCCACACTGCAGGGCTGGAGTCTGGAGCTCGTAGTTGACAACAGGAATCACGGTTGCTCACTCTCAAGTCAGAAGCCCCGCCTAACGTTTCTGACGCCAGTGGCGAACCGCTCGCCGCTCGCCGGTAGCCAGTGGCGAACCACTGCTCACTTAGTATTAAGAATGTAATACAAAATAGAAAAATTAATTGTTTACAGATAAAGTTAATAAAGTTTACCCAAAATCCCCTCCCCTGTAAATAGAATTAAGACAAAAGAATAAAAGACGAGGTATGACACAGAGGACAGCTCATAAGATGGAAGTACGAAAAGAGAACGGAATGCAAGGAAATAACCAAAGTATTTATTTATTTATTTATTTATTTATTTTTATTTGACTGGATGGCAAACGAGCAAATGGGTCTCTTAATGGTAAGAGATCACCACCGCCCATAAACATCTGCAATACCAGGGGTATTGCAGACGCGTTGCCAACCTAGAGGCCTAAGATGGGATACCTCACGTGCCAGTAATTTCACCGGCTGTCTTACTCTCCACGCCGAAACACAACAGTGCAAGCACTGCTGCTTCAAGTATGTATCAATAGTTTAAAATAAGATAAGATAGAATAGTTCGAAGCGTAATGACCCGAAAGTAAGAAAGATGAAGGACGAAAGAAAGAAATAGTATGTAGAATAAAAGTGCGAGAAGAATAATTGCGAGAACTGGAATGTATGAAAAATAGACGATAAGGGCCTCGAGGCATGTCGAGGGCAACAGAGTAAAGAGAAAAAAAAAACGTTTCTGACGCTCGTGATCGCAATCAAATGACAGATTTCGTATACAAAAACTGTCATTTGATTGCGATTCCGAGCGTCAGAAACTTTAGCAATACGGCCTAGAGAGAGCCAGATAGAACCCAATAGACCCAGGTTAAATACTATCAAACATTTGTTTCATCTTTTATCTACATCCATATAGTAAATCCTCAATTATGCGTTCAAAAACCATACGTAATGACCAGCATTACGACATTGGATTCTATTATGAACACGGCTGTATCGTAATGGTCATTACGATTACGAGATTTCATACATCATTATAGCAGGGGGGGGGGGCTACCACGTGCAGCAGCAGCGGGCGCAGCTCGTGGGGCAGACATACCTACCTAGTTCTCGTTAATGCAGGTCATTCTCAATGGTTCGCGGAACACATGATAGAGGATTTAGTATATGGATATAGATAAAATATTGTATGCAACTGTACGTAATTAGGCCTTAAAATACTTATGTGACCCTATTATGAAACCCACACTCGTGTTTTAAGGACCCCTATTACGATACAGTTGAATAAAATACTATTATAAGCTGTATAATACGAGGCATAGAGACGTAGAGGTCTCTCAGCTTGTGAGGTCAAGCCAGTAGGCCACCGCGGCTGTTAATTGTATTTAGTAGGATAAAAAAACTCGAAACAAGCTCCGGGATTAAAAATTCACCTACGTCCCGTCTTAACGAAGCCGTGTTTGCGTTCCCATTACCAATCAAAAGGGATTCCCACACGTGCAGCTTTCATTAAAACCGGAGAAGTTCGCGGCCAGCAGATTTACGCAGAGCAAGTTTGCGAATACAAATTACTTCATTAAACGACGATCGATGCGGCGCCGACTTATTATTGTTATGTGGAATTTGAAGAGCATGGATGTGGAAAGTTGGGAGCAAGAGCTAGGTAAAGTTTCCGGCCGTTTTGGAAATTCATAACGCTAAGCTCCAACGCGGTAGCTCTGTGCGTCGTGAATTTTCGAAAAATAACAATTCTCGTGTTATTTTTGTTACAGTACTGGATTTTATATTCCAATTGAATTCTTTCACTATTTATTACATAAATTATTTATATTTTCTTTTGACATTTAAATCTTTATTTTATTGCTTTTTCCATGTTTTTATACTGACATAATTGTTTTTTATTAGGTACTTAGCTTTAAAGTTACATTGACATATTTAAATTTTAACAGTTCATTATTATTATAACTTAATTCTAATTTGACGTTAGAAGTTTGTTTTTGACTGACATTTATTTTATTTATTAATTTTAGTTTTTTTTTCAGAAGGTAGGTACTAAATATATAATGTCAAACAATATAGTAATTGGGTCGCTGTTCCAATAATGTCTAAAAATATGACAATGGCTGAGACCGGGTCCTTAGGCACGTTCGTCACTTGCGATTACAACAAGTTTAGGTTCTCTTCACGAAACGGGGGAACTCTTCCAAAAATATAACATGTACCTACATAAATACAGTCGGTGTCCTTTCATATTTACTAAATAACATTTTGAAATTTACTGAGCTCTACGGTGAAGGAATACACCGTGAGGAAACCTGGACACGCTTGCGAAGAGATTTAATAGTGTGTGTGAATTTGTCAAATGACACTAGGTCCGCGTGGGAACTGCGGCCCAAGCCCTTACATTTTGAGAGGAGGCCTGAACTTTGCAGTGGGATGTGTATAGCCCGAGAAGAAGTGCTTATAAACGCAAATAGAATAAAGAAATTTTACTTGGACTTGTAAAAGAATAATGATGATGCATAATATAGTTTATAAGTTTCCAAACTTAGCTGCCTACTGCATCAAGTAGGTACCATCAGCCAAATATGTGGTCTACCACCCTAAAGTTGATAATCGTTTGCATGTCACAAAACAATAATGCCAAAAGACGTGTCTGTCAACTTGAAAGTTCGACTTTAGCGACGTATTCATTTTATAGGAACTTGTTTAAAAATTGATAGACCACTTATTTGGCTGAAGGTACCTCTGAATGAGAGGGCTTGGGCCGTAAGTTCCCACGCGGGTCCAATGCGGATCGGGAACTTCACACACACCATTGAATAGCTCCCGCACGTTTGTTCAGGTTTCCTCACCGTAAAGCTCGTGGTAAATTTCAAATGTAATTCCGCACATGAATTTCGAAAAACTCAGAGGTGCGAGCCGGGGTTTGAACCCACGATCCTCTGCTTGAGAGGCCATAGGTCAAACCACTCGGCCACCACGGCTTCCAAGCGCATGTTAGTAGTGATTCTAACGGTGATCAATATTATTAATACATAATTAGGCATTAAAGCTTAATATTAATTTAATCCGCCTCCATGGTCCCGTAGCTGTCCGGATTGTCGCATAAATTGCACCGAATTGCATAGTAATGCACAATTTCAGTGGGCATTATGCACTTTCCCGGCCATTTATTACGTTTTGGACCTCCGCCCGTTAATATTTTATTAATAATAACTCTGTGTTATCATGTTTAATAGTTAGCGTGGAATTAAAGTTTGCGGCCATTTTGGATTTAAAAGTTAATAATCTGTCAAAAAAGTACTACGAATCCTAAATACTTAAAGACTTATGACGTTAGGTATTTGGATAATTACATTAAATATAAACTCTTAAATATTGGATCAAAACACAACTTATGTTTATTTGGTTGAAAATAGTTCTAAAATGACCTAAGATCAAAAAAGTTTGTTATTCAAATAGTTTCATCGAAAATTATATCAAATGATCATTAAGTATTTTGACAATTCGCACCTTGAAGACTGTCACTAAACAAAATATGTCAACTTGCGAAATTAAATTGAGAGACTTGACAGTCTCATTCTCAAGGTGCGAATTATTATTTTTAAGTATTATGTCTTTTGACATTATCCCTCTAAAAGGTCTAATAGCGCTAAACTACATAATAAGACTATCGCATATTTTTTTCAAACCAGTGTGCTATCGTATAACGAATATGTTATCGATTTCCATCTCATTTCTATGCACGTGCCGGTCCCTAGGGCAGAAAAGGATGCTTCGAATAATATTACATTTAACTTCTGTCGAAAAGTTTTTATGAAGCTAAAATTATGGGCGGCTCGGCCTCCGGGCACCACGTAGCAAATATATATTTTAAGAAATTCCACTTTTATATCATATGCGGTTTTTGTATCATTGGCTCATTCGGGGTCAAAGATATAATGTTTACACTTTACTACCTTGACACTGTCACTATGTTTTTGAAGGGATTCACTGATAAGGTACTATGTACAGTGTAGTAACTGAGCTACAGTTTTTTCCTTTTAAATATAGTTATCCATTCTTGATTCAAATACTGATACGACCTACTGCAGGGCACAGGCCTCTTCGCGGAATGAGAGGACTGAGTCGTAGTTCCATAAGTCATAATTACAATTTAATAACCTAACTTAACCAAAAAAACCCCGACTTTGTCACGTCAAAGTTCAATATCTCAAAAACGGCTGAACCGATTTTGAAAAAAAAAAATGTCTAAGAAACATCGCTAGAAAACCTGCTTTCAATTAGAAGTTAGCAGATGGAATGATAACGAAGTGATCATCTATACTATCCATACTAATATTATAAATGCAAAAGTGTGTTTGTGTGTTTGTCCGTCTTTCACGTCGTAACGGAGCGACGGATCGACGTGATTTTTGGCATAGAGATAGTTTATGGGCCCGAGAGTGATATAGGCTACTATTTATCCCGGAAAAATGCACAGTTCCCGAGGGAACAGCGCGCGGTAACCGAATATCACGCGGGCGGAGCCGTGGGCAAAAGCTAGTAGAATATAGGGTTTTTCTGCTTTTAGGTATTTTGTAAAACCTCTATGGCTGCGTTTCCTACTTTTGAACCTAAGATTTGAATATTATAAAAATACCCCACTTTAACAATCTTTATTTTACATAAATATCACTAATAATTTTCCGGGCACTTCCATTCAACTGAAGCCCTTAAAAACCAAGACATCTTTAATATCCTTAGTAATTTTCGGTTCCTAAAAAAACTTCGCTTAAAAATCCAATTAATTCAAAGCTTCCGATTGGTCCTAAACAGCGGTACAAAGATCGCCGCAATCATAATCCTTCATCGGTTCATTTACCCGCAAAGAAATTAGAAATTTGATTGAATTCTATTAAGAAGGGTTCGAATATAAAGCGATTAAAATATCTCAACGGTTATTTGAATTTAGGGTGACCAGGAATGCATGCTGTCCTTTGTTATTGAACTTAGAACGGTAATTGCGGTGCATGCCAGATTCATAACGTTTAAAAATTATAACAGACAAAACGCATAATGGACGATAAATACATAATTTTCGTTGAAACATTTACGTGACTAACATTTTGATCGTGTCGTAATCTGCAGTTGGTTTGAATTATTATCTATGTAGTTAAACTTTTGATAAAATGCCGTTACTGAAATAGGAGACGCCTTATCTGCTCTTGATAAGTTAGAGGTCGATCACCAATTTATAAATAAAAATACAACGAGATACTAAAACGATGAACTTATAAGCGTGACTGTATTACTAACTCTAACCAACACCTTACACATCGAAAGAAATATCACTGGGAAGAATCGCATGGTCAGCGCAGCGAAGGCGTTCATTCTGTTTTACAGATGACTGCCTCCAACCCCCCCTGCCCAACTTGCCCTAGTCAGCTGGGCTTTGGGCAAGGGCGGACTTTTAATCGCATTAAGACTTTTTTGGCCCTCGGGCTTTCAAGGATAGATGTACACTATTAAAATTTGGCTAACTTCGATTTTAACGGTTTTTATTGGTAGGTATTTAAGTGCTTTTTACCCCCGACGCTGAGGTGTTATAACACCCCTTAAAAACATAAACTTAACTTATAAGTTTGACAGCTATATCTGTGTGTCTGAGTGATATTTTATTATGACTTTCAAAACTACGACTAGATACGCAATAACTAGTGAATGAAACAGACGGGTGTGTATCTAGTTTCATACATTTTGAAAGTCATAGCGTAATATGGCATTCATAATTTTTATTTGTCATAATTTTTTCCCGTTGTAATAAATAGTATATTTTTTAGAAATTTTTAAATGGTCACCTGTAGAACTCTATACATTAGATTAGGTTTGTCTTACAACAATTCTGAACAAATAACGGATCCGGAGAAAACAGAGTTATGACAAACATTATTTATGTTATTTATTTGAGATAGAAACACCTGAAGTAACGCCTGATTCAATAAAATAGAAACAGTCTTTTACAAAAATGGTTTAAATTATAACAATCATTATGACATTAGGCATGTATGGGGTGTCAAAATGACATCTGTAGTACAAAGGTTCCACCCTAGCACGTGATTCAGTTTCGATTGAATATAAATACCTACTTAAGTCGTATTCATTATAGTGTATTTTAAATCATCTAAATCCTGACTTATCACATTTTTCAAAGCATTTTATTATTAGGATTTCGTTTACTTACACATTAAGCATGTAAAGTGATACCTCCATTAACTCTTATTATTCCTGTACATTTCGAAGCTTTCTAAGTAATAGCCGTCTTAGTACATTAACTAATTAAGAAGAGGTACAGCTCAATAAAATTATAGGGCGCCATTTGCGGGACTGTTTGGTTCATCTTTCCTTTGAGGATTTGAGGGTAAAGTCACCTTTGGCATTCATTTATGTAAGGTTTTCCCCTTCAGATTATCTTCTGAGAAGATAGAGAAGATAGATATAGAAGATTCTGAGAAGAGAGAGAATGAGAGGACTAGAGTCGTAGCTTCCACTAGGTAGGCTCAGCGCGGATTAAGAACTTCACATCTTATCTTCTTCTTTCTGTCCTCTTCCCATTATTCGGGGTCGGTCCTCTTCATTCTCATGCGCCAGGTCGGTCGATTCTAGGTTGTCTCTTCGTTCAACTGGGCCTGTTTCAAATCCTTTGATATGGTGGACCGCATGTAGCAAGCGGGTGACCTCTGCTTCTCTTCTTGTGCGGTAGTGCGAGGGCTTTCTACAAGACATTGTTGTCGTTGCGACTTATGACATGCCCGTACCATCTCATGCGAAATTTCTTAAGCTTGTCTGCGATGGGTGCGACCTTGTAACTTCCTTCTTGGTTGAGAGCTTCAAATACACCATTGAATTGCATTGCAGATTTGTGCATTCCCTTACGATAATTTTCTTCGCCGTGAAGTTGTTTACGGACACATTGTGCAGGTTGGTGCTTCTTTTTATGTATATTTGTGATTGTGACTTGATATTAGGTGAAATGTACTTAGCAACTCTTAAACACGAACGTCAAATTGATCAACCTTTCGACTCTTAAGCTCTTTGTGGTTCGGTAGTTTGTAATTCGGCTGCCATTCTGAATTTATAACATTTTCAAAGCAAAAGTACCTGCATTCTATAAATGGTCGCCGGGTGCGTGCTCGATTGTGATCCGATGAACCGGAAAATTCTTTGAGTGTTTCCTTTTATTACGACTGCTTACAATTTCGGGCTCTCCGTTTTAAATAAATTTATGTCAAAGAGAATTATAGCTACAATTTTTCTTTCTATTTTTAGCTGTGCATTTTCCAATCAGGGTTAGAGAAGTTGCCAAAACAAAAATCATCATTAACCTTACAGCCGTTGGTAAAATTGTGGTTTGACCTGTGGCCTTCCAAGCAGAGGGTCGTGGGTTTAAGCCCGGGCACCTCTGGATTTTTTCGGAATTCATTTGCGTGATTTAGCAATTTAGATTTGAAATTCACTATGAGCTTTACGATGAAACTTGCACACGCCTAAGATTCAATGATATGTTTCAAGCTCCCAATCCGCACTGGAGTAGGAAAGGAACTACAGTTCAACTCAGATTCAAGTCTATTAATATTCTGAGAGGAGGCATGTGCTCTGCCGTGGGACATATGTACGTAGGCCAAAATTATGATATGGTATAACCTAACCTAACCTACAAAAAGTTGGAAAACCCCCGACTTTGTCACTTCAAAGTTCAATATCTCAAAAACGGCTGAACCGATTTAGATAAATCATGTCTAAGAACCATCGCTTGAAAATTTGCTTTAAAAAAACGCATTCAAATCGGTCCACCCGTTTAAGAGCTACGGTGCCATAGACAGATCGACACACACACAGACACACATAGTGGTCAAACTTATAACACCCCTCTTTTTGCGTCGGGGCGGGGGTTAAAAATACAGGGCCTTGATATTCGAGTCAATATTTTCGCGGAATACTCAGACCTCTGGTTCAATTAAGCGATATGTCAAAAATATCTATAGTATTCTATGTATAGAAACGGAAATAGATTACTAAGGCCTAAATCTGTGGATTTAGGTTTTCACGAGGTTCCGTATTCGTAAAGGATCGCTGCAGAACCTTTTTCATTTCAAGATAACTTGATTGAACCAAAGGTCTGAGGATTCCGCGTAAATATTGACTCGAATATCATAGGCCCTCTATTTTACCATATTATTGGTATTTTACAAAGTTCGTGTAGAAGAAAGTATGAAAGGGAAAGTTGGGCCGCCGGGATAACCATTGTGTACGTCAACTTATGGACAATAATTCCATTTTGTTACTTTGTTATGTTGTCAATAAGATGAATGCTGCTTTGAGGTATTGTAGATATATGTATGTGAATTCAAATTCAAATGATTTATTCAGTAAATAGGCCGCAATGGGCACTTTTACAAGTCATTTTTTAAACTACCAGCGCTTTCGGAAAGACCATCATTTGCCAAGAAGAATGCGCCGCAAGAAACTTGGCAGAAAGTCATTTTTTCATAATAATATAATTACAAATAAAATACTTAAAAACTATATTATACAATTAAAGAAAAAAAATACAAAAAATAATAATGATAAAAATACAGGGATGTATGGGGTCCCTTAGTTACAATACTAAACACTAACTATATCTAGAAAGACAATAACTATATCGAGAAATCAAACACGGGATCCGCCATAATGCTTTATTTCAATATCATCCATCTCTTTCCTACACACTACGTTACTCCTATAATAGATTAATATTCCCTTTCATTCATCGCTCAAGCTCACTGTACATACCTCTCTGTCTTACATCAATTAAACTCACGCATTCTGTCTCTTTCGCACCCATACGCTCCTATTAATTATCACCTTACATGTAGGTAGTTGGGTGGATTTTTTTGAGCTACACTTGAACGTTTATATGAGCAGTGAATAAGATTTTTAGTGATTTCAGGAGAGCTCCGTTTTTAAGATTCTGTTGTAACGGAGAATATTTCGGTCTTATTTAATTTGCATTTGTGATTTCACCCTGGGGTCCGTCACGAGGATACCCCAAAACCCAGGGCCGCTCCGGCTAGCGCGGCATGAAGTAGGGTCGTGCGATCGGCTGGCTTGAGGGTACGGCCGAAATAACCTTGGGCGCCGTAGAAAGATTGGCCGCACCACAAACAGGACTGGTTAAATTAAACTAGGAATTCTCGTCTCATGGTCGTGTATTCATCCGTTGAAAACAAGTTTAAGACCTAAATGAGGTCTAATCAGGGGTTTAAAAATAGAGTAGCAAGTCAAATACTCATCCCTGGATAACCAATAGGGTTATGCACCTTTCTTAACAATTATAGCCTTAAGTAAAGCTTATTTCACTTATTTAAAATTAGAGTAGTAAATTAATTATTATATTTGGATACTCAAAAATACCCAATCAGGTTATACACATTTATTAACAATGTAAGACCTAAATGGTCTGGTTACAGGTCGAGAATAGTTATTTAAAATTAGAGTAGTAACATGAGGACACGCTTGCAGTTGCAAGTTAAACTCCTATCTACGTGGTTTCATCAAAAGAGGCGCTTGGTTTTAAATTATAGGGTGTAAGGATCGGTTCCCCAAACAAGAATTTAAATAAAGAAAGTTTAAGCAATGAGTAACATCACGTGCACAGCCCGTCCTCGGAGATCGACGGCCGCTTGCTCGCCCCCTGCTAGACGATGACCACGAGACACACAACACTCCTTGCCCCGTACTTGACACCCTAAAATGAAGAAAAAACTCACTTTAGTGCAAATGTTTAACAACACTATTTGAACCCGAAGCGTCAAGCTAAAATGTTCAAGACACTCACCATAAGGGTAGGTTACTAGAAGAGGTTAGACTTTAGACACAGGCCGCGGTGTTGGAGTTGTGCGTCTAACGAACATATGCGCTACGACGCAGTATATAATATAGACGGCCTTTAGACACGGGTCCACTGTGTTTGAGTAGATCGCAGGACGATCTGAAATAAGTACATGTCTTAGTACACCAGTTACCCGACGCCCTCTTCACAGCGCGTTTATGTAACACTTACCATTTGCGTTACGACGCAGTATATAATATAGACGGCCTTTAGACACGGGTCCGCTGTGTTTTATTAGTTTAAAAGAGGGTCAGGGAATCATCATGAGGAATCTGAAACAAAATAATTTACGTATCAACTTGGCGTCTCATCGACAAGCGCGCCGGTCAAAGTTTAGAGAATCCACTTGTTAGTACTCACGATTCAGCACGGTGGCGGCGGATGGAGCTACCACTAGGCTCAAATATAACGTGGATGTCGAAAAGCACTCATGAATTCCACTTTAGAACCACAAAAGCATGTAGACGCCGCTCCCGTTGCAATATCTGCCGGTCATCCTGCCAAAATGGCCGGTAGAATCCGACCGCCTCAAAAAGACATCGCCGTGTTACCAACCTCAAAAAGACATTTCACTCGGTCGCGTAATATCGAGTCGTAACAAAAAGAAGAAGAAAGAAAAGTGTTTATTTGCTCCCAAAAGAATGGCAGCGCATCGCAGGATGTCAATACAAAATGAATCAGCAACTAAACAGCAGCCGGAAACCTAGAATTGTAAACTAAAGATCAAAAATCGGCAATCAATATCGTGTAGCACCATCTTTATCGACCTGTCAAACGTCAGCGAAGTTGTCAGTTTGGCAGTTCGACATTCCCGGCGAAAGATCATCCTATGAGGTTGTTTACGATGGAAAATAAAAGGTTTTGTATTGTTTTACGAGATAAATGTGAACTTCGTAGTGTTCTACAGAAAGAAAGGATCGTCGTGATATGATAAGCCGCCAGCAGTTGGTCAATTGCAGTGTAAAAATCACATATACGAAGTGTATCAGTGGCTGCAATGTTTATCCCGCTTACCATGCCCTTTGGAAGACAAATAGAATCAGAAAGGTACTCAAATCATGAGCCAGGGATACGTCTTCATACGGCAGGTCAGTACCAATCACCCATTTGCCCGAAGAACGCATCCAAAAACCGTAATACCAGATTTCGGGTGTTACAGTAGGGTTTCAGTTGGGAGAAATAATTTTATTTCAGAATTTGAAGAAATTCTGAAATAAAATTATTTTACACATAAGAATGTGTAAGGTTAAAGTCACTTTGGAGGAATCTTTGCCAATTTGGGAAAGATTATGAAATCATAGGCCCGGAATGGGGCTACTAGCGGAGAACGTAACTTGTCCTTCCCAGACCTACTACAACTTATAAACTAGAGAATAGTCCTAGCAGGACTTACAAATGAGCTACTTCGCTCTCAGCGAACGTCAACACGCAAAGTATTAATCGCCTATGCCTAAAAAGGGTAGACGCTTTAAATCATAGGTTGGAGAAGGGGCCACTAACGGAAAACGCGACTTATCCACCTCCAACCTACTACAGAATACAGAACCTACTCCTGGTCTGCTTAGAAAGGTATTAAACTTACCTCATACCGCCTACATCAACAACAAAAGAAAATAATTGGAAAAGACTTCCTAAATAAGCCTACGTCTCGGCCATATAGGGCAAGACGACTAAATCATAGACAGGAGACGGGCCACTAGCGTGAAACGTGACTGGTCGCCTCCTAATCTACTACTATACTAACACTAACTCCCACGCGGTGGCTAGGGCACCGTAGATTACAGAAAGTCAAAGAAAACCATCCAATAAAGACAAATACATACTGTCTCATATCTTAAACTAAAGATGAAACGTACCAAACAGGTTGACGCTCATGAGAATTGGAAACTTACAAATGAGCTGGCAAGAGTTCCTTTGGACTGGACAACAACCATGAGAGCTTTTTTTTTTATCTTAAGGTAATACCCTTCACCATGTCTTATTCCTGAAATTTAAAGAACCTATTTTCCAAAGTGGGAGCGTTCAGGTTCGATAGAAAAGGTCTATCAGAACATTACTAGCAAATCGGCCACCAGGAATCTGTAAAAGCAAAACCACAAACTAAGAGTAATCATGTTTGATAGTTAGAACCTATTCAAACGCTTTTTACAGACTTACAACTGTAACTAACAAAGACTCAAGGTCCACACGTTCGATGGGAGGTATCCAACGGAACGCCGTCGACAGACTTGTCGTCGTAAAACCTAGAAATAAAACTTATTAAAAGAGCATGCACATTTGATATAAGCATCATAACAGCACAGTTGTTGAACCTAAATAACGCTTAACTAAAACCTAAATACGCGTCCTACGAGACGGAAAACATTTTGGAAAGTAAACCCAAAATTACTAGAATATAGGCGAGACACTCAGCCATCGAGAGAGTAGTAAGTCAAAGAACTTAAAAATAGATAGGTTAGGAGAGTCACTCAGCCAATGAGTGTTAACCTATGAGAAGGGGGCGTGACACACAGCCTGAGACCCTTTTAAGGAGGAAGTTGATGTCTACTTATCTGCAGACGTCCTTATTTTAAAAAGAAAGGAGACACCGGTACCCTACCGGTTTCCTTAGAGGAACAGAGACTTGCTCTGTTAGCAGAGAGTCCCTTCCGTATCACATACTATACCTAATTTACAGAACTCTTAAATTAACTTCTGACGGCACAGTACGAAACAATTATCCTAGCGTGATCACTATTTTAACCTATTGTATTTACAATCTTCAAAGAGTTCCCGGGTGATCTCTTTGAGATATTTTAGCCTTTCTTATCGTTTCTCTTTCCCTAAATTAGCCAACCGACAGGACGAATCTTCTCCATTCCATAAATTCCTACAAGTCCGGTCATTGAATACTTAAATTACGAACGTGTATCTATTGCTATTCGCTTATGAGTAGAAACAGATGAACTAGCGTAACACTTAACATTCATTACCTAAATACATGGGGCTTCTGTCGTTCGCTTAGCTTTACACTTGCCAGGAACCGAACAGATAGCAGACCAAACAAATAACACTATTACCTAACAACAAATAACTACTGGGGAGGACCGGCATCCGGCCGATCTTCACCTCGCTCGAGTAAGTCCTTGATATGGAATCTGCCCAACGGTTTTCCTTCTAAAGATTTTAAGGAATAAACCAAAGGGCCGTGTTTCGCGCTAATCACGCACTTTTGAAATTTAGGTGAGAGTTTTGCGCTGAAATATTTATTGGCATTAGACAAGGGAAAGCATCGCTTGTAAACGATCTGGCCCTCCTCAAATTGGATGGGGCGCTTCCGCAAGTTGTAATACTTCACGTTTCGGTCATAAGCTTTCCGAAGATGACCTTGGACCGTAGTGTAAATGCCACGTAGCTTAGATAAGTTAGTTGAAAATGGCTCGCGCTCCAGTACCACCGACACCGGGTCGACCGGAACATCGAGATTGAGCAAAGCTCCGTCTATCACCATTTCCCTACCATGGTTCAGATAAAAAGGGGTGAACTTGGTACTTTCGTGGACCACCGTATTAAGTGCACATTGTATCTCTGGTATGTTCTGATCCCATGTACGATGATCAGAACGCACGTACGAGGCAATGGCACGTACAATATCGCGGTTTAAGCGCTCGGTCTGATTGGTCTGCGGATGATAGCGTGGGTTGTAAAACACATTAGGAACGTTATATTTCTTCATCAGATCTCTGAAATCCCGCGAAACGAATTGGGGACCGTTATCGACATAGATGTATTTGCAGACCCCATCGCGTAAGAACACTCCCTTCTCCAAACACTTGACAATAGCCTTGGCCGTAACGCTACGCAAAGGAAACATATGTGAAAATTTACTGAAATAATCCACGCAGACGAAAAGATACTGGTTCCTTGCATAAGACGGAGGAAAAGGTCCAAGGATGTCGCAGGAGATGGCCTCCCAGGGTTTGGTGACAATGCGAGGGTTGCCCATGAGACCAGCACGAGCGGTATTGGAAGATTTATAACACTTGCAGATTTCGCAGGCAGCGACATATTTCTCCACGTCGTGGTAAAGATTTGGCCAGAAGTAGTCGGCACTAATCCGTTTGTGGGTCTTAGCTACCCCGAAATGACCGGAAGTCGGTTCATCGTGGTACTGCCGCAAGATCTCCTCCCGATGTTCACTAGGCACGACAAGTTTCCACTCAAAGCGAGAAGTGAGACTGTATTTATTTTTAGAGAGTCGAAAGAGTTTACCGTCAGTGACCGTAAAATTAGGAAAAATTCGAGGATTGTCACTGCACCCTTTAAGCAGTTTAGTATACCAGGGGTCCTGGACGGTTACAGGGTCAAAAGAGATGGAGTCCACCTTGATTCGAGAAAGAGTATCAGGAATTACGTGTTCCTTCCCTCTACGATGAATAATTTCAAAGTCAAACTGGCTCAAACGACAGGCCCACCTGTTTAGTCTACCTGTAGGGTTCTTCAATTTGTAGAACCACTTGAGAGATGCGTGGTCCGTGACAATATAGCATTTAGAACCCTCGACGTAAGGCCTATATTGCTCCAAAGCGTAGATGACCGCCAACAGCTCTCGTTCGGTGGCCGTGTAGTTCACCTCCTGCGCATTTAAAGTACGACTGCAATAGGCAACGGGATGATCCACTCCATCTATTCTTTGGGCCAGCATGCCACCAATGGCGAAAGAACTACCATCTGTATGGATGTAAAAAGGAGAACTGAAGTCCGGGCACTTCAAAATAGGGGCTGTGATCAATGCAGACTTTAAAGTGTTAAACGCCTCATTAGCCTCCGGCGTCCACTCAAATTTAAGCTTTTTGCTCGTCAACCGAGTCAGAGGGCGAGCTACTTGTGAGAAATTGTGAATGAAACGGCGGTACCAACCGGCCATTCCCAGAAAACGCTTCAACTCCTTGACGTCGCGAGGGACAGGAAAGTTCATGATAACCTCAACCTTGGAAGGATCAGTACGTAAACCGAAGCGGTCCACCATGTAGCCCAAATACTTAAGCTCGCTACGACAAAATTTAGATTTTTGCATGTTGATCGTCAAGTTAGCCTCCTTTAGTTTTATGTACACCCGTCGAAGGATATCCAAGTGTTCCTCGAAAGTCGAAGTGCAGATAACTATATCGTCAATGTAAGCGAAGACCTTATTGTCGAATTCCGCAGCAAACAACCCGTCCATCAATCTTTGCATCGTGGCACTCGCGCCCACTAAGCCAAAGCACATACGATTGTAGTGAAAAAGGCCTCGGCCTGGCACTGTGAAAGCGGTCTTTTCCTTCGAGTCTGGATGAAGGGGAATCTGGTGGTACGCCGCGCTCAGATCGAGTGAGGTAAGGTACTTCGCGTCACGCAGGTTGTCAATTATGTAATTGATATAAGGTAAGGGGTAAGCGTCAGTTTTTGACACCGCGTTAAGTCGGCGGCTATCCAAGCAGATTCGCACTTCCCCATTCGCCTTAGGAACTAGAGTAAGGGTGAGTTCCATTCACCAAAAGAACGTTCAACCACTTTACTTTCTAACATGCGGTCTAACTCGGCATCCAAGTATTTAAGTTTTTCCGGACTAAGTCTGTAATATTTTTGCTTAATAGGTTTAGCATCACCCGTATTAATAACGTGTTGTATTAATGGCGTACAACCTAAGCCGACCTTATCGGTATTAATGTTATCGAATAAAGTTTTAATAGAGTCAAGAGCCCGTTTTTGTTCAGGAGTAAGTTCCTCATAATTGCGTAAGCCATCCTCCTCCACACTACCAATAATAGTGGCTACAGAAGATACGTCTGCAGGAAGACAGGCAAGCACGTCAGGGGCCAAGTTAAAGGCCTTCCAGAAATTAATGCCGAAATGTATGGGCAGCTTAATCTCCGGCAGCACGTGAAATAGTACAAGTTGTACCTCTCCCTTATATTGTATAGGTAGGTTCATATAGAATTTGCAAATGTAGTCTACACCATCAGCGACACGTAAGACACGCGGACGGTCGAATGGAAGCATTTCCAAGTTTAAATTTAAGAATTTAGTGTGTGCATTAGCACCGAGTATCGAGCACGCCGCGCCACAATCAAGAAGGCCGCAGACGTTAACGTTAAGAACACGTACAGTTAAGTATGGACGATAGTCGTCAGCAGAAGGTAAGAAACATGTTTTTTGAGGTCGCGCGAGGCAGGTTTTACGCGGGACCTGTTTACCTAGTTTTTTGAAGTAGAACCCTTCGTACAACGCGGGCACTCCGGTGTCCGTACACCTGGATGACCGCATCCGAAACACACCAGTTCACGGGAGCGCTGGCAACGATTAGTTTTGTGACCAGCTTGTTTACACCTGAAACAATAAGTCCCTTCCGTCTTGTCAACAGAGCCAACTGCCTGTTTGCGACAAGCAGTATTGTTGCGTGACTGCACTTGCACGTCCGGAGCCACCGTGTATCCTGACGAAGAGGGTTCGGTGAAATTACCTGCTCGCGACCCTGCAAGCTCGAGACGCTTGCACAGAGACTTCAGCATCTCAATAGACGTCACGTCAATTAAAGCTAGCTCCCTACTGTACTCGGCCTAACATTACGCAATAGGATGTCAAGACGTTCAGCTTCTGCCAACGGCACCGTTAACCTAGAGAACAGTGCGCCCATAATGGACAAGTACACTACGATTGATTCGTGTTTAGCTTGAGTACGAGCTCTGATTTCACTCAGGAGTCGAAAATCAAAATCCGGTATGTCAAAGTCAGCTTTAAGAGCCTTTAAAAGATCGTATAGCAAGTAAAGTTGTCCCTATTGGATCGGTACCAGAACAGAGCCGGTCCATCCAGAACATCAGGAAAACCATTAAAAATAATCCGCTCAGGTATCTCCCTAGCCTGCCTCAGTTCATCCAAGCGCGTGACGAAAGCGCGCACGCATGTGTCACCCTTAAATTTAAGATTTAAACTGGCTAAGTTATAACGGGGCTCAGCTCGGCACACCGCCTCAGTTCGCGTTTTCCTTGGTGAGCGAAACACCTCCACTTCGGAGTCTGAGGAGTCTTCATCCGGGTTAAGAGTGGACAAGCATTCGACCAGAACGCCTTTGAGAGTCTGAACCTCGTCAGCGTCACCTTGACCTGTGATTTGCTGTAAACGTCCGAGATAATACTCGACTCGACCTACTAGACGTTGCCTCCTGGCATCAGACAACGCCGTTCCCTCAGCTACTTCCTTTTGTAGACCCTGAATCGCAACTCGGCATGTAGGCATTTCACTTGGTGAGTCCGCTGAAAGAGTGCCGATGCTAAGTTTGAGACTACCGCGTCGAATGAGAGAACGCGTTTGCCTAAACAATTTACGCAAGGTGTCACAACTGTCAGATTCCGCGAAAGGTATTTGCAATTTAGTTAACTCGTGCGCAAGCTCCTCTTTTGTCAACCACTCTACCTTAGTAGACAGATCCATTTTTATAATAGTGACTTATAAATGATAAACAGTATGATTATCGCTAATAGCGAAATATTCTTAAGGAAAAGATTATAAGCAAGCGCTCAGTAACGTGAGCAGGTACACAAGCATGCGCTCATTAAAGTGAGCAGATTCTTAAAAATATATATAAGCACTTAATAAGGTAAGTAGGTTCACACATATGAACATTAAATGAAGTGAGCAGGTTCTTAAATCAGGGCTCAATAAAGTGAGCAGGATCACAGATAAGTACTCAGTAAAGTCAGCAGAATGATATTTTAAAAGCTCAAGCTTTAATTATTATGAAGTAGTCAAATACCAAAAGTAGCTCCATAGCAGTAAACAACTAAAGGCAGAAGTGCCTATAACTGGTATTTGTTTAAAACTAGAACAATAGTATTTTAGTATCAGAGCAGCAAAGTAGACAATTTTATTTATTAGTTTAGAAGTACAAGTAATAGCATACTAGAGTACATAAGCATGTACTTAGATGAAACACAAACATTATTAGCTAATGCATGTACCAGATCCTTACACCCTCCTATATACACTAATGAGAACGAGAATGAAACCATAAATCCTTCAAGCCCAACGTTGGGAACGCCACTGTAACGGAGAATATTTCGGTCTTATTTTATTTGTATTTGTGATTTCACCCTGGGGTCCGTCACGAGGATACCCCAAAACCCAGGGCCGCTCCGGCTAGCGCGGCATGAAGTAGGGTCGTGCGATCGGCTGGCTTGAGGGTACGGCCGAAATAACCTTGGGCGCCGTAGAAAGATTGGCCGCACCACAAACAGGACTGGTTAAATTAAACTAGGAATTCTCGTCTCATGGTCGTGTATTCATCCGTTGAAAACAAGTTTAAGACCTAAATGAGGTCTAATCAGGGGTTTAAAAATAGAGTAGCAAGTCAAATACTCATCCCTGGATAACCAATAGGGTTATGCACCTTTCTTAACAATTATAGCCTTAAGTAAAGCTTATTTCACTTATTTAAAATTAGAGTAGTAAATTAATTACCTATATTTGGATACTCAAATATACCCAATCAGGTTATACACATTTATTAACAATGTAAGACCTAAATGGTCTGGTTACAGGTCGAGAATAGTTATTTAAAATTAGAGTAGTAACATGAGGACACGCTTGCAGTTGCAAGTTAAACTCCTATCTACGTGGTTTCATCAAAAGAGGCGCTTGGTTTTAAATTATAGGGTGTAAGGATCGGTTCCCCAAACAAGAATTTAAATAAAGAAAGTTTAAGCAATGAGTAACATCACGTGCACAGCCCGTCCTCGGAGATCGACGGCCGCTTGCTCGCCCCTCGCTAGACGATGACCACGAGACACACAACACTCCTTGCCCCGTACTTGACACCCTAAAATGAAGAAAAAACTCACTTTAGTGCAAATGTTTAACAACACTATTTGAACCCGAAGCGTCAAGCTAAAATGTTCAAGACACTCACCATAAGGGTAGGTTACTAGAAGAGGTTAGACTTTAGACACAGGCCGCGGTGTTGGAGTTGTGCGTCTAACGATCATATGCGCTACGACGCAGTATATAATATAGACGGCCTTTAGACACGGGTCCACTGTGTTTGAGTAGATCGCAGGACGATCTGAAATAAGTACATGTCTTAGTACACCAGTTACCCGACGCCCTCTTCACAGCGCGTTTATGTAACACTTACCATTTGCGTTACGACGCAGTATATAATATAGACGACCTTTAGACACGGGCCCGCTGTGTTTTATTAGTTTAAAAGAGGGTCAGGGAATCATCATGAGGAATCTGAAACAAAATAATTTACGTATCAACTTGGCGTCTCATCGACAAGCGCGCCGGTCAAAGTTTAGAGAATCCACTTGTTAGTACTCACGATTCAGCACGGTGGCGGCGGATGGAGCTACCACTAGGCTCAAATATAACGTGGATGTCGAAAAGCACTCATGAATTCCACTTTAGAACCACAAAAGCATGTAGACGCCGCTCCCGTTGCAATATCTGCCGGTCATCCTGCCAAAATGGCCGGTAGAATCCGACCGCCTCAAAAAGACATCGCCGTGTTACCAACCTCAAAAAGACATTTCACTCGGTCGCGTAATATCGAGTCGTAACAAAAAGAAGAAGAAAGAAAAGTGTTTATTTGCTCCCAAAAGAATGGCAGCGCATCGCAGGATGTCAATACAAAATGAATCAGCAACTAAACAGCAGCCGGAAACCTAGAATTGTAAACTAAAGATCAAAAATCGGCAATCAATATCATGTAGCACCATCTTTATCGACCTGTCAAACGTCAGCGAAGCTGTCAGTTTGGCAGTTCGACCTTCCCGGCGAAATATCATACTATGAGATTGTTTACGATGGGAAATAAAAGGTTTTGTATTGTTTTACGAGATAAATGTGAACTTCGTAGTGTTCTACAGAAAGAAAGGATCGTCGTGATATGATAAGCCGCCAGCAGTTGGTCAATTGCAGTGTAAAAATCACATATACGAAGTGTATCAGTGGCTGCAATGTTTATCCCGCTTACCATGCCCTTTGGAAGACAAATAGAATCAGAAAGGTACTCAAATCATGAGCCAGGGATACGTCTTCATACGGCAGGTCAGTACCAATCACCCATTTGCCCGAAGAACGCATCCAAAAACCGTAATACCAGATTTCGGGTGTTACACTGTAGCCAAAATAGCAAAAAATGGAACCAGTTCAGTTTCATTATTTGCCATAACCCTAATCTTTAACCCCTAACCCTTATAGTTTTGCCATGTCTGTCTGTTCGTTTGTCCGTCTGTCCACCGCTTAGCTTAGAGACTATTACCGCTAAAAAACTGTAATTTTTCATAGTATTATAACACTATTCTCGATATCGAAATTGGTACAGTGGTTATAAAAAAATATAGGTTGACACAACTGGAATGGGCAATTTTTTTTTATTGTAATATTTTTGATCTCAATTCAATTGTTCCTTGTTGTTACTTAATAAATTTGTAATTTGTATATATACGTTATTATGTATTAACTTTCATTGGATACCCGTGTGTTGTGTGTGTCAAATATGTGTAAATAAATGTTTCACTCTATTATTTATTTATTTCATCATGTTGCACTTTGTACATGTCACCTTAGGTCTAAGTTTTAAGGGCATAGAAATACGTATTTGTATTGAAATATAATATTGCACTTATCCAAACTTAACTCTCTCTCTCTCTCTCTCTACAGTAAAAAAAAAACTCCCTGTCTTTTTTTTTGCGGACACAATTTTAAAATATAAGGTAAGTATAGACCCTAATTCACTTGGACAGTTTCGACGAATTTTATTATACCTCGTATGTTGAAAACCGCCCAGCCAATTAGGCTACAAAGCGGACCACAGAAATATACATACATAGAGCTCGAAAAACATAACCCTTCTTCAGGCTGTCGGGTAGAAATGTCAACACCTTGGACACAATACTTACCTCAGCATAATCTTCTCCGCTCCATTGTGGCAAAAAATCTACAACAAAAAACTCACATCACACTGGCGTTAATAATTAAAGGGTTGTTACCTAATTATCATCATCATCATCCCAGCCTATATACGTCCCACTGCTGGGCACAGGCCTCCTCTCAGAACAAGAGGGCTTGGGCCATAGTTCCCACGGGGGCCCAGTGCGGATTGGGAACTTCACACGCACCATTGAATTGCTTCGCAGGTTAGTGCAGGTTTACTCACGACGTTTTCCTTCACCGCAAAGCTCGTGGTAAATTTCAAATGTAATTCCGCACATGAATTTCGAAAAACTCAGAGGTGCGAGCCGGGGTTTGAACCCACGACCTTCTGTTTGAGAGGCGATAGGTCAAACCACTAGGCCACCACGGCTTTTTATTACCTAATTATCCGAACTCGTATTTATTCTCCCGGTTTCATGAACCCTATTACTGTGACGCTCGGGGCTATTAATTTGTTGTTAAATATTTCAACGTAGGCGGCTCAAAAATCTTAATTATTTAATTAGAGAACGTTGAGATACTCCACGATAATCGAGGGTGCTCTCGCTATCTCTTATATAAGATTATTGCGTTAAATTAATCAATTTACGCGTAACTTGCTTCACGCGTATTAGTAATTATGGTAGGAATATTCGTTAATTACCTGATGCTTTTTTCATCGTTTATTACCGTGATATTGGGTTTTAATCGCGGGAAATGGATTAGCTAATTTCGTGTTCATATATCGTATAGATATAATATTATCGGGACAAATTTTCATTTTTGTTTGACACACCCTTACTAATGCCGTGCCGAAGCCGTGGTGGCCTAGTGGTTTGACCTATCGCCTCTCAAACAGAGGGTCGTGGGTTCAAACCCCGGCTTGCACCTCTGAGTTTTTCGAAATTCACGTGCGGAATTACATTTGAAATTTACCACGAGCGTTGCGGTGAAGGAAATCATCGTGAGGAAACCTGCACAAAACTGCGAAGCAATTCAATGGTGCGTGTGAAGTTCCCAATCCGCACTGGGCCCGCGTGGGAACTATGGCCCAAGCCCTCTTGTTCTGAGTGGAAGCCTGTGCCCAGCAGTGGGACGTATATAGGCTGGGATGATGATGATAATGATGATCCTTACTAATACAATAATATAAATGAGAAATCATCTTTGTTTACTCCGCTTTAACCCGTTAACTGCTGAACTGATTGACATGATATTTGCATACCCTCCTGAGACCCCGCGTACAATTTTTTTAACATAGTCTGCCCAAATGTCAACTTATCTTGATTGTCATTAAGTTTTTAAATTCTCATGTTAAAAATTTGACACGGGAGGAGGTTAAAATTTTTAAAACCAGAATAAAATGAGAGATGGAAGGTGGTATCTAGGTCCCAGATGTCGTATTAGTCTGCGTTATGATACTCCGGAACCGCCGAAACACGACGTCTTTCAGCTAGATCTGGCAGCACTCGCGATGGGCCCCACTAGCTCCCGACACACGCACCACAAACGAGCTGAATTGTAATATATATTTAATACATATTATTATGTGTAAGTGCAGAAAGGCTTCGGGCAGATATCTACAATGATGCGTTTGGCATCCAGACTTTCCAGACGTTCTAAGAGATACATTTCAAAATCTGTAACAGCTTTATTTACATGTGTGCCATTCTCATCTCTGTTTCGCGTGATCTTTCCAACTTTCGCATGGGATGTTCCATGCGGGGAGGTGGCGCTTAAAGATTTCCTAGCAACTCCAGAGTTCCCTCTTCCCCCCCAGAAGTCCGTTTCCCTTTTCTCTCTTTTGATTGAGCCTTATGGGGTATATTATTAATTAGGTTGTCAACTTGTTCATGGGTTTGCGCACTGCCTTTTGATCTCCGGAATCATTAAAATAATGAAAAATATACTGTATACTCTTTCGACAAGCAGTCTCAGGGCAGATTAAACCTATCATTGAAAATCAATATTTTTCGCCAGATGAATATTTTATCTAAGATTAAAAGCTTGCTTAACAATAACCCTTTACTTCCAGATATAATGGCCGAAGTTTCTCTTGTCAGATATTTGTAAATTCTAGAATATTTGGCAAAGTTAAAGAAAATTAACAAAGCAATTTCTAAGCAAGCGCCCGGAAACTAAGTTGAAAAATTCTATTGAAAAGCCTGGATTCTCAGTAACTGGAAACAACTGATTCTGTTTTGAAATAGACATCGTCTTTTGCAATTATGTTAAAGAGATAGACTAGCTTTTGAACGCGAGAATATCATGCTTTAAGCTCAAATAAGGTGTTGTTTTTACCACGGAATACGGAAAAAAGGAAATAACTATAGAATCATTTTAGGATCACTTCGTTTTAAAATATAAAACACCGAGATGTTATAAGCACCTCCGATAAAATTACATAGAGAATACATAAATATTAACATAGACTTTAACCACACATTATTAATCTCTCGATGCGACCTTCCCCTACGCTGTCTTGATGAGTACAGAGGCTGACTGAAATAACTAACTGTAATTATAACAATAACAAACATTAAAATATTTTAGTTATTATTCATTTATATTTCCATTCGTCCCGTTTCATTCTCAACAATAAATCAAACAACTAGATAGGAGTGCCACTGCCACGATAGTTTTTGTGCATAACCCATAGTTGACAACACTAAAGCGACCGCCGAGCGTAGGTATGAAAAGTGAAGTGCATACATGAGATTGACTTCTGTACTATTGTTCTGTCTTCATTTGTTCTATGTTTGTTTTATGGTGTTAAGTAAATGTATTTTCTTTCTTTTTTCTTTCTTACTTTATTTCATTTTTCTTTTAATTATAATTCCGTTTTGTGCTATGGGGGAGCCCTACGGCTATCTAATACGATGATGATGATTTATTCACTTAGTTATCAGTAACTGTTATGTTGCTGAACCGTTTATTATTGAATTCGACTTTGGCAGCAGCCCAGCTGGCAGGAACTGCGATAGCGTGCCTTAATTATATTATTTTATATATAAATAAATGAATCCCGCTTATATTAAAAAATTAAGGTGATTTTACTAGGTTTGAAGTCAAATTGAAGATAATACTTTTTTATTCTTTGATTTTGACCGAGTGAAACTCTCTTCGTATATCAAGCAAAACGAATGTGTAAACAACATGACATTTGATTAGAATCTTTTTCAATTTCGTTCAATATTTTTATTATAAGGTTAAAAGATTCTCATTCACTTCTGAAGTGTCGATTGGAACATTATTAACTTGTCATATACATACAAGAGAATAAAAATGACATTATGTTTTAGGTATTTCTCTTTCTGTGTGACTCGTTTTCGATTTTTCGTATGAGTACTGCTGCATAGCAAAAAGTTTTTCACGTGGCAATAAAAAAGGCAGGCATCATGTGATGTGATGTGTCACAAATTATCACCGGAAATAATTGAGTTAGTAACTATATTCGATTTGATTTAAAATGTAGTCACGCCGACTCACGCCGTTGACGATACTTGATCAATGTATGTATGGAAACATTTGTCGATCACAAAAAAAGTATGTACAGGATTGCTATATGCCAGACATATTTGTATTATCTCTTAAAATTACCAAATGTCAAGCGCATGTATGTGAAGGGTCCACGGAAAGAACGTGTCTAGTCACCTAAGCAACTTTTTGAGTTATAGCTGTTTGAAAGAAGAGAAGAGAAGGTTTGAACAATTAGGTATGGTTACCATTTATTTAAAACATAAAAAAATAGATTTTATATTGTTTTCAGATTATTTGATTCAGTGGTAGTCCTTTGTGAGCTCTACATTATGAGATTAAATCTCAATTTTAAAAAAAGGTGACTAGGCATGTTCTTTCCGTGGACCCTTCATGTAGTATAGAGTTTAAGTTTTCAAAAGATGTTTTTGTATTCTCAAATTCATACAATGGGAAAATCTATTATGTATACACAATAATAAAATTAAAGGTGTAAAATGACCGTACATGCGTTTTGATGTATTGTTGAGTATGGCGATCGCACTATTGATTTACAATACTTTTTTTTCTCGTATTTACAAATATTGCAATACAGAGAAGTATAAAGGAAAGTCAATTAAGCAAACTACGCATGGCAAATATCAACCGATGCTTCTAGGAATCGAAATGCAACAAAAATCCAAATAGGAAGGTACATTCGAAGAAACTGAAACACGTACCAAGGTGGCACCATTTTATATTCAACTTATGATTTCTTTGGAAAATGTATGCATCATGACATTAATAGCAAAAAGGTTCCTTGCCAAATAAACTATCTATTAAATAGGTTAAAAGAGGCAACAGGCAACCCTCGCGCCGGCAGCTTTCTCGCACAAAGAATCTCAATCGCAGTTCAAGTTGCCTGCGCGATGGGCACCATGCCAAGAGGCCCACCTCTATTTCTTAATTAAAAGTTTTAGTTTTATTTATTTTAATTTGATAGTAGTTTTAGTATTATAGATATTTTGTATTATCTATTAAATCATATTTCCAGAAATTAAAAATCGGTGATTTAAAAATACTCGTTTTAATAATTCGAGATAATGAATATTCGATGAAATGAAAAAATAGGAAACGTTGATTTTTAACTGATATTCGATTAAAAGTTTGTCGAAATTTCAAGGGTAAACCCTCACATGAATATACGAGAGTGACTTAGAAGAGGCAAGCTGGTTCACTATATTTTTAAGCCATTTGACTAATAATAACTGAGATAAAGCCCCATTTACTTTCCTTACTTATCTAGTACAAAGTGTATCTCTAACTCGCGAACTACTTTAGAAATAAGTTCAAATTACGTATTAGCGAGTTGAAAATTAAGCGACGGCTGCAAGTTGATTCCGGAGTTTCCTTTAAACAGAAGTTTGAATATTCAAGGGTTTTCCTAATAAGAGTTAAGTTTTCAAGCGTTGATAATTAGGGAAATGCTTACAAAGATTTCTGCAGCGACGTTGCGAGCTTAGCGCTAAGTGTTGATGTTTTGGAAACTCAACGGAATTGAACTATTCTAATGTCATACCTAATATAATTCAGTCAAAAAAGGCAACTCGTTTTTCATTTCGCCAGAGTTGTTTAGTGCTTTGATAATATCCCAGAAACAGATCAGTGAGTAGTTTGTCATTCAGTGACATGATAAAATTATTGATCAGATCTCCTGCTACCAGACTAAGTAGATGCAAGATAGAAAATCTTAGACACGTCCTCAGGAACGACAGATACATTGCTGCAGTTGATAATAATGGACAAAGTGGACGGAAAAAGACGCGCTGAGCGAAGGAAACAATCGTGGCTGCGGAACATCCAAGAGTCAAACCGCTGTTCTGGCTGGCTGCTGATAGAGACGAGTACAAAAAGCTAACGGCCAACCTTCAGGATTGAAGAGGCACTGAAAGAAGAAGATGATTACCAGGCTTTTGTTCAAGAGTGAACGTCTTCCGGAACAAAACATATCTGCCACGCTTCTCACTCTCACGACGACTTTCTTGGAAAAAATACAGTGTGGTGATTTCTCCTTGCGCACGGCATTGGTGTCCGGAGTTCGTATTCCAAGAGTTCCCTGGTCGAACCCGATAAGTCGAAATAATTGACTGTAGAAAAAAGAACATGTAGAAGTTTAGAAGAATTATTAGATCGAGTTATTGGGTTTGACCAGGAAACTCTCGATTTAGTAGTAGGAAGTGTTGCTGACCAACTCTCACATCAGGTCTTTCCCAGTCGCTTTACACCCACGGGAAAAGATGGGTCCATCCTATTCTAAAACCAGGCACGGCACAGGCAAAAACCCTTCATCTTCAAGAATCTTTCCTTTTAGAAAGATATTTCGCCTACTACATCCACCAGTAGCCCGCAACTTTCACGATGTCATCAATCCACCTAGTGAAAGCCGTTATATTGCAACAGGAGCTCTAAAACATATATAATTCGAAGCGTACACAAGAATTCTTCCGTTTGCATGTTTTAACATAAACAAAAAATTGTAAAACATCTCGTAGCACCAAATTGTTTGCCGAAGTTCAAGGAACCATTAAATATTAATGTGTTGAACATGAATTTCATATTTCGCTCGCGCGACCGAAGTTGCCTGATGAATATTATCAGAGCGTTCGGAAATTTTGGAGAATTCGGACAATAACTTACGCGGTTAGGGGTTTCTTTTTGAAACTTCGTTATAAATTTTAGGCATAAGCCTTCAGAATTAGTTTTGCCGAATCAAGAAGAAATTGCTGTTATTAGCGAGATTCTGTATCATTTGAGTCATCATCATCATCATCGTAGTCGTATCAGCCATATAGGATGTAACCCCCCCCCCCCATATAGACCTCCAATTGCTTCGGGTGGATCCGTCGGTCATCGTTGGTGGACGTCCTATGCTGCGCATACCACTCCCTGGTCTCCTTCATTTGACTAAAGCTCCTTATTTCTGATAAATATAGATAAGTTAAATTAGTTTATGATAATAGTTAGTTAATTTATAATCTCATTATATCCTATAACTTTCCATTATAATTTACATGTGATTAAATATTTAATTTCTTTGTTATGTAATACCTTTTTTACACCTGAAACAGAGGAATTTCCTAGTTCAGGTAAAAAAAATAGTTTAGTTTAGTTTAGTCAATTTATTCATTCAATACATCATTACATTATAATTTACATAAATGTCAGTTAAAAGAATTTGTATTGAAATCGTCAAAGGTAATAATAATATGATTAGTAATAATTATAAAAAATAAAATTCTAAGCATGTCATGTTTCCCTTAGTATATTATATCTAGCCTATAAGTTAGTTAGATTGGTTATTTTGTAAGAGAAATAAAGATTGTTATTATTGTATTTCTAAACTTTAATTACTATTGCGTGTATTTTAATTAACCGATTTCAAAAAAAGAGGTTCTCAATTTGATCTGTAAGTAGTATGTATGTATGTATGCTTGTCCGCGATTAGGTATCTCGTGTTTGGCTGAACCTATTTTTAGGGTTCCGGAGCCAAACTGGCAAAAACGTCAAGTCCATCTGTCTGTCTGTCTGTCCGTCCGTCCGTATGTCACAGGCATTTTACTCGAAAACTACATGATTTACCTATATCAATGAAATTTGAAGTACAGATGTCTTGTCTAAGCCGATAATTAGTTTTGTTGTTAAATTACAAACTAAATATTTATAGGGGGGGGGGCTCCATACACGTAACAGAAATTGAAAAAAAAAAAAAAACTCGCATCAACGTGTGGCACATATTTCGATAGCTCTTTTGAAAATATAGTAAAGTTTCTTAAAAACTTTTTTGATTAAGTGAAGATTTCCGGAAATAATCGCTCCCAAAGTAGCAAAAATTGTTTCCCCCCCTTCTATCTTGTAAACCATTTGTCCAAAAAATATGCAAAAAATATGAAAAGGTAACGCGTAATAAATACTTTCAACAAAAATTGGTTTTAACATGATCGGATATACCGTTTTTGAGTTATTGCCGAAAAACTGCGCTTCTAAACAAAAGAACGTAAGTGCCGTGAAGATACGCTCTTTTTCTGGTAATAGATTTTAAGACTGTAGTAAGTGTTTTAATTGTGTTATAAAGCACATAATATTACTTGATTTTTTTCGTTATGACTACGGAACCCTATATTGGGCGTGTCCGACACGCTCTTGGCCGGTTTTATTTTAATGTTCCGTTACCATTGATCCGAACCCTTTGTATTGCATTTCTCCAACTTGTTTCTGGCCTTTATCTGCTACTCCCTCACTTTATTTGCTTCCTGCGATTGCTTTTATTTTAGATTTGTATTTTAGACTTTAACGGTAACATACTTGGAGTGTATAGCTATGAGGTATGAGAATCCTGTCCAGTACACCCGAGAACAAAAAATTGTTAAAAGAATAACTTTATTTTTTTACGACCCATCAAAATATTCAAATTTGAATTTGACCATAACACTACAATGTGCAGTGATCGAAATTTCGGCTGGATTCGTTGGGATTGCATATTGGCACAACGCTTGGCGCGTATGGAAGATGCAGGTTTGATTCCGTGGAGCGAACAAGAAATTTTCTCGTTAGGGTTCCGGAGCCAAATGGCAAAAACGGAACCCTTATAGTTTCGCCATGTCTGTCTGTCTCTCCGTCAGTCCGCGGCTTTGCTCAGGGACTATCAATGCAAGAAAGCTGTAATTTTGCACGGTTTTGCATATGTAAACTATGCCGACAAAATGGTACACTAACAAATAAAAAAATAACTTTTTTAGGGTACCTCCCATAGACGTAAAATTTTTTTTTCTCATCCAACCCTATAGTGTGGGGTATCGTTAGATAGGTCTTTTAAAAGCATTAGGGGTTTGCTAGACTAATTTTTCGATTCAGTGATATGTTTGCGAAATATTCAACTTTAAAGTGCAAATTTTCATTAAAATCGAGCGTCCCCCCCCTCCCTCTAAAATCTAAACGGGTGGAAAAAAATTTAAAAATTCAGGAAGGTAGTAAGTATATCAAACTTTCAAGGAAAACTATAACGGTTAAGTTTGCTTGAAAATTATTAGTAGTTTAAGAGTAAATAGCAGCCTAAGGTATAAAATATACTTAAACTATGGAAGATTCCGTATAAAATACGAACTCCTTAGAAATATATTACTTAATTTTTTCGTAATGGCTACGGAACCCTATTATTTCGGGCGTGTCCAACACGCTTTTGGCCGGTTTTTTTTTTAAGAAAAAATCTTAAAGCTAAAGGGGTAAAGTTAAAGGCTTTTGAGTTAGTTAAAGCAATGATGAAAGAAAAGGTAGCGTAATGCTATTAAGCGATATTGACGGCTAAAATAATTCAGCCGCAAGTCGACGGTAAAGTTTTGAATATTCATGATATTACAATATTCTGGAAACATCTGCATCATAAAAACTTAATTGGATTTTTACTGAAGAATATCGGGGTGTTTTGTGTTTTAGCGTCCCATAAAATGACCCCAGTTATTTAAAGTTGGGCTTTGATGTTTTGGTATCGACTAAGTTTTTATAGCTGCATGCTTACGACTCACAGGTATCGTACCAGATTTTCTATCCATCCAGGTTGTCATCAAATTCTTCCAGAATGTTTCAGAAGGTGCATTGTCATCATCATCATTGTATCAGTCATCTAGGACGTCCACTGTTGGACTGTTGTCTTGCCCATAGACCTACAAATTGCTTTGGTTGGAAGCGGCCTACATGCATCGTGGATCTGCAGCATTAACCAGGTCTTCAAAGTGTAGTCATGGCTTAGATGCAGTGCGCTATTTTTCTTTTAAATGAGTACAACCATCTTGTGAAAAATTCTGGGATAATTCGAAGATACATTGTTACAAGCAATATTACATTGTGCTAAATATGTAACATCTTATCGTTATTTTCTTGATAGAGTAAAATTCTAACGTTATCACTTTAGTCCGACTCAAAGTTAATTATCATTACCATCTTCAGTTTCTTCTTCATCGTCGTTGTCATCATAATTGTCATCATTATCATAATCTTCCTGGTTTCTTGGTTGCTGCTATCTGTAACAAATCGTGCGCACTTTGCGATCATTCCAGAAGAGCAAAAGAAAGACACATTATGGCTTAAGGAATAACTCAATTGCAGGTGGTAGGACCTTGTGCAAGGTCCGCCCAGATTGCTGCCACCATCTTGCTCACTAATCCTGCCGTGAAGCAGCTGTGCTGGCACTGTTGTGTTTCGGCGTGGAGAGTAAGACAGCCGGTGAAATTACTGGCACTTGAGGTATCCCATCTTAGGCCTCTATGTTGCAGATGTTTATGGGCGGTGGTGATCTTTTACCATCAGGAGACCCACTTGCCCGTTGACAGTCGAATAAAAAGAAACTCAAAGTGCTAGCTACTTGCTGAGCTATGTACATCTTTAACTTTAGTTATAGGGTTTTCCTCATTCCTTATTTAATCCCGCAGAGACCCAAACACAGCTTCGATTGCCCTTTGAACACGAAAATAATTAACAAAATGAAAAAAAACCATCAAACCTGTTACTTGAATCAAAAGATTTCAATTCAAATTACAACACGTTAATCATTCAGCAATTTGAACAGTCGAATAATCGTAACGGCGCAAATGCCACGATTACCTTGTTTCTGTTTTTCCTTCGATCTCTGCTGACATATTGTCTGGGAAGCGTCTAATATAATTTGTCGATGAAAGCAGGAAATATCGAGCCGCCTGACATCATAGAACGGAATTAAATTAACCGAATAGTAGGGCCATCGTCCATTGAAACGAAGCGATTCAATTCATATTTATATACAACTAGCCTTACCCAATAGCTTTGCCCTGTCGAGAAAATTGGCTAACTCTTTCTCTGGCTTGACTGGTAAGTTTATTCTATACTTTATTCTCATACCTTAGGTTTCCTTGCGAAGTTTTCCTGCACCGTTAAGCTTAAGTATGGTAAATTTCAAGTATAATTTGCCACTTAAATTTAGAAAAACTCGGAGGTCCAAGCCCGAGCTCGAACCAATGACCCTCTGCTTGAGAGGTCATAGATCAGATCACTTATTACGACTTTTTAGGGTTCCGGAGCCAAAATGGCAAAAACGGAACCCTTATAGTTTCGCCATGTCTGTCTGTCCGTCCGTCCGTCCGCGGCTTTGCTCAGGGACTATCAATGTTAGAAAGCTGTAATTTAGCACGGATATACGGATATATATATATGTGTTCTTAAAGTGTGGAGGTGGAGGAACTGCATGAACACGCATATTTTGCATAAGCTTAGCTATCGTAAGGTCGCGGGTGAGCAAGGAAATTCTTTTAGTTCATTGATATGGACCTCCGCAAAGTAACGCCTGATTCAATAATTACTTATATGGATAAATACATACTTAAATACATATTAAACATCCAAGACCCGAGAACAAACATTCGTATTATTCATACAAATATCTGCCCCGGCCGGGATTTGAACCCGGGACCTTAAGCTTCGTAGTCAGGTTCTCTAACCACTTGGACATCCGGTCGTATATTTCGGGGATCCAACGATTTCGATGAAATTTGGTACGTAGGGGTTTTCGGGGATGAAAAGTCGATCTAACTTGGTCTTTTCTCTGGGAAAACAATTGTTACCGAGTTTTAGCCAGAGCAAAGCTCTGTCGCCCAGGTACTAATATTAAAATGAAATGAAATAAAATTCCTTCCTAACTTTGTATAGGTTTATATACAAACTTTTTGTTTTATATTTATTGCTTCGTCTTTGATGGACTTACTCCCTATGGCGAGGCTAAACAGGAAGACGGAATCGGAATTATTCAATTTCCACAGAAAGCAGACCAAATCCAATTGGGCCAGGCCCGGGCCAGGTTGATTGGCCTGCCCGAGTGTCAAGTTTGCCATGGTTTCAAACAATTCATATTTCGACAGTCCAATATTTTGTTAAAGGAATAGAGGTATAAATTCCCGCTTCTGCGAGGAACTAAAACATAAGAAAACTGGCCAATTACGAGCCAGAAACGCGCTGTGGGTACCGTACATTTTTTTAGGTCTCTATATAATAAAATTTTATAATTACCTACATACGAGGCAGGCTTAGCCTAGTGTAGGACCAGTGTAATCTCGAGAGGAAATTCGTTGCTCTTATATCAAACTAGCTGTTCATTGCCCGCGCCTCCAGCCGCGTAGATTTCCATTAACGCTATCCCGCGGGAAATATGAAATTTTCCGGGTTAAAAACTATCCTATGCCCTTTCTCGGGAATCAAACTATCTATATACTGAGTTTTATCTAAATTGGTTGAGTGCTTTAGACGTGAGAAGGTAACAAACAAACAGACTTACAAACTTTCGCATTTATAATAATAATTTGGATTATAATGTAAAACATATTGCTCGACTACTGTGATTTCGACTCTTCCAAGCCCCTAAAGACACTGTTACACATGTTCGTTAGTAGCAAGAGAGCATCTATAATTTTTTGAATGAAGACATAAAGCAATTTATTTTACAGTCTTAAAGAATATTTTGATAAATTGTATGAATAGACTAGAATTGTATTTAATTTGTAATTGCGTAATAATTTTATTTCTTTTGACATTACTTAGTTTAAGTAATTTTGTTTACTTCTTTGATATAATTTGTAATTATTTTAATGAAATTTGTGTGACTTAATTGACATTAGATAGATTAAGACTTTTGCGTGCCATATTATGGCGGAGCATGCATTCATGTAAGTAGTCATTCATGTCACCCACCTAACATGTACAAGTACCACCTGTGATGTTCCAGCAAAATAAATAATTTCATTTTCATTTCATTTCATGCTACTATCGAGCAAATGCTACCTCATAATCACATCTTCCTTTTTTCATACAAATTAAATACTGCTATCAATGTAAGCCATCCTAGAACACAACAGACGTCACGCTACTAACATAAAGCATTTTGCTTTACATTGCTTCTTCGAATAAACTTAAAAGTGTAATAAAAATTAAAAAACTAACTATTTTTAAAAATCGCTGAACTCTCTGTTTTTCAGTTTCACGAGTATGATCTATGCTTTAATTATTTGCTCATATTACAAGCCACACCCGGTATACCAACCTACTGTTGAACTATGAGGTATAAAACTTCAATATCGAGTAGGGTGAGAAAATTAATAAAATCAGGAGAAAAAGTCTGTATTAAATGCAGTCTAGTATGGGCTCATGTACAAACGGTGTACATGTAGATGTCATAGGAGGAGAAGACGGTAATGTCGATGTAGAAAACGATGAGTAACATAATAAAGATGAACTAATTTGCTTTTTCTATTTTTAAACAATATTTGAATTCGCAGGGTAGCTGACAAGAACTGGATGAGACTGGCTGAGGATCGTGCTCAGTGGCGTGCAACTGGAGAGGCCGATGATGATGATGATGATGATTTGAAAACCTACTTCGTTAATCGTTTCTTAAATTGTCTATTTTTCAACTCCTTATTGACTTAAACACCCTCTATTTCCTAAAGTATTGATCGTAGAGCAAAAATTAATGACCAATTGTGTAGGAAATTTTATGTAGAAACTTTTGTCCGAAGTAATCATAATGCTCGTACAAATATTCGAGATATGAGGGAAAACCTGAAAAAGGTACCTTCAACCCCCCCTTATACCCTTAGCACACCCCCCACCCTTGAAGAATTTTAGTAAGTTCATCTGGATGCTGATTGCATCCTTGGTATAAATATACCAATTATCAAAACTACACGGATTTTTTCTCCTGATTGCCCATATTCGGCTTTATTTAAAAAAGAAGAAGAAAGAAAGAAAGAATTTATTTGAAATATAACAAGGTTACAATTTAGATTCATCATTCGTCCGCACTAGACTCTGGGCCTGTATCGCGGAGACCAGAGAATTTACAATTCACAGCAGTTACTTAAGTAATTGAACTATTTATTGAACTAATTTGATCCTATACAGGTGCGAATCGGGTTCCCGTATTGCAGCACTAGTATTTTTTTGCAGATGAATACTATCTTTATCATCTTTTCATAGTTTATCAGTTCCTCTCGCATGAATAGAAACTCGGTTAACCCATTGATGATATAATATACAGTAAACATAACGCCAATGATTACGCCGGAATACATAAACTTGTTTATGTGCAAACAGCAAGTTCGAACACGGCCCTACTTGTAATCTCACATCTTATGAAATTCAATGAGCATTTCCCCGATATACACTCAAACTCAACAATCGAGCATTCCCCCCGACACCACTCCCATTGCGCCTTTATGATTACAATGGTTTAATGGGGCTTGGAGACGGCGTAATGTACGCCGAGTTTTTGATAGAATCAAATGGAAGTCTTGATATTGTTAGTGCGTTAGGTAAAGTAGTAAATATGTAAATTTCTCTAGGATTTGGGGTTTTACTACTCGCATGATACCATACGAAGGTAATACGAAATCGATAGTTATAAAATAAGACATGATTTTGCAAATCTCTCCTATTCATTCTTACTTACATTAGAAGTGCAAAAGTGAGTTACGTTTGTTTATTTTTTAGACTATCCATAAAGTTCCTATTCAAACGTTTGATATGAGAGTTAGGCCACTAGGGTCTTAGAGAAGTTAACTTTATTCGACGTGTTTAATGTTTATTTATTAAAAGCCTGAGAATCAACAGCCATAAGTTACAGAATAAGCTTGTTTTATAGTAACAACAAAGTTGAATATAGTATTTCTCAAATAGTAATTATAGATAGAGAATAAGAACAATTATAAATATCTATTGTAATTTCCTATGTAAACACTGTTAGTATATCAATTTAAAGACTAACTATGTTAAATTGCACTAGTTAGTATTTTATTTACGTTTTATACTGGAGTAGTGTGATTGTGGACAATCAAAGTAGCAGTGACCTCTGGGAACACGAAGAAAACAGTTATCTACGGAATCGCAATTTTATAGTACAGCTGGCCCCTATTTCACCAACGTGACAATTGTCAGTGACATATGTCGAGTGACGATCTATTATGTGTATATAAATTTGAAATGATAATGTTGTGTAACAAGGATTATTTTTCCTAGTCGACATACTAGTATATTTGTAAATTTGTCGGTAAATCTTGACATGAGAATAAAGCTGTGTCAGATTTACGTTACAATTGTAGTGTTTTGTGATTAACAGACGCGTATTTTCAAAGGGACAGGGAAGGGGTAGCAGTCGGACCTGTCAGCGGGGTGAAATAGGGTCCTGTTTTATGAAAATAAATTAAACATTTTGATTTTTTTTGATTAATAGATCAGTTTTGTTCAGAAGTAACTAACGCTTATTTTGTTTTTATTTTCAGTTTTTTTAAGGCAGTTGAGTTTTTTTAAATTTCTGAATGTGATGTCCCTGTGTAAATAGTAACTTAAAAATGTGTTCTAACATGTTGTATTATATTTGGAATATACTAATAAAATTGTTAGCTTTCATTTGGCATCCGTATTGTCACAATATTTTTTCGCCCATTTTTTTGACCCTCTAACGGTTATTAATAAATCTAATAATAATCTCAAAATCTAATAAATTTCATATGTTGGAAGGCGTCTTTACGTAAATGTCTACACACAAACCTAATTGGTTTTATATTTCAAAACAAGTCACCTTAAGATGACAAACAAATGAATATCGTAAAAATTGTAGTTATCTATTTACCCTTTGCTGCCGTCGAATTAATACCGCTCGTTCTTGGGATATAAATGTTTGTTTACGCGGACAACATATGATTTGCAGTTGTACTCCTGAAGCTATTAGAGTTAACACATTTTTAATTATATTATTTTGACTTAGTGGTCATTCTTCAATATTACCAAGTTGAGTTGGATTAGATTAGGATCATATAACCATCTGGTGTCAACTGGCTCTCCCAGGGAACCTGCAACACGGCAACAGAAAATACAGGTAGGTTTTTAGTGGGTAGCCCCCTCCTCTCCTTCCGTTAGCGACAGTTGAAATCTATCACTGGTAATTTACACCGCCAACTATGACCGAATCAATCGATTTCTCTGTTCTTCCAGTGAGTTCATAATCATAATCATAATCATTTATTTGCCATATTATGTACATAAGTATACATGCAAATATATATAAATTGAAGTCGGTTAAAATTATAATTTACAATACGATATACATATAGTTGAAGTTATTGTTTACAGCAGCACTTGATCATTCAAAGTTTAACTACTAAGTTAAAACTAAGTTTAAAACTCTCTTTCTCTCTCTTCTTCTTTTTCAACCATTATCCACCCAATGCTGAGTGTAGGTCTGTTCCAAAGCACGCCATTATATCGGTTTTGTTCCCTTCGCATCCAGCTCTTCCCAGCCACTCTAACAAGATCGTTAGTCCAACGCATCGGTTGCCTGCCCACATTTCTGTGTCCCGTTCTTGGCCTCCTCTCTAGCACCCGTCTACTCCACCTGTGTTAGTGTGTAGTTAAAACTCTGCTGTAGCTCAAATAAGCATCTTCTTTCAGCACAATGCTCCTGTTGATACTAGCGGCTGTGCTGGCCGGTCTGTTGGGCTGGCTGGCGGTTCTCTTCCATCAGCGCAACCAGTACTGGGCCAGGCGAGGGATCCCGCACACTCCGCCGCATCCCATAGTCGGCAGCTTCTCCTTCTTGTTCAAAAAAAATGTGGTAAGTTGATGAAAGACCGTAAGTGGGTCATATAATAATGCAAATTTAAAGTACAATATTAAAAGCCTGTAAAAGTGTTTGAACCATGTTTCAAAATAAAAAAAGTACAAATGTAATAAATAAATACAAATATGAGATTTAAAATAAAATCTTATTTGTCATACTTAAGTAAATATGGTGCCAAGCAGAGATAATAATAATATTATAATAACTAAATTATCTGGTAGTAAAATTCTGGTAGTCTAATCAGGTCCGTTTCTCCAAGACGGAACTCTTCAAACGGCTAATGGCATCGACTTGAAATTTGATACAGATGTAGTTGTTTGATGACAAAATAGGTCACTCAACAATCAGTGTATCAAAAAATGCTAAATTAAAAATAAAACCTTGTACTCCGCAGGGCATTTGGATGCGTGACCTTCGTTTGCAGCACTCGTCGCCTTTGGTCGGCATCTGGGTATTCTGGAAGCCTGTGCTGGTAGTAGCCGACCCTCAGATCGCGCGCCGCGTCCTTATCCAGGACAGCGACCTGTTCCGGAACAGATATATCAGTTCCGGGAAGTCTGACCCTATTGGATCTCAGAACCTCTTTACTGTTAACGTGAGTAGAATTATTTCCATCATCATCACGGCCTGCACAGGTTGTAACATTTAAATAGGTCCGTATGGGAATATCTGAAACTATAAGACATACGAAGATCTGGCTCTTATTAACCATGTCATCGATTTTAGTACCTAAGATAAAAAAACTGCATTCACACATAAAAAAAACTTGTTCTCAGCTTGGAAATCGAACCAGGTCGTTTTGAAAAATAAAACTTACATTATTTCTATTTGGATATCGATAGTTTAGGTCATGACCAATAAATGTTACAGTTAAACACGATATCTAGAATGAATAAAATGCATTGTATTTCATATTCTTTAATAATGTAAGTTTTAATTTTACAAAACGTCCGGGTGCAATTCTCCAGCTGAGTACAAGTTTTTTTTAAATGTATGATGCAGTTTTTTTTGTTACTAAAATCGGTGACATAGTTCCTAAGAACAGATCCTCGTTTATGTTATAGTTTCAGACTTAAAGCTGAGACAAGCTTATATAGCGGAGAGGGTCAAGGAACATATTGCAGCTGTTAAAAATCGCCAGGTAAATAAGTCAGCCATTTGTTGGAGCCAGGGCCAAACCACTGGATTGAGCTTCACAATCCCAAAATTCTGTCCACGGAACGTCATTTTTACTCAAGAATGGTACGTGAAGCAGTTGAAATAAAAAAGCAGAAAAATGACAACCGGGACGATGGATATAAGCTTTCATCTTCGTGGAATACTGTTATTAATTAGTGTTGGCGTCGGGATGAATGTGCGATGGGGTGACAAGGTGACAAATAAAAATTACCAAGTGCGGGTAGTTCGAAAGACTCGCGCTGCTAGGCAGACTTGACACCCCACACTTCAGTCAACTCATGACCACGGCTACTGCAATGTTGCCGAAACGTCGAGGTAAACATTACTCGTGTATGTTAGCGTGATAAGTCCCGGTGGTGGTATTTTGACTATGAGTTTCAGACTTCCCCATACTGACTGACCTAAATTTTACAACTCAAATTGAGAGGATTGAATCCTAGATCCCACGCGGGCCCAGCGCGGATTGGAAACTTTACACCACTTCACACACTGTTGAGTTGCTAGTTGCTGGTTGTGGTCTTTTCCGGCGCCTTTAATGGCCCGTGGCCTCCAGTCTAGTAGAAAGCCATATTTGCTGGCTATGTGACTGGCCGATTCACATTATAACTTGTCACTCACGGGACTTAGAGTAGACACCACTCGTGGCTACGGCCACTGCAATGTGGTCGAAACGTCGAGGTAAATATTACTAGCGTGAGAAGTCCCGTGTAGTATTTAACTATATTGTTATTCTGATGTCGATGTCAGAGACTTTAATAATCTTAACTTAAAAAAAATATCCTCAATGAAACTCTATAAAAAACCGAAACGAAGTATTCTTTAAGTTGGAATTAGCAGTGGTCGCAGACAACAAAATAAACTAGAGACGTCATTTATCCAGGCTTTTCCAACAGGATCCAACATGGACGAATGTGAGACGTCGCTTGACGTATATCTTCACTGCGGCCAAGCTGAAAGCCATGCAAGAGTTCACCACAGGAAAATCACAAGATGTCGTCAACCGCATCAAAGAGTACAACTCTGAAAACAAGCCTGTTGATCTGAGGGTATGTATTGCGCGAGAGAACCTTCAAAGTATTTAGGGTGTACTTCAATTTTTACTTAAGTACATTTACAAGGTACAACAAGAGGCGTTCATTCTCACAGTAGTGACTACTAGTGACATGTCATCAACAAACATGACGCATTCTGTTTCTAAGTTTATCTTCTTTCTTCTTTATTTATGGAGTTTACGTAAAGAATTCTTCGCTTTTTGGTCTTGAGCCGAGCCGAAAATCATGTCACCGACACAACACCAATTCTATTGCAGTATTATGTACACACAACTGTATAATTTTAGTACCGATCGTCAAAGCCTAGTGCTGATCCTTAGTGTTGGTTTTAACTTAATGTTATTTTTTTTCAGGTTCTTTTCTCTGACGTTACCACGGATATATTTGGGACATTTGCGTTTGGCATCCAGACGGATTCTGTGAAGACTGGGGACAGCGTGCTTCGCGCCGTTACTCGCACCTTTCAGGAATTTGATGTGTACCGTGGGATGTGTTGGCTCAGTATATTCTTCTGGCCTGGCCTTGTTGATATCTTCAGGTATATCTGTTTTATCTTTATCTGTTTGTACTTTATCTTTAGAGAACTCTGGTTTTAGGTACCCGTGTCAAAAGTACTTCACGCTATTGCTCTCGGTGATCTGTGTATCTATCATAGTAACCTTTTTGTTGCTCAAGTGAACAGCGAAATGTGAATCAGATTCTCAAAATAAGGGTTCCTTAGTTACATAGAAGTTATATGAAAAATAAAGTTATTTTTTGCCTATCATTGATTTTTGGACTTTGCAGAACCACGGTATTTTTTTGCAATATTCTCCTAATTACTCATCACTAACTGGTTTGTTTTATAAATATATTTTTTCTGCGAATATTAATCATTTTGACATAATATTTCCCGCAGATTTTCACTGTTCCCGAAGAAAACGACGGATTTCTTCAAAAAAACAGTTAACGAAATCATTGAATACAGAATAAAAAACAAAGTCGAGAAGTCAGATCTTCTGGATGCTTTAATAAAGATGAAAAAAGAAGGACTTGATGAAGGACAAGGTGAGTTTAAATAATAATGATCTAGTCATATCAAAACAGCATTATTTATATTAGACTATGTTGGCCCACTGTTCGACACAGGTCTCTCCCATAGCAAACCATCAAACATTAAGCATCAACAACTGGTACTTGTTTGTTAAATAGATTAAGCTTATTCATCCTTGCTAGTGGAATAATCCTACTAATATTATTGTTGTCTTGTCAATGTCACTTGTCTGTTCAATCAAATATTCAATCAGTCAGATTGTTTGCCTTTTGCCTTGCTTGATAAACGCGAACGTATTTTTGGGATTTATTGATATATTATTATTCTCTCCCGAAGCGCTCGATCTGTCGATAACGCCGCGCAATTAGATGTAGAACTTTGACTCGACGATTTGTTTTGTCAACAACTTTAACAATATGTTTGTTACTCAATTGCGCAATGACTTCTAAACGATTTTAATGAATTTTGTATGTAAATAACTCATGTTTCGGGGAAAGACATAATAGTAGTTTTATTCAGGAAAATTGCTTAGTTCCTGTAGGAAAGCGATAAATGAATTAATCGCAGACGAACTCACGGGCACAGGGCGGACACGCCATACAAAATACGCGTTCTTGAATCTACATAGGCACGACGATGTCTGTACACGCGTCAATGTGTGCGTAAGCTGCACAGGGCTGACTATCGCAAAACCCTAGTACTATAGGGTATGTAGGTATGACTTAAATGTGTAAATAAATGTAATCGTTAATCATATATTTTTATTTAAACCTACTTAAAATGTGTCTGTCTATGTATTTAAGCATTATTATTTTAAATTACAATAAATATATGACTACAAACTTGAACGAATTATTCGGTACCTAATTAGTTATTTCATGTCGTATTAATCGCGATACTTTTAGAAAGCATTATTATTAAGAAAAGGAAGTAGGCAGGGTAGGAACCTCAATTTCTCGCGCGCCCACTGACAAGTTGGCGCTTGCTCGCGGAGTCACGGCCACCGAGCCGAGCAATGAACTGCCTGTTGGAACTTTTTGGTGTTTTGTAAACCTAGTTATAAAGCTTTGTTTCTTCTGGTTGTGACAAAGTCACTCGTTATTCTTTTGCTTGTCGCGTAGCACGTTATTTTTGAATACATTTTATTTTCTTCAGTTTAAAGCTTGTTTTACCTAAAATATACAATATCTATCAGGTTATGGGACCTACGCACGTTTTATAGCAAGTTTTAATCATTTCGCGGAAAAATATTATCTCTTGTAGTCCAAGATACGTCGTAAAAATGGCGTCAAACATTTCTTCAGTTTCTTCAATAGAAAAATTATCTGGCGTAAGTAATTATAATACCTGGAAATATATGATGAAGATGATACTGATTCATGAGGAATTGTGGGACTATGTTGGAGAAAAAGAAGCGAAAGATGAAGATTCTAAAAAGGTTCAAAAAGCGCTTGCGAAGATTGCTTTGTCGGTTCAACCGGTAGCGTTCCCGAACATAAGAAACGCTACGACGGCGAGACAAGCATGGCAAAACCTAGAAAAGGCATACGAGGATAAGGGTCTATGTCGAAGATTAGCGTTACTTCGAACGCTATTCGCTACAAAATTATGCGAATGTGACAGCATGGATTCCTACATCAATAAAATCATGGAAACATCGCAATTGCTGAGTGATATTGGTTCAGCATTAGATGATGACTTTGTCGCTGTCATTATGTTGAGTGGATTGACAATTGAGTATGAACCGTTAATAATGGCGTTAGAAAACTCAAATGTGACGCTGTCAACAGAAACCGTAAAAGGAAAACTTCTGCAAGAAGACCAACGACGGAATAAATGTGACGGCGGGACCGCGCTTGCTGTGCGAAAACCGTTTAAGCCGAAGTGTTTTAAATGTAAGAAAACAGGACATTATTTTAAGGATTGCCCAGAAAAGTCCGGCACCAAAACACAAGGCGGTAAGCAACGTAGTCCGGGTTCGAGTTCTAGCGGTGTCAAGTCCCCGTCAAAGGCATTGATAACAGCTCTGTCTGTGGGAATCAAGCGAGACGTCTGGTACATAGATAGCGGAGCAACAAGTCACATGTGCAATGATCGCTGTGAGATGTTTGATTTTAAAAAGGAGAAGCCTAAAGAAGTGAATATAGCCAACGGAGATGTCTTGATGACAGCTGGTCGTGGATCGGTGCAAGTTACGTTGAAAGATAATTGTGTAAGGACGATAAGTAATGTATATTTAGTTCCTGAATTGTCTGTAAACTTGTTATCTGTCAGCGCTATGGTAAAGAAAGGTTACGATGTTGTGTTTAGTTCTGATGGGTGCATTGTAAGTGACGGTGAGGAAGTCCTAGCCTCCGCTACACTGAGAGATGGTGTTTATCAACTCGACGCCATAGAAGCAGGGTCTGCTTTGTGTAGTGTGGCAGCCTCGAAGGTTGCGTCCGTATCTTTATGTTTAGATACAGGTGACAGCGAGGTGCTGCGGCAGGAGAAGGGTGTGGCTGCTGTTGAGCAGGCTGTGCGTGCGCCGTCTACCGCTTCGCAGACTCAAGAACTTTGGCATCGTCGCCTAGGCCATTTGAACAGCAGGAGTATGGAGCTGTTGAAAAAAGGTATGGCAACTGGAATATCATATGATAGTAGTGACTTTCGTAATTGTATTTCTTGTATTGAGGGAAAACAAACTAGATTGCCTTTCCCAAAGAAATCTGAAAGTAGGGCCAGTGAACTTCTAGGCTTGGTGCATAGTGATCTATGTGGTCCGATGCCGTGTGCATCGTTTGGTGGATCAAAATATTTTTTGACATTTATTGATGATTTTTCTAGGAAGACGTTTGTATATTTTCTTAGATGTAAAGATGAAGTTTTTGATTATTTTAAAGAATTTAAAGCCTTGGTTGAAAACCAGACTGATAAAAAGATCAAAATACTTCGTAGTGACAATGGTGGTGAATATGTTAATTCAAATTTTCAGAACTTTCTGAAGACACATGGGATTCAACACCAGACTACGGTTCCATATTCAGCACAGCAGAACGGCGTCGCGGAGAGAGGAAACCGCACGGCCATGGAGAAAGCACGCTGCATGCTTCGAGATGCTGGTCTGAAGAAGGAGTTTTGGGCAGAAGCTGTTAATACAGCTGTCTACCTCAAGAACCGCTCGCCCACTAAAGCAGTGATGGGGTGTACTCCTGAGGAACGCTGGTCAGGTACACGGGCAAATGTTTCTCATTTACGTATTTTTGGTTGTCAAGCTTATGCTCTTCAGCAAAAACGGGATAAATTAGATCCGAAAGCTAAGAAGTACATATTTGTGGGATACTGTGATCAAACAAAAGGTTACAGATTGATGGATCCTGCATGTCCAACCAAATGTTTCAAAGCAAGAAACGTGACGTTTTTAGAAAATGTTTTTTGGGACGGCGAAAATAAGGTTCCTGGTTTACATTGTACACATGAATTGACGTGTAACAATGTTGAACGTCGTGTTGAGAATTTTAATAATTCTAATGTGAGCTCTGATACGTCTGAAGTTAGTGAAATTCCTACAAACGCTCAGAGAATTAGTACCATCACAGTAGATGATTCTGTAAGCGAGAGTAGCGATACTCCAGATGATCCTGCCGATTTAACTTACTCCCCAGGTGATTCCACGTTAGAAAACTACTCTGGAATCTCGACTGACGAGTATGAGGAAGCTGCAGAGGAGTCCTGTTTAGTTCACAATTTGCGTAGTGAAGCAAAGGATCCTGAAACTGTGCAGGAGGCATTGACTGGTGCTGAAGCTGAGAACTGGAAAGCTGCGATGGAAGATGAGTATAAATCTTTCATAGACAATAAATGCTGGACCTTGACTGACAGAAGAAACGAGCAAAGACCGGTAAAATGTAAGTGGATTTTCAAGAAGAAACTCGGTCTTGACGGTGAAATACTGAGATACAAAGCTCGCTTAGTCGCAAAGGGATATACGCAAAAATATGGTGTAGATTACCAAGAGACGTTTTCCCCGGTAGTCAGGTACTCTACGATCCGTACATTATTGGCGCTAGCAGCGGAATTCGATATGGACATCGAACATTTAGATGTTAAAACAGCCTTTTTAAATGGAGACCTACGAGAAACCGTTTACATGGAACAGCCAGAAGGCTTTAAAATAAAAGGAAAAGAAGATAAAGTATATAAACTGAACAAGGCAGTATACGGTCTCAAACAGGCTTCAAAATCTTGGTATGAAAAGATAAATGGCGTATTAATTAATGTTCTGAAGTTTAAGCACGTACATTCTGAACCTTGTGTGTATGTGAAATCGAGTAACAATTCATTGATGATCATCGCCCTGTATGTAGATGATATAATTTTGTTCTCATCAGCTGGATGTCAAAAGTCGGAAATTAAAGAAAAACTCAATAGAGAGTTTGAAATAAAAGATTTAGGGCCAGCTAGTCATATCCTTGGCATGAGACTTCGGAGACAAGATGCGAAAATCAAGTTAGACCAATCTAATTACATCAAGAAGGTTCTTGACAGGTTTAATATGTCAGATTGCAAACCTGCTCGAACACCGATGGAAACTGGTGTAAAACTTGTGAGGTCTACGCAAGGAAAATGTACTAATGACTATCGTGGCTTAATAGGCTGTTTGATGTACATTGCGGTATGTACGCGGCCTGACATCGCTCACGCTGTAAGCTCGCTGAGCCAGTTCAACGAGGCTTACGACGAGTCACACTGGAAGGCAGCAAAAAGGATACTTCGTTACCTTAAAGGCACGATTGATTTTTGCTTAACTTTTCAAAAGACTGGGTTGACTATCAACGCATATGCGGATGCTGATTGGGCGGCGAACGAGACTGATCGTCGTTCTTACACGGGTTTTGTTTTTAAAATAGGAAGCTCTGTAGTCTCTTGGGAAAGCAGAAAACAGAAGACTGTTGCTCTTTCGAGCACTGAGGCGGAATACATGGCGCTGTCTGACACGTGTAAGGAGGCCCTGTTTCTACGGCAATTCTTATTTGAAGTGATTGGTAAGCAATTTAAAATTTCTATTTATAATGATAGTCAATCTGCACAGAAGTTGTGTTTAAATGCAATGTTCCACAGCAGAACTAAACACATCGATGTACGACATCACTTTATACGAGAAATCGTAAATAAGGGTACAGTAGTCATAAGCTATCTGTCTACTGATCAGATGGTGGCTGACTTGTTAACTAAACCACTGACCAAAGATAAACATGACAAGTTTGCATGTCAATTGTTTATTACTTAGTTAATTGTTTTGTTTATTTGATAGTGGTTTGTAAAGTGTTAAGTTATTTATGCAAGTGGATTTGTTTATTTATAATATAGTTTTATAACTAGTTTAAGGGCCAGTGTTGGAACTTTTTGGTGTTTTGTAAACCTAGTTATAAAGCTTTGTTTCTTCTGGTTGTGACAAAGTCACTCATTATTCTTTTGCTTGTTGCGTAGCACGTTATTTTTGAATACATTTTATTTTCTTCAGTTTAAAGCTTGTTTTACCTAAAATATACAATATCTATCACTGCCGGCGCGCGGATTTCACGGAAAATTATGTGACTTTGTACGAGCGACAAATTATTAGAATATGACTAATTTTCGGGTTTTTAGGAAATAATTTTCGGAAATAGTTTTACATTCCCTAAGCAATTTTTTTTTTACGTGGTGTGTTGGCAGACAAATCTTTCGTAGTCTGTGTTGAACAATCTGAAACACTCGGAATTGAAGTTTGTGAAGCATCTTCTATTGTTGATATGCGCTGAGAAATACTATATTCAGTTTGAGTATATTTTGTTCGATCTAGACGAATATCTTGTGGCAAATTTTGAGTCGGAACTGCATCACGTTTTAATTTTTTTTCCAGACGATCTGTATTTTTAAAGTGTAAATCACAAATGTAGTAAAGTAATTGACGTTTAAATTTTCCACAGTTTTATTGTTTAAATCTGAACGAACGGACGCTACGACCCATAGTTTGCACCTGAAATTAAAAAAAAAAGTAAATGATAATAAAATTTAATCCGTAGGTACCTACTCGAAGAGCCTAATCGCGTATTATAATAGCGTAATAAGAAAATAGCGTAGTAAGAAAAGAGCTATTTTAAAATAGTAAAATACTCTCTAAGTGATCAAAATAATTATTACGACCGCGCGGACGAAAACAAAGTTACAGCGTTCGGAAGATCATGTGAGTGGCGACTCGCGACTGCACGACTGTATGGCGGCATAGAAAGAGATAGCTGCGGAAAGTACTTAGGTATCGTTTGTCTAAATTAAGTGTTTAAAAACAAGTGAGTGTATACCTAGTTTATTTTGTAAAGACAATTTGTTATATAATTAGTATAGTGATTGTAGATAAGATATTGAACTATTGATAGGAAAGAATTAATAAATCATTTTTACAAATACCTACCGACTAATATAAGACGTCTATTTATACATTATAGGTACAAAATTTTAAACCTAGGTATTGGCTTTTTCCCCCAGTTACCTAATACCTACATTGTACATGTTGCTAATTAAAGTTGGTTAGGTACATTACCTACCTTTTTTCGTCCTTTGGAAATCGAAAAAAACTCCTTTTCTTATCTTTGGCTGTTGACAAACACCCATACAATGAACAGTTTATCATCATTTCGCAAAGTTATTGCTCCCGAACTTAGTGCCGTGCGACGGTGCGGCCGACATACATCGCGTTGCGCGCCCGACTGCTTTCCTACGGTTTTCCTACAATCTGCGCTTGAGGGGTGGGGGTAACTCGAACCGGTGCGGGGCGGAGCGTGTCCATTCTGTATGCCAGTACTATTATATATTCTGTGTCACGGGCAACAGCTACTTAAATATACTGAGTAGGAAGTATAGTAGTTGGAAGACGCTATCCAGATTAATTTCTTTCCAACTAAATTTATGAACTAGCGTTTCTTATATAGATAAATTCGGAGAGCTTACATAAGTGTAGTGGAAGCGTAAGAAGAAACTTTCAAATTTTTTTTCCTTAATATTACTTACCTTTAGCAAGTGGAATAAATTGAGCAGCGGTGAATAACAAAAAAAAAGAAAGTAGTGTAAAGTGAACATAAAATTTTAATTGCTCAAACTATTTAAAATAATTAAACAGTAGACGTGATGATGATAAAATGATTGGTTCCAGAATTCGATGACAATCTTTTGGCTGCCCAGGCAACCATTATGCTGCAGGGCGGGTTCGATACAACAGCTGGCACTCTAACATTCACCATGAATGAACTTGCTCACTACCCTGATATTCAGGTAATCAAATACCAAAATCTAAATTTGAAAACCAACGCTGGACTGCTTGTCCAGCATTGATGAGACTGGAAACTACTGCCTCAAAAGTGTTTTGTGCACTTATTTTATTTATAATTTGTAAATATTTTGCTCGCTGTTTCTGATACTGCTCTTTTTATATCTGTTTTTAGCAATGAAGAAAAATAGGCAATGTGAGACCCTTTTAGATAGTTCTTTTGATTCTTCCATCGTTTTCGGATATACCATGTTAGTTAAGTTCCAAGAAGAACACGTTGAACGATACTTGACCAAAACATTTTTTTTTACAGACAAATAATTATTTGTTTTGATACTTTATCCGGCCATGAAACATTACCTTGCAAGGTCTGTGTCTATCGTTTTACAGGAGAGGCTTTACAACGAGCTGGTTGAAGCTAAAGAACAGAAAAACAACGAAGATTTAGGCTTCAATGATTTAGAAAAACTTACTTACCTCAATTGTGTCATAAAAGGTAAATAATGTTGTAATAACCTAACCCATAAAATAAGATAAAATGCATGCAATTTATACCCGTTGCATAAACATCTTTCCGTAATAAATGATTATTATTATTATTTAATTATGTTTTGTTGATCTATAAACAATTTTGGCAATACTTTTAACTAATTCAGTCTTTCAATTCTTAAATCTTCAATTCCAGCACTAGGTTTGCAACCTTAATTTAAAAATATCACCCAGATCGCTATTATTGAGCAGAGTGCTTTCAATTTCAATTCAAGTCAAATTACTTATTTCATTTCGTTTTTGGTTACTAGTATTTTTTTCTGTAATGTCTGGTTTCTTAATTATTTCGTGGTGAATATTAATTGTTTTTTATTTGAATTGTCAGAGGTCCTGAGGAAGTACCCTCCAATGGGCTGGCTGGACCGCGTCGCTGCTACCGACTATCCCATCAATGCCAAGCTCACCCTCCCCCGCGGCACTCCGGTCTACGTCAACGCCATCGGGATGCACTATGACCCTCAGTACTTCCCTGATCCACATGTCTTCAACCCTGATAGATTCTTGCCAGAGAATGAAAGCAGCGTCGTTCCGTTCTCATACATGCCGTTTGGAGATGGACCTAGAATGTGCATTGGTAAGTTTAAATCATTGATAGACCAAGTGGTCTGTATCGACATCTAGTGTTTGATAAACTTAGGCACTATTACTACCGTATTATTGAAATCTTATTCTTTCTAAAAGACATTATGAAAGTATGTTGATTGGAATGTAAGTACTTATTTGATTTCTGAACCGAGTGTGATTTTTTTTGAAAATCCGCCTGTATTTAAACAGTTTCTATATTGATTAAAGTCGAGAACATGGTTTCTCAGATTAGATTTTTCTGTGCTTTAGTTTCAGGGTTACCCATACTTTATCCATTTAAGGGTAAGGCCGCGAATTTTGACCAATGTGACATAGAAATAACATAAAAAAAATACGTGACGTTACCATAAAACGTAACGCAAATTTTCATAAAGCCTAGATCAAACTGGTAAAAATTCCCATTAGATAACGTATGTATGAAAAAAAAATACATCTCATATAATAAAGTGAAGTTTTAATTTTTACTAGAACTTTCTGACGATACTGATCTTAAATCTGTCCTATATGAGATCTATAGAGCTAAACATGAGAATGTGGAAGTAGAAGTACCCTCTAGTTGACGAACATCTTTCCAAAAGTGTATCTTTACATGCCTCTCTAACACTGACAATAAGGTGCACATTTATAAGCATAACGAATTTGGATGTGGTTTTTTTTTATTCAACTGGATGGCAAACGATCAAATGAGTAAGAGATCACCACCGCCCATAAAAATCTGCAACACCAGGGGTATTGCAGACGCGTTGCCAACCTAGAGGCCTATGATGGGATACCTCGTGCCAGTAATTTCACCGGCTGTCTTACTCACCACGCCGAAACACAACAGTGCAAGCATTGCTGCTTCACGGCAGGATTAGCGAGGAAGATGGTGGTAGCAATCCGGGCGGACCTTGCACAAGGTCCTACCACCTAGTTGTGAGCATGCTTGTGACTTCGACTGTACAAGCTATTAAATACCTCAAAGAAATGGCCAAAACCCTAAATCACAGGTTTTACCAATTTAGGAAGTAGTATCTTAGTTAAGTGGACAATGTAAAAAGATGTTTTTGGAAATAAATTATTATGATTATTAAGTTTAGGTAACAAATGAACTAAGTAGGTAAGTGAATCTCTCCGTTTGTCTCTCACTTTAAATACGCTATGCATGTAGCAGGGCGTGAACACAGAACTCGCCACAATTCTCTTGTGCCGATCCCTGCACCTACAGATTAAAATTTATTTAACTTCAAAATATCCATCTAACTAACTTACTGTGCGTGCAGTCATTGGAAACCTAATAATAAACTGGTGTAAGTTAGAATTTTTCTGTGTGAACTTCCTTTACCACATTTTTTCGTTACGTTATGTACAAAATACGTAGCATTTTGTAAAAATGTAACGTAATCGTAACGAAAGTGTAACGTATTTTATACAAAAAATCGTTTATCATGGTGAATAACGACATTTTGAACATAATAACACATGCCACTTACATGGAAAAGATTACCCTATCGTATGAAAAAACAACCAGTTAAAAATAATCACTACTTACCCTTAAAATCGAACAAGCACTTTCGACGTTTTTTCGAAAAAAAACCTCCGCGTCACTTTTGATGGCTGTTTGTCAACAAACTGATGAGATTTATTTATCTCATCGATGTTGCCCTATTAGAGTATTAGTTGCCAGTGTACAAAAACTAATTTCTACCGAAATTGGCGTTAAAGGTAGCTTAAAAAAGCGTCACCTAAGTATTCGTAACGAAAACGTGGTTTTTTGGCACGTGAAAAGAAATAAATATAAAACATGAAAATTATTTGATTATCATGATTCCGCAATCGGTAGGACTATCGTTATATCATAAAATTTCGTTTAAACAAAATCATGATCATGAGAAGTTAAATAGCATGAAAATAATAAGGTATTAAGTACTCGTGGTCAAAAAAAATAGTCAATTTTCGTTACGTTTTTGACGGTAATATATTTTTATTATTTTTTTAAAAGGGTTTAAATCAATTATCTCATTTGCGACCTTGAGAGTTTATATCGTGTCATATAATAAAAAAAAATTAAACCTCTAGGTGTTATCAGTTTTTTTTTATCAGCCTTCCAAATTTGAAACGTCCAAATTGGTCAAAATTCGCGGCCTTACCCTTAAATGGACACTCCTGTGTGTTTAAACCGTAGATAATATTTGAACTAATGATTTATTTATTTATAAACACATCACAACAATTATTACAATATTCACTTTAAGTCTAAGAAGGATGAGAAGTTTATTTAAAAAAAATTGTTTCAGGTATGCGTTTTGCACAGATGACCATGCGGACAGTCATCTCCGAAATCGTGTTAAACCTTCAACTAAAACCGAAACCTGGCTTCCCGACTCCAGACAAAGTAGAATTTGAGACCAAAGGGCTCTTCCTCTTACCGGGGGCGCCACTGTGCCTCGATTTCGTTCCCAGAAACTAAACTGACATTGGGCTCGATAAAGCATCTATGAAACTGTTATGAATTCATGAAAATGTGATGAATACGAAAGTAATCCATACAAATATTATAAATGCGAAAGTGTGTTTGTATGTTTGTGTGTTTGTCCGCCTTTCACGCTACGGAGCGACGGATCAACGTGAGTTTTGGCATAGTTTGTTTTATGGGCCCGAGAGTGACACAGGCTACTTTTTATAACGGAAGAATGCACAGTTACCACGCGGGCGGAGCCGCGGGCAAAAGCTAGTAAACAATAACAGAATAGATTTGTTGTCGCATATTCTCGTACATATACACATACAAACTTCCGCATTTAAAATATTAGTTGGAGTAAAGATAAAGAAGATAACGTTCCCGCTTGAGAGACCGTAGGTTAAAAAAACTACCTCATCTTTTTTAAATAATGATCACAGTTGGGTATAATATATTTTATTTTATTGCAGAATCATGTTTTATTATTTCGATGTATAACTCGTATTGTGAAGTTGTGTGTGAGTCTAAAACGCTCTGCAAAGCCACGCAATATGCTTAAAGTTAATAAAATTATAAAGAGGTGTATTGATTATTATTTACATTACATTTAGGTCACCAAGTTTAGTGAAATGTTTATCAGTGGTTAGTTGTACCTATGATCCGTAATTTAAGTAATAACATATTTTGTCAATTAGGAATGTTCTTAATTTTTTTGAATATACTACGGATTGCCTGCCTAAACGATTTTGGAATTTTATTTGTCACTTGTATACATTTAAACCAAAAATTCTTATCTTTGCTTGCTTTGAATAGATATGGGTCTTTGCGGGTAAAAAGTGATGATTCTAACTATACCTACATAATACAGTCAACCAATGTGATTTTTAGGCTACTATAGAACCTTGCCATAGTAAATAATTTCTAAAGCAATGCTTTTTGTATGATGTAAATGTTACAAAAGATAAGGTTCTGTGGAGGCCTAGGAATCAAATTGATTGACTGTACACATGTTGTAGCTATTCATTAGTATGGAATGGACACTAAGCGAAACGCAAGTGCGCCACCTAGCGGCGTAGGTAGAAAGCCTGCTTTCAAAATAAAAAAAACCGCATTCAAATCGATTAACCCGTTTAAGAGCTACGGTGCTATAGGTATCCGTTTTTTTCGGAACTAACGTTTGGCAACCTGCTTCATTTCGCAACTTTTCATTTCGCAAACTCTAAAACTGAAAATATTTCAGGATTTATTTCACGGCCATATCGTGTACAACCCTTTAGGTTAGGTTAGGTTAGTTTTATTAAAATTCTGAAATATTTACAGTTTCAGAAATATTAAACAGTTGGGAAATGAATCAAGTTGCCAAACGTTAGTTGCGAAACATTAGTGAATCGCCACAGACAGACATACAGACACACATAGCGGTCAGACTTATAACATCCCTCTTTTTGTTAAAAAGAGATACCTAGTGAATACAATTGCGAGTGTCAGAGCGTTAGACAATACGGAAATGGGTCTGAATCAGACCGAAGCGAGACCATAGCCCACAACCACAAACCAATTAACTTAACAAAATCACGCGTGCATACAAATTGCATATAAACTTCTAAATATTGTTCAAACTTTGTTTGTTGAATAAATCATTTATCTGTGTTGTCTGCTTCGCGAACAATTTGAATGTGGTGCTACAATTAATCACCATCAGAGCACAGGCCTCATATCACAATGAGTGGGCACTGGTTGGTAGCTTCACATCATCATCATCATCATCATCAGCCTACAGCAGTCCACTGCTGGACGTAGGCCTCTTCCATGGCGCACCACAACACTCTGTCTTCAGCCCCTCGCATCCATCCGCCGCCAGCGATCCTCTTAAGATCATCCGTCCACCGTGCCTCAGGACGCCCTACGCTACGTTTTCCCGTCCGTGGTCTCCATTCGAGGACTCGTCTGCTCCACCGTTCATCGGTCCTGCGACAGACGTGGCCAGCCCAACGCCACTTCAACGAACTAATTCTCTGAGCAATGTCAGTGACTTTCGTTCTTTGTCGCTTCACATTACACCATTGAATTCTTAGTCAAAATTACCACAAACAAGACTTGTCACGCTAAAACACACGATTTTTATGTGGTAGAGTCACTGTAACCACTTACTGGCTGCAGTACGAATGGGCCGGCTCGACCGGGTTAGTACCTACGACTGTACGGTATTTGACTATTTTGTATATGTTTTATAAATTAAAACTACACAATGCCTGTTTTCGAATAGAAAATCAATTTTTAAGCTACCTTTACAAATAACAAAGTTATAAAGGTTTGAAATTCAAGATCAGGCAGAGAAAGACATACTGGCATGTGACGTCACACGCCAGTACCGCCATACTTGCTGCATAGAGAAAAGCGTTTGAGAAAGAGACAGGTATATAGACTTTTCAAAAAATCACTATAAATCTAATTTTCAACCGATTTAAATTCTCTCTTCGCTAAACACTATCTGTTTATCTATATCTATATAAATAAAAATGAATCGTAAAATGTGTTGCTAAGCGCAAAACTCGAGAACGGCTGGACCAATTCAGCTATTTTTTTTTTCATATCATCGCTAAAGTCCAGGGAAGGTTTTTATGAAGAGAAAAACTGGAAAAATTGCTGGGAAAAAGAAAATGCGAGTATGGAAGTGCGGTAATTAATGCATCACCTGTGGGTTTTAGTAAAATGCGGAGTGATGTGAATGTTTGCTACTCAATTTTATTTAGGCGTTTTGTTTTATTAATCCCCCTTATTTTGCATTTGCATGCTTGCTTGCTTGGCTGGAAGATGTTTGGACCTATAGTGTGTGAAATAGGGACGTTTTCTTCCATTTTTTTTTCGTACACTACTTTTTTCGTTTAAAGTGGAACGAAGATTGCCGAGTAAATGAGTTTTATGACATGAGTAGGTACCTTAATACTACCTACTAAATAATAACAAAAACAAATTTAAATGAACTAAAATAATTTCCTTGCTCACCCGCGACCTTACGAGTGTAGTGTGGTGGTGGTGATGGATGGGTTTGTGTGATTTGTGTGTGTTCTTACAGTGTGGAGGTGGAGGAACTGCATGAACACGCATATTTTGCATAAGCTTAGCTATCGTAAGGTCGCGGGTGAGCAAGGAAATTATTTTAGTTCATTGATATGGACCTCCGCAAAGTAACGCCTGATTCAATAAATTATTTAAAAACAAATTTGTTTACGTTCCTCAATTTACATTGACTGATTGATTTATTTTGTGTTTTGATTTAATCTATTTATACTCATGCCACCTATAAGACGAGGCGAAGCAATTTGGGTCGAAGAACTCGAAATGCTACAAACCAAGCTAATTATCAGAGTAATCGAACAGCCCAGCAACGTCAAGAGCGAAATGAAATTGAAAGGATTCGGATAGCACAAACCCGTGCAGAGCGCGTGCGTGAGCTGAGTGCAGCTAATAATGTTATAAGTTTTAATCGAGCTGCTTTCAATTACAATGTTACAATTGACTACAGTGCCTACCAATGCGTTGCTATTGGATCTATGAACTCAGTTTGCCCATATTGTAAGGCATTGAAGTACAAAAATTAAGCCGCTGGATTGTGTTGCGCAAATGGCAAAGTGAAATTAATACCATTGGTGAAATTAATATATATATTATATATATTTAAAGTACCCAAAAAATCTGTTCTGATATATTAGGTAGTGAAAATTAATAATTTCATCATATGCGGCATCATCACCAGAATTTAATTATAACAGATAAGTTTTCTACATCATTATATTTAGTGTAGATAGCCTAGATTTCTGTAGACTTGCTTGCTTCCATGCTCGCTTGCATGCTTGCTTGCTTGCTTGCATACTCGCTTGCTTGCTTTCTTGCATGCTTGCTTGCATGCCAGCTTGCATGCTTGCTTGCTTGCTTGCATACTCGCTTGCTTGCTTTCTTGCATGCTAGCTTGCATGCTTGCTAGCATGCAAGCTTGGTTACACGCTTCCATGTTCGCTAGCGTGCATGCTTGCTTGCATTCTTGCATGCCTGCTTGCATGCTTGGTTACATGCTTCCATGTTCGCTAGCGTGCATGCTTTCTTGCATGCTTGCTTGCATGCATGCTTGGTAACATGCCTCCATGTTCGCTAGCGTGCATGCTTGCTTGCATGCTTGCTTGCATTCTTGCATGCCTGCTTGCATGATTGGTTACATGCTTCCATGTTCGCTAGCGTGCATGCTTGCTTGCATGCATGCTTGGTTACATGCTTCCATGTTCGCTAGCGTGCATGCTTGCTTGCATGCATGCTTGGTTACATGCTTCCATGTTCGCTAGCGTGCATGCTTGCTTGCATGCTTGCTTGCATGCATGCTTGGTTACATGCTTCCATATTCGCTAGCGTGCATGCTTCTTGCATGCTTGCTTGCATGCTTGCATGCCTGCTTCCAAGCTTGCATGCCTGCTTCCAAGCTTGCTTGCATGCTTGCTTGCATTCTTGCATGCCTGCTTGCATGCTTGGTTACATGCTTCCATGTTTGCTAGCGTGCATGCTTTCTTGCATGCTTGCTTGCATGCATGCTTGGTAACATGCCTCCATGTTCGCTAGCGTGCATGCTTGCATGCTTGCTTGCATTCTTGCATGCCTGCTTGCATGATTGGTTACATGCTTCCATGTTCGCTAGCGTACATGCTTGCTTGCATGCTTGCTTGCATGCATGCTTGGTAACATGCCTACATGTTCGCTAGCGTGCATGCTTGCTTGCATGCTTGCTTGCATGCTTGCTTGCATGCTTGCTTGCGTGCTTGCTTGCATGCTTGCTTGCATGCTTGCTTGAATACATGCTTCCTTGCGTGCTCGCTTGCATGCATTGTTACTTGCATACATACTTGCTTGCATACTTGGTTGCATGCTTGCTTGCATGCTCGCTTGCGTGCATGGTTACTTGCATACTGGCTTGCATGCATGCTTGCTCCCTCGCTTGCGTGCTCGCATTGATTCCTCACTATAAAAAAAAGTACATGGCTAATAAGGTAACACAATATAAATTGATTTTAAGGCAGAACGAAGTTTGCGGGGCCAGCTAGTTTTCATAATAATATTAAGATATGGCAAAATCAGGAGTTGTCAAATACCGTATACCGGCGTGAAATAGTAGTTTTGCTACTGTGTTTCGTACGGTGAGTGGGAGATCCGGAGACCTACTTAAAGAAAGAAAGAAAGAAGAAAGAAGACATTTATTCACTTACACAGAAGACACACATACACAGCAAAATCACTCACTTAACTCATTCATCATTGTATATTATTTGAATTTTACAGTGCATTAGTTTTCTAACTGTAATGCTGTAATTTTTTATTGATAAATATATAAATAATAATCATCCCAGCCTATACATGTTCCATTACTGAATACCTCATGTACGGAAGTGAAAGTTGGGTATGGCAGAAGAAACATGAAAGCAGAATAAATGCAGTTGAGATGAGAGCGTTAAGAAGTATGATAGGAGTTAAACTGAGTGACAGGATAATAAATAGTGAGATAAGGAAACGTTGTGGTCTGAAAGAAGATGTAGTGACAAAAATTGAGAAAGGTATGCTGAGATGGTTTGGCCATGTCGAGAGAATGAATGAAGAACGATTGACGAAAAAAGTGTATGAGGCGAGTGTGAATGAAAGTGTTGGACGGGGTAGACCTAGGCGGACGTTTCGAGACCAAATCAGGGACGTCTTGAAAAAAGGCCAGGTCAAGAGTACCCTAAACCGAAGAGCATGTATGAAGGGAATAATGAAAGTGGACGAAGCGAAACAAGTTTGTAAGGATCGTAGCAAGTGGAAAGAAGTGGTCTCTGCCTCTGCTCTCTGTCTCTGCTCTCTGCTCTGGCTCTGCTCTCTGGTGCTGTGTGTGTAAATTCAACACTAGATATCCCAAAAAACTGATACAGCCTAAAATAATGTCAGAGTTGCGCAACAGGAATTGCTATTGTATGGCTACAAAAATCTTTAACAACATTCCGAAAGATATAAAAAAATTGCCATATAAAAGATTTGTGAGTGTGCTATATAAATGGTTATTACAAAAACGTTTTTATTGTGTTAAGGAATTTCTGTCTGTGAAATATGATAATGAACAATTAAGTGATGTATTTTTTCTTTAAGAATAATAAGGCATGACATTTTATAATTGTATTTGATAGTTTGTTTTTTATTTTTTTAATTTTCAATGTATGACATTTGATAATTTGATTTTGTACTTTTTTTTTGAGTTTTTTAGGCATGACATTTGTTAATTGAATTATACAATTGAATTGAGGTGTTATTATATTATTATATAAATTTTACATAAACATTTGCATGCTGGTGATGCCGGCGAGAGCGCTGTACGAATTCTTCTATTACTGTATAAACAACTGATGTAACCGCTTCTCAAGTGAATAAATAGATTTGAATTTGAATTTGAATTTGCCTACCCCTACGGGAAAGAGGCGTGATTATATGCATGTATGTATGTATTACTGAATACGGGCCTCCTCTCAGAATTAGAGGGCTCGGCACGCAGATCCAATGCGGACTGGGTGCTTTCCACACATACACACCATTGCATTTTTAACCCTGATGCAATAAAAGGGGTGTTATTAGTTTGACCGCTATGGTCTGTCTGTCTGTCGCACCGTAGCTCTTAAACGAGTAAACCGATTTGAATTTGAAAGCAGGTTTTTTAGCAATGGTTCTTAGACATGTTTGATCAAAATCGGTTCAGCTGTTTTTGAGCTATTGTACTTTGAAGTGACAAGGTCGGGGGTTTTCCAACTTTTTGTTGGTTAGGTTATTCTAGTTTCTTCAAGTAAAGGCAGCTCGTTGCAAATTTTAAATGTAATTCCCTGCATCCGAAATCTGGGCGATTTGAACCCACGATCCTCTGTTAGAGAGGCCATAGGTCAAACCAGGCCACCACGGCTCCTAAACTAACCCTAGTCCAAAACAATTCCTAAAAAAACTAACATTACTCCGAATAGCGTACCGTAAAATCCAGCTAAAACATTTCGCAACAAAATATAAAATTCGCATTCGCACCGGGCCCTTGGGTACGGTCGGGCGTCGGGCGCTCTGGTCGGGTGGTCGGGTGGTCGGGTGGTCGTGTCGCGTCGACTCACAATTTGCAGGGACGTGCCGGTACGACACGCGGTGTGGATGTTGTAGGTAACTGTCTTATTGGTAAAAGTTCTGGCAATATAGAAAAAGCAAATTGTATAATGTAGATTGTACAACAAGAGCATAAAACGAGCCATTTTACCCAAGACGTTCATATAGCCACCCGAGCTGTACACGGCGAGGGTGGATAGACACGTCGAGCGGAAAATGGGTTTAATGCTCGAGTTATAGACTCTGCTTTTCACTTAGATTGCGAGGAAATGAAATACCAACAGTGGAAATACTTGTTCAATAACTATGTACCTACCTTTTATTTTTTATGCATTTCTAAAATAAGTATTTAAGTTTTATTGATTAATTTTGATTGTTTTTATTAATTTATTTTTATTTTAACGTAGGTAAATTAAAAATGATAAAAAAAAAATTACAACGTTTCGTACTTTCGTAGCTGTTGACACCTGATTACCTTGTTCTTAGAGGATGATTTAACTTTATGCACTAGCAATTTATACTATTCGATATTTTTTTTATTATTATTTCTTTCTAACTAACGTGTTCTCTAGAATACTTATTAGGAGCTCACTATGGGTAGGAGAGGGTAATTAGTTTCTTATCTACCTATAGAACTTTTAAGAAATGGATGGACGAACTGAGAAATTGATAGATACGGACAACAAAGTGTTCGTTCGTGTTCCTCTGTTTTTTCGTAATTTTTGCCAATGTCCAGTCAAAGAAACTGAATTGCGTACCAGGGTGGAACCTTTGTGCTCCTGATGTCATTAACATCCTATTGACAAGATTGCTTCAGCCATATGGTGGACAGCCGGCCACATCACCACGGCACGGCGTCGTAACGTGAAACGGCGCGGCGCCGGAGTACAGTACGTTGCCGTAACGGTGCGCTGCAAGAGCAAAATTATAGGGTCTGTCAAGTGGCGGGGCATCGTGTATCTGCACTGTGTGGTAACGTGCCACAATCCGGTGCCGCGCCGTTTCGCGTTACGACACTCCGCCGTGTTGATGTGGCCAGGTCTTTAGGCTCTGCGGGGTGCTAGGGTTTTTTAGTCCATCCCCATTGATTTTATTCTCGACCGTTACATCTGATTTGTTCTATTATTACAAGCTTTTTTTTAATTTCACCTGTCCCGTTGTCTGTGTGTGTAATCAAATCTTGCAAGTTAAATTCGACCCACTTCCAGTAGTTGGGTTGACTTGAAATTTGGTAAACTTATGTAAATTGCGTAATAATACAATAATCTGGTTGTCACATACTGATAGTCCGGCCAAGATCGTCTCCACAGGACGGAACTGTTCAATGGTTAATGGCATCGACTTGAAATTTGGTATGCAAATTAGTTTGGGTGACAATACTAGTACAGTCAGCAAGAAAAACTTGTAATAAAAATGTTTTTTTTGCCAAAAACTTGTCTTACACCTACTTACCTCACAGCATGTTTGTGGTCGTCAATTTTCGCAGGCTGTGTCAAAGGAAGGAAACAAAATTACTGGTAGCCCCAGAGAGCGACTGCGTCTAGACGAGCTCGAATATTGTTGTGGATCGAATCAGAGGGTTATTGTACGCAGGTGGCAGGATAGGCGTTCCAGCCGCCGCAATATATTTCTCTATAGAAATATAGGTTAACGTCCGATTGCTAGACACGCTAATGCCCAATAGACGACACCCTGCTGTCATCTGGACGACCGGATGGCCAAGTGGTTAGAGAACCTGACTACGAAGCTTAAGGTCCCGGGTTCGAATCCCGGCCAGGGCAGATATTTGTATGGATAATATGAATATTTGCTCTCGGGCCTTGGATGTTTAATATGTATTTAAGTATGTATTTATCTATATAAGTATGTTGCCTAGTGTCCATAGTACAAGCTTTGCTTAGTTTGGGACTAGGTCAATTGGTGTCAAGTGTCCCATGATATTTATTATTTATTATTATTATTATTATCTATATTGCTATGACATAAGATTACAGATGGCAACCTTGGGACAGTGATGAGCTGAATTGAATTTACATATTATCTCCCTTTATTTTAGAAACAGTTTTTAGGGTTCCGCAGCCAAATGGAAAAAAACGGAACCCTTATGGATTCGTCATGTCTGTCTGTCTGTCCGTATGTCACAGCCACTTTTCCGAAACTATAAGAACTATACTGTTCAAACTTGGTAAGTATTCTGTGAACCGCATTAAGATTTTCACACTAAATAGAAAAAAAAAATCAATACATTTTGGGGGTTCCCCATATTCAGAACTGATTTTTTTTATCATCAAACCCATACGTGTGGGGGTATCTATGAATAGGTTTTCAAAAATAATATTGAGGTTTCCAATATCATTTTCTTCTAAAATGAATAGTTTGCGCGAGAGACACTTCCAAAGTGGTAAAATGTATGTCCCCCCTGTAATTTCTAAAATAAGAGAATGATAAAACTAAAAAAAATATATGATGTAAAAAAAAAATATGGTAATGACCATGCAAACTTCCACCGAAAATTGGTTGAACGAGATCTAGTAAGAAGTTTATTTCTTTAATACGTCATAAATCTTAAAGTAAAGGAAACATTTATATTATGTTACTTGCTGCTACGGAACCCTTCATGGGCGAGTCCGACTCGCACTTTGCCGCTTTTTTCCAAACGCCCTTGCTTCTTCGCTCCAGATTTTCACGAAACCTCACATAGCTATATATCTCAGCGCCAGAACAGTGGCTATGCAAATTAAACAATAAATCATCTCGATACATGCATGGGTTCCAATGGCCCCCACGTCGGTTACATAAGAACGTTAAATTATCTGTAGAGCTCGCTCTGTAATTTATTTTTTTGGGAAACTGGCGCTCGCGGTTTTTCATCGGACTGCGTCGAAATGAAGATAGTATTAAATACATTGTCATTAAAAATTTTGTTTTAAAAAATTCAAGCTTTTATTGCGGTCTTTACGTTTTGTTATCTGTAATTGCATTTCATTCAAACTATGTTTCCAGTCAACGCCATTAGCAGTTGAAGAGTCCACTGAACATAACACATGACATCGTGAGAGTTGCGGGAAACCGGTGGGTGCAAGTGGCGAGTTGTCGTCAATTGTGGCGTTGTAGGGGGGTGGCTTTTGTTCAGAAGTGACGTCTTCCAGCTGATGTCAAAGTCAAAGTCAAAGTATCTTTATTCAATTTAGGCTATAACAAGCACTTATAAATGTTAAAAAAAAACTACCACGATGATGATGACATCCCTGTATTTTTTATGTAATTTTTATTTTTAATCGACATATTTTTTTAATTTACGTTAGCTTTCAGTCAAGTGTATTGTAATTATATAATATTTTGTTTCGAAAAATACTTTCTGCCAAGTTTCTTGCGACACATTCTATTTGGAAAAAGCCCGTCGAGGCCTATTAACTTCTAAAGTAAAAATTTGCTCTAGACCAAATTCAAACTGTATCCCAATTTAGTATTCAGAAAGCGTTTTCGAATCTTATCTTAAGTAGGTCGTAAATCAAATCAGTTGACAAGACTCTGAAGCTCCAAAGTTGTACATCAAGAGTCCGTGCCTCTAAAGTATAGAGGAATTATCCAAAAGAGTGGAATTATAGTGTACCGACTCTTAGCGACATCTAGTCGTCACAGAGGACAACTGTAGCATCTTGCAACGCACTATCGAAGTTTTCAACTTGGAGGTGTAAATACAACTTTCAAAGATCTTCCTTCTACTGCCAACTATGAACTCTGGACGTCACTGGATCTGGACTCCGGACTGTGCTGTGAAAGGAAAGGGGAAACCACCACACTAAGGGGTATTACGAAACTCGAAGTTCGTGTCGTGCGGTCCCTCTCGCTCTCGTATTATAGTATAAGTGTCAGAGAGATCGCACGACACGAACTTAGAGTTTCGAGTTCCGTAGGAGCCCTGCTGTTGCGCGAGTACGTATACGTGTCACAGACGTAATACATTCCGGTGCCAGAGACACAACGTCTGCGACTTTTTAGTTCTTACTCCTATGCCGTCTCTACTCTCTGCTTCTGGCCGTCTTCAAATCTAGCGTGAATAGACATTTATTGGGTTAGCGTGCTCCATCATTGTCTACATCTTCGCTTACCACCAAACGCCAGCCTATTTCTGTGTAAAAAAAAGTATTAAAAAAATATATTCAATTAAATAACCTAAGCAACCAATAGTTGGAAAACCCCCGAAATCGTCACTTCAAAGTACAATACCTCAAAAACGGCTAAACCGATTTTGATAAAACATATCTCAAAACCATTGCTAGAAAAACCGCTTTCAAATAAAAAAAACCGCATTCTAACCCACCTGTTTAAGAGCTACGGAACCACAGACAAACAGACACACAGCAGTCAAACTTATAACACCCCTCTTTTTGCGTCTAGGTTTAAAATAATAATAGATGCGACCAAAGCCACCCGTAAAACCTATATCTAGTACCCGTAGCCAATCAAACGAAACCTTAGCGAAACCTCCGACCTCATAACAGTTACTTGTGCTATAAAATAAGAAATATTCCCGCTTAATTTTAATTTAAAAACCGGAGGCTTCTTTATCTCTTGGGTTTCCAACCAAATTGATTTTCAGCCTCTCGAAACATTTTCAGTTATTAAGCGGAGAGACCGGCATCGATATTATTTGACTTTGTTCACGACTTACTCTTGCCTGTGACTTTGTTTGCACTACTGATATGCCAAAGGAAACTTTCGGAATTTTTAACCCCCGACGCAAAAAGAGGGGTGTTATAAGTTTGAACACTATGTGTGTCTGTCTGTCTGTCTGTGGCACCGTAGCTCTTAAACGAGTGGACCGATTTGAATGTGGTTTTATTTTATTTTAAAGCAGGTTTTCTAGCGATGGTTCTTAGATATGTTTTATCAAAATCGGTTTAGCCATTTTTGAGATATTGAACTTTGAAGTGACAAAGTCGGAGATTTTACAACTTTTTACCCGGCTGCTCGAAGGAGGGTTATGTTTTTGTTGGTTTTGTACGAAAATTTCGAAAACTCACAATTTTGTATGGGGGTTGAAAATTTCAGTTTCTTCGATTTTCCTTTATTTCTTGTGAAAATTTTCAGTAATTTGCGAGAACATTTCCAGCTTTTTGGAAACTTTTCGCAACTTGCACATCTTTGGAAAGTAGGTTGGGAACTAATAATTTGCTAAATAATTTTCGCCGAAACATAAGTAAACCCGGGAAAACAATTTTTAAGCTACATTTAACAGAGTTATAAAGCTTAGAAATTCAAGATTACAGGGATAAAAACTATTATGTGACTGTGTGATCTCCTGTGATTAGGATATGAATATATTTTCTTACATTTTCTTACAGCGTCAATGAATTTTTAAGTGATGACAATTTATAATTATTAATATTGTTTTAATGTTGTGATTTTGAATTTTGATGGACTGTTTTTAATTTATTTTTATAGTGTTTTGATTATTATTTTTTTATATAACATATTTATATTTTTTTTTTTAATTTTTTTTTTCTTTTTTTCTTTGATATGTATGCAATTATAAAAGAAAAAAAAAACTGAAATTTTGTACGCCATGTGGCAAAACATACAGGGTTCTATATTTTTTATTTTATCATCTCTACATCTGTACCTATGTTTGACAAATAAACTATTCTTATTCTTATTCTTATTCTTATTCTTATTCTTATTCTTATTCTTATTCTTATTCTTATTCTTATTCTTATTCTTATTCTTACATAAACGGCAAGATAAATCGTCAAAAGCTCCAAGCGTGACACTATAAACATGGCCGACAACTTTTCAACAAATAACGATATTTTCTTGCTCTAGCGCGGGAGATTTACCCACAAAGTAACATATGATGTTCATTTACATCATCATCCCAGCCTATATACGTCCCACTGCTGGGCACAGGCCTCCTCTCAGATCAAGAGGGCTTGGGCCATAGTTCCCATGCGGGCCCAGTGCGGATTGGGAACTTCGCACGCACCATTGAATCGCTTCGCAGGTTTGTGCAGGTTTCCTCACGATGTTTTTCCTTCAACGCAAAGCTCGTGGTAAATTTCAAATGTAATTCCGCACATGAATTTCGAAAAACTCAGAGGTGCGAGCCGGGGTTCGAACCCACGACCCTCTGCTTGAGAGGCGATAGGTCAAACCACTAGGTCACCACGGCTTCCTGTTCATTTATACAAGTGTGTAATAATCTGTACAACAACAATTTTGATAATTTTCTTTATGCATAAGCATAAACAAAATGCAAACACACTGCAATAACAAACTGCATAATTACTGAAAACATAGTACAGTCACCAGCATTAATATCTGCCACAGCGGAGCGTACAAAAATATCTGACACGTCCTTCTGACCCTAGAAATAGTCGTATCAGATATTTATGCACGCTTGTTGTATCAGATATTGGTGCTGGTGACTGTACACGGTTGACGTAATAATTTGTTATTACATAATAAATGTCTAGTAAATAGTAATCGTCGTTGCTACTGCAATACCGCGTAACTAGCATTTTCCATAAGGTTCAATTTTCATTGTCAGAAAAGTACAATGTTAGTACTGTTCTGACAGTCAAAATTATACCTTATGGCACAAAGTAGATAATATAACACAGACACCACCTAGTACAAGCAAATGGTATCACCCTAATACTGGCTATTTTTCTTTCCTTCGATTTTCCAATAGATGGCACCAGTGAGAACACAAATAACACGATACGTATTGCCATCTAGTGAGACACTAAGGATACGGTACACTGACAACAACCAACAAGCTCACCAACTGAGCCTTGACGACTAGAGATACGCATGCATGATGTCTCTGTCTTATTTACGTCGTTAGAAGAGAATGGCATGTTTCTCTCAAATAGTTTCGACGAATGTATGCCAGCGCGGGGCAAGCCCAGCAAGCGCATTCTGGTTATTCGCCATCTAGCGTCACAATTGCAAAACACTACGAAAGCCTCATAGCTGAAATGTAGCCACATGTAGCCTATACTTTCGTATTCTCAATTTATTATTTTTATGGTGTTTCTTATCTTCAAATTAAGGAGTTGAATTAAGGTTGATGTAAAGTTGTGCGTATAAAATATGCTAGTCTTTATTTTAATCTCAATATTTCTACTTAATTCGGCTTATTCACATTTTATAATTCACAAATGTTAATAGTAGTGCCATCTATTGCTGTTTTTTTGTATTAAATATAGCTTGTAGGGATTGGTAGGCCATGCTTATGGCACAAAGTGGATGGAAAAAGCTAGTTACGCGGTATTGCAGGTAGCAACGGCGTAATGGTAATAATAGTAATGACCCGACGACGTGTTTGCCTTGTTAGGGGATTGATCGACTTTAGGCTACTGTTAGGCAGTTGTCTCACCGCCAGCGAGGAAACGATTGGCTATCGACTATTTTCTCGTTCGAGAAGCGAACAAAAGATATAAGATCCTGTGTGAGTAAAAGAGACACATACATTAATAGTTGATCGCTGGCTGTTCACACTGTCGGCGAGAACTCGCTCTTACATCTTTTGTTGCATCGACAAGAGCTATAAAACTCAGAGAAGATGTCAGCTTGGCGGCCGCCCAACACGAGCGAGTCGAGTGGAGCGAGTAATCGCCCGTCGCACTCGAATACTCGCTTACGACAAAACTACGCTCGCTTCTCGCTGCTCACCCACTCGTTTCTAGTTACTCGCTCTACTCGCTTCTCGCTCATCGTTGGCGGTGGGACAAGTGGCTTACACATGATAGTAACTAGCGCGAAAGCATGCTACTATTGAGCAAATGCTACCTACTAGCATGTTTGTATAGGACACGTGCTACTATTAAGCATGCTTGTTTAGTGGCATATGCCAAAGTAAGTATAAGTATATACTTGTACTTCAGGTACTAGCATGCATATAGGCATGCATATAATCATGCTAGTACCTGAAGCGTGATGCGTTTTTAACTTAACTAACTAATACACATATCGCGAGTCTGATCGTTATATCAAATGTTATTATACATTCAGATCAATTCATAAAATGGCATTAATCGGCATGAATATTATGAAATTTATATTTGTTATGCTTAATTAGGGTTATGTAATGAAAACTTTGGTTTACTAATGTTTCGGCGAATAACGTTTGGCAACCTGTTTCATTTCGCAACTTTTCATTTCCCAACTGTTTAATATTTCTGAAACTGTAAATATTTCAGGATTTTTATAAAACTAACCTAACCTAACCTAAAGGGTTCTACGCGATGGCCCTGAAATAAATCCTGAAATATTTACAGTTTTAGAGTTTCCGAAATGAAAAGTTGCGAAATGAAACAGATTGCCAAACGTTACGTTGCGAAAAGGCAGTACTCGGAAAAGGTTGGCACTATAAAATACGTACGCAATATCATTTCAATTTTCCAACATCGGCTCCCTGCCCACAGCCACTCAGGAAGAACTTTAAGTACTCGGCAAAGTTCCCGGGAATTTACATTTTCAATGGGAAATTACGTCGTCCGATGCCCCGGGCGGGAATAAACGGCACTTATGCAAAACCCCGGCTCTGGCTACTGCTCGCGAGGTGATTGACTTTAAGCAGCTAAAATGGCTGTAATGACGCTTAAAAATTCAACTTGTGGCTTGGACATCTTGTAAAAAGTGTTTATTATTTTAAAACGCGGTCAAACTCAAAACGATTATATGTCCCTTATTCATTATCACTACCAGTAAAAAGTCCACTGAGCTTTGGTTTCAGACGGCTTGCATCTGTCGTGAGACCACGGCTAGCCGCGGCTTTAACCAGGTCATCCGTCCATCTCGTTGGTGGACGTCCTAACTACGCTACGCTTGCCAATTCACGGTCTCCATTCGAGAACTTTTCGGGACCAACAGCCATCTGTAGTTTTTATTAAGATCAAGGAAAAAACTGGCCAAGAGCGTATCAGACACGCCCAAGATAGGGTTTCGTAGCCATTACAAAAAATCAAGTAATATTTTTCTAAGGATTTCAGATTGTGTACGGAATCTTCCAAGTTTACGTATATTTTATACCTTTGGCTGCTATTTACTCTTAAACTATTACTAATTCTCAAGCAATCTTATCCGTTATAATTTTCCTTGTAGGTTAATTTGATATACTTACTACCATTCTGATTTTTTTTTTAATTTTTCCACCCAACAGTTTAGATTTTAGAGGAAGCGGGAGGACGCTCGACTTTAATAAAAAATTTGCACTTTAAAGTAAAATATTTCGCAAACAGATCACTGAATCAAAAAATAGTTACGGCAACCCCCTCAATGGTTTTAAAATAACTATATAATGATACCCCACACTATAGGGGTAGTCAAGAATAAAACACCCCCACTTTACGTTTACGGGAGGTACCCTAAAAATTTTTTTATTGTGTTTTATTTTACCACGTTGTCGGTGTAACTGATATGTATATTCATGTCAAATTACAGCTTTCTAGTACTAACGGTCTCTGTGCATAGTCGCGGACAGACAGACAGACAAACACACAGACAGACTGACAGACAGACAGACAGATGGACAGACATGGTGAAACTGTAAGGGTTCCTAGTTGACTACGGAACCTTAAAAATGACTGAAATGACACGTCTCTTGTTTCGGACTTAGGGATTGTTTGAATTTTAGTTATATTTAAAAACTCATAAATCACAAAAAACTGGACAGTAAACATTTCTATTTTTATATACCTAGATAATATCTGCTCCAAATGGCACCGGCATCTGAAGCATTGTAGTCAGGTAATCGTCCAATTATATAAAAATGACATTATAACAAACTTGAAGAAAACGTGCCATTGATTAAAAAAGTTGTCAAAGCATCTTTCAAGTATGAGAAAAAAAAACAAATGAAGCAGAAGGTTAGTTTACAATTTGGTTATTTTACTGTCTGATTTTTTTGGTTTACTAATATGTTTCGGCGAATAACGTTTGGCAAATTGTTTCATTTCGCAACTTTTTATTTCCCAACTGTTAAAAAATTTCTGAAACTGTAAATTTTTCAGTATTTTTATAAAACTAAACTAACCTAACCTAAAGGGTTCTACACGATGCCCCTGAAATAAATCCTGAAATATTTACAATTTCAGAAATTATAAACAATTGGGAAAATCAGCGTTGCTGCACCCACTGTGTAGCAACACATGCTGAGTGGAGACCCTTTTTCGGTAACAATTGGTGTCATCACCATACAATGTATTGTAATTTTGCTTGTATAGTAATTATATATTGTTTGTTGTGTTGGTGTTGGTACTGTTGGGACCGTTAATAAATCATTTTTCCTTTTTTCTTTCTTTCAAATAAAAAGTTGCGAAATTAAACAATTTTCCAAAAGTTAGTTGCGAGATAAACGGATACCGATATTTTTTATTTATTTCTGGAAATGGGTTCGATCCTATAAAGTTTTCGAGTTTTTTAATGTGTTTTGGATTCGACATTATTATGAAAAAAAAATCGGGCAATAGCGAGTCGGACTGGCAACTGGCAACACTTCTTCTAAGCAAAATGTACGCAGTGTGTGGCATCTTGACATGAACACAGACAGAAGTAAAATAAGATTTCAGACTTTTGGTGGGGGGCTATGATATTTATTTAGTCACTGCCATCTTTCGAATTTCTAGGCTACCTGGAAGTGCCTTATAAGTTTTCCGTTACGCATTTTGTGTGGAGACACATTTTTAATAACTGATTGCGTTCACGTAGATTTTTTTTTATTTTACTGCTTTAAAATGTAGCAGACCATTTGATATTAATTTCAGCTTCAAGCCTTCACGTGTTCTTGAGAAAGAGTTTTGACAGACGGACCAGACAGACATGTGGATATACGCATAACAAAGTGATCTTATAACGGTTCCGTTTTCTCCTTTTGTGTCATCATCATCATATCAGCCATAGGACGTCCACTGTTGGACATAGGCCTCACCCATAGACCTCCAGTTGCCTCGGATCAAAGCGGCCTGCAGCCACTGTGAACCCGCGACTTTAACCAGGTCATCCATCCATCTCGTTGGTGGACGTCCTACGTTGTGCTTGCCGATCCGCGGTCTCCACGCGGTCTCCTTTTGTGTACGGAGCTCAAAGGAACGGCAAACGAGGAAGTGGGTCACTTAGATGGTAAGTGATCACTAGAACTTATAGCCTCCCGCGACAGGAGAGGCTTGCCGACTCGCACTTAGCTGCTGGTTTTATAAAATAGTGTTAAGCTTCTGTTCTTAACATATTTTGTAGCAACGTTGAAGTTACCCGCGTATGTGAGGAATGCGGCGGACTTGCGGCTGCGGGCATTCTCTTCATGCTTACCTTACCTACTCATATGAGTAAAGTCTGACAAACATTTTATACTACTTTTAAAAATGTACTGTGTTGCGTTTTTCTGATATGTACAACACGAATTAGGTATATACTAATAATTATTCCAACCGACAACCTTTCTTTACCTTCACCTAATAATAATTCTAACTATAATTTTAATATTGTTTTTTATTTAATTGGGATGATAATATTACTTAGGATAAATAGATATAATATTTGTACACATGCATTTGCGGGTAAGACATAGCGACCTAAATGTAAAATACCACCATCCACTATTGTACCTACCTATGTTCTAGCAAATAAAGTTTCTGATTACTAATTACCTATATACGTATCTATGAATGTAACCTTTAAACTTAATTTTCATCGCCTTTCTACATTCCCTGAAGTCCAACCAAAACATTATTTTTACAATTGATTCGTTTCACATTGTAATTGGTGAAATGCATTTAATTCTGACTCTGTAAATGTTTCAGAATTACCTAAACTAACCTAACTAACTTTATCTAACCTAGTAATCCTTGGCTTTGACTTAATTGCCTTCAAATAAGTCCTGAATATTTCACAGTTTCAGAACACAATGCATTTGTCCTAATAAAACAATAATTACGAAACTAGTCATTTGTAACAAAAAATTGGCTAAATTACAGGATGACTATTAGGAATTCAAATTATATACGTTGTAATAATGTGCGATAAGTAATTCCAATTAGGGATGGCGATTCTTTCCAAAGAAGATCGATTCTCGAATCGATCCGAATCGAGGTCTGAAAAATCGATTGACAAAAAAATCGAAGTCAAAAAGATCGTTCTTTTTTTGATTTGCTTTTCTAGCTCATATTTTCAATACATAACTCCAATTATGGAAGAAATTACCTTAGTAATCGAAATTCGCAGTTCGTATCGTACCTCTTACTTTCCTATCAAATACTAATAGCGTAAGCGGGGCGGCACGATAGGAAGTTCTAATTACGAATTTCGACAAAAAATAGTTAAAACCGAATCTCGATTCGGGATTCTCGATTTTCAATGTCAAAATATCGATTCACTAGATCGATTCAGTACTCTGAATCAAAGTTAAGAATCGATTTTCTTCGTTGACATATTCGATTCTACGATTAGTCGATCTGAGATCGCCATCCCTAATTAAAATTAAGAATCCTTCAGTTACCTGAGTCGAACTACCTTACCGTACTATTACGGTACACGGCTATTATTATTTATTAGCAAAACTCAGTAACCATTCCCCATATTCATCGCTCACAAAACTACTAAAAACCATGCCCAAAGCTGATTGCGCGGAAACATCTAAATCTCTCTTTTCTTTCAAAACTCCCGTATTCTTTGTGGCAACGTACGTCCAACACGAGATGACCGCATTGTCCGCGTGATAGATAGCGCTAGTGATTGATGTGGCGTCATCGTTTTTACCGAACCAAACTTACGTTCCGTATTTGAATTTTTCTAGGTGGTATTATGTTTTTACGGCACCTATGCGTTGTAAGAATATATTTTTTTGTCATAGTTTTTGCGATATATCTAGCATAACGATCCACACGTCTACACAGGTATGTGTATCGACTCGATCTAATGTATAGACGGTTGGAAGGCTAATTGATCTAAGCGTCATTTTTGTGAAAATTAAATCATAGCTCATATGATAAAGAAAAATTAGTGATTCCGAACATGTACATCAATTTCTCAAAAAATGTCGCTTAGATAATTTAGCCTTTCAACCATCGATATTAAAATATGGTATTTTCATTGTTGTAGTACAACCCTAACGCGAAATTATATGTTATCATTAAACCCCGGATTTTTGTGGCATGTCGTCACAATAGGGTAGTTTGGGGAGTAAATGGAACGGTGTTAATTAATATGTATGTGTAAATGATGATGATGATGCGTGTGAAAACAAATTACAAGTAGGGTTTCCGTTCCGAAGACCGGCAGATTGTTGATTTGGGATCATGGGATGTTTATTGTATTTTGTTTTTATTTTCATTTTTACCCATCCTCCCATGTTGTCACAAATAAATGATTTACTTTTCTTTTAATTAAAATTGATTACCTACTTATATAAAAAATATATTACAAGTAATTACAACAAATCAAAAATTTCATTAGGTTTAAGTTAAACCCGTTTTGGCTTTTGGGTCCACTCGCTTGTTTTTTGTGTTTTCTGCTCGTAGATATTTTGAGACGGTGAGATGGTCTTTGGGACCATTCTCACACACACATCATCATCATCATCATCATCATCACACAGCCGTATTAATTAACACCGTTCTATTTACTCCCCAAACTACCCTGACGTCATTGCCACAAAAATCCTGGCTCTATGCAACACTACTCGTGTATCCAGCGGATGAGATTTCTAAATTGTAATCTCGTTCCGGTGGGAATATCGGGATAAAAAGTAGCCTATGTGATTTCTCATACTCCATCCCTTCATTTCAATTAAAATCACTACAGAAACTCACAAAACTTTCGCATTTATAATATTAGTAGGTATTATGATGAGTGAGAAAGACCCTTATTGCTAAGACAGGCAAGCATGAGGGAAGCTTGGCAGATACCACGATAGACACGATAACTTTGATTAACTTTTGATGGGTCCCACTGAAAAACAGCGTTGCGGCTTGCCGTAACATTATGCTGAGTGGGGCTGTTCGATGTTATTTTTATTCTTTTCATCTAATGACGACCAGATGGCCTAGTGGTTAGAGAACCTGACTACGAAGCTTGAGGTCCCGGGTTCGATTCCCGTGTCGGGGCAGATATTTGTATGAAAAATACGAATGTTTGTTCTCGGGTCTCGGGTGTTTAATATGTATTTAAGTATGTATCTATCTATATAATTATATTTACCCGTTGCTCCGTTGCTTAGTACCCATAACACAAGCTTTGCTAAGCTTACTTTGGGACTAGGTCAATTGGTGTGAATTGTCCCGTGATATTTGTTTATTTATTTTATTTTATTTTTAATGTATTTTTATGTGTATCGAATATGTGTAAATAAATGTTTCTCTCTCTCTCTTTCTCTCTCTCAACTTACGCAATGCCGCTGGCATCCCAAAAAAAACAATATACCCTAAACTGACCAGTGATAAAGCGTGCAGTAATAAAAAGGAATATTATACGGCGGGTGAAGGAGACATTCGGAGGCAGGTCACGCCACAGCCAGCAAATGTTTATGCCCGTGCCACGACCAACTTAACTTTACCAGTGGACAATTTGGAAACTCCCGTTTTTTCTGCAGATTTCAAGAGAAAGCGCCCCTGTCAACGGTAAAACAAGTTTGCGGGGTAATAGTCAGATGTTTATACGTTGTAATGGCGGATAAAAGGAAATGGCGGGTTACATGGGCTGGAAGATGTGTGGTTGTACGTACAGATCGATTATCTATAGATAAAATGTTGGAGCTGTCGCCGTTTGTGTTTTAGGTGTGCCGTATTAAGTTTTGCTACCTTAAAGATGCTTATTAATTTGAGGTTGTAGAACATCGAGCATTTGCCGTTTTAAATTTGTGTAAATGAACAACTCATAGACCAAGACATTGCTACCGTAGACCTTTACTTGCCCGAATTTCACTTGCCATACCAACGTTTGCCATAAAATATATAGAAACTTGCTGTTTTCAGAATTTTTTAAAGCCATCTTATAGAGTGCAGTAGGTTAGGTTAGGCTAATTTAATATCAACTCTGAAGAAAATGCTTTTTTTTATTTGACTGGATGGCAAACGAGCAAGTGGGTCTCCTGATGGTAAGAGATCACCACCGCCCATAAACATCTGCAACACCAAAGGTATTGCAGATGCGTTGCCAACCTAGAGGCCTAAGATGGGATACCTCAAGTGCCAGTAATTTCACCGGCTGTCTTACTCTCCACGCCGAAACACAACAGTGGAAGCACTGCTGCTTCACGGGAGGATTAGCGAGCAAGATGGTGGTAGCAATCCGGGCGGACCTTGCACAAGGTCTTACCACCTGCAATTACCACATGCTATTTCAGAAATAAATTACTTTATGGCAAATGAAAATTAGGGAAAACGATACATTATGGCATATGAAATTCGGGCAAACGGTAGGGAACCCATTGCTACAAACATTGCACGATCATTGTGGGAAACGCTCTATAAAATGCTCGACAAAAATGTAAGTAACGATGATATCGGACTCTCTCAGAAAGCTCAATTGTGCGCGTGTTGCAGCAGCCGCCGAGTTGCGTTGCTACCGGGAAGAAAGGCTACGAATTAGCCCGAAACATGTCCAGCAAAACTCGATTTAAGACGTGAGTACAATGGACCGGTACAATATCATTTAATATGAAAGCTCCAAGCAAAACCGGCGCTTCACTTAAATGCTCACTATCTTGCTAGAATGATCGCTAAAACGCTACTGACATTCACTAGAACACTCATTATAAGAATGCTCATTTTGACAGCATCTTTTAACAGAGCGCTGTAATAGCATTTACACAAAAATACTCAAAAAGCTTTTAGTAAAAAAAAAATACAAACTTTTTGCTGACTGTACTTTTTGTTCACTGTAATTGTATTGTCACCCAAAACTACATTTGCATACAAAATTTCAAGTCGATGCCATTAACTGTCAAAGAGTTCCGTGCTGTGGAGACGATCCCGGCCGGATTACCAGGATGTCACTACCAGAATATTGTATTGTCACGCAATTTACATACGTATAGCAAATATCAAGTTAATCGAACTAAGTTGGTCGAATTGACCTTGGAAGATTTGATTACATGTCTGTAATCTGTTAAATGACCCTCGCCAGAAATAGAGAATTGTGGAAAGAGAAAGAGGAGGCCTTCACCCAAACGGGATCCGCATCACAGAAAGATAACTAACCCTACTAACATTAGATTAATAAGTAAAAAGTAATAACACGACTACTAATAATACTTGAATTGTAAAATGTTTGATGTGGAAATAAAAAGGCTTATTATTATTGTTATTAATCTGTTAAATGTGTGTCTGTGTCTTGTAAAAATGCAGAAATCTAGCATTTTGTGCAACAACAATGAGCCGCAAGAGTAATACATTTTAATATTGACGATCTTTTTGTGAATCCCTTATATTTTCCATATGTACTTAATAATAATACATCCATTTATTTCGGGCAACTTGGTCCATAGAATAACTGAGTCACCGTCCCCGACGTCGCTTTCATCTGCGGCAACATCATGTCAGCCGAAAGACGTCCACTGCTGGACATAGGCCTCCCCCAAGGCTCTCCACTCAGACCGGTCTTGTGCTTTTCGCATCCACCGCGATCCCGCGATCTTTCTTAATCAGGTCGTCGCTCCATCTTGTTGGAGGCCTACCGACAACTCGTCTCCCGGTCCGCGGACGCCATTCGAGAACCTTCCGACCCCATCGGCCATCAGTCCTGCGAGCAATGTGCCCCGCCCACTGCCACTTTAGTTTCGCAATTCTTCGGGCTATGTCGGTAACCTTAGTTCTACTGCGGATATCATCATTTCTAATTCTATCCCGCAGAGAAACCCCGAGCATAGCCCTCTCCATAGCCCTCTGAGTGACTTTGAGTTTTCTCATGAGGCCCATCGACAGCGCCCACGTCTCAGAGCCGTATGTCCATTAGTTATATATCTGTAGCTTGGGGGGAAAATGCCTTAGTCGCCCGCCACGCTTGGCAGGCGGGTTGGCGACCGCAGTTATATCCGATAGTTCGCGGAGAACGCTGCTGCCCATCCTCCGGTTTATCCCTTAGTCGCCTCTTACGACACCCACGGGAAGAGAGGGGGTGGTGCAATTCTTGACCGACACCACACGGTGCATCTGCGGCATGGTGCCCCGGAACCGAAACACGACGTCTTTCCGCCGAATTTGACCAATTTCCAGTAGTCAGATTGGCTTGAAATTTAGCATACTTATGTAAATTGCATGACAAAATAATAATCTGGTAGTGACATCCTGGTAGTTTGACAAAGATTGTCTCCGCAAAACGGAACTCTTCAATGATTAATAGCATTGACTTCAATTTGGGTGAGAATGCAAGTAAAGTCGTCAAACAGTCAAGTCAGCAAAAGAAGCTTGTATCCAAAATGTTTTTTTTTTTACCAAAAAATTGATTTATTGAGAACTAAATAAATCTCTCTATCAACCACCACTATGAATATAATGGGCGGGGCACATTGCTCGCAGGACTGATGGTCGATGGGGTCAAAAGGTTCTGAAATGGCGTCCGCGGACCGGGAGACGAGCTGTCGGTTGGCGTACAACAAGATGGAGCGACGACCTGATTAAGATCGCGGGATCGCGGTGGATGCGAAAAGCACAAGACCGATCTGAGTGGAGAGCCTTGGGGGAGGCCTTGGGGCTGTCCAGCAGTGGACGTCTTTCGGCTGACATGATGATGATGATGATGAATATAAAAGGCGTTGACTGTACAACATATAAGTCAAGGCTGAGGCAGTATCGTTTCCAATGTGTTTCTATCGCCACATGAAGCGCAAGCATGTACGAGTACGGTACGTATTTATTTCAGCCGAAGCGTCTTTATTAGCACAAAATACAATAAAACAGCAATAAAGGGCGGTGATTGGAAGAAACTGCCTGTTTGTGGGCAAAGTTTGCCGTCGGCTCCCCTTTTTAATGAATTCGAATAGGTACAGTTCAATCGAAGATATCGGCGCTCTTAAAAGTCTCAATTCCTACGGCAAAAACGGAGCCCTTATAGTTTCGCCATGTCTGTCTGTCTGTCTGTCCGTCCGTCCGCGGCTTTGCTCAGATACTATCAATGCTAGAAAGCTGTAATTTTGCACGAATATATATGTAAACTATGTTGACAAAATGGTATAATAAAAAATAAAAAATATTTTTTTTTACGGTTCCTCCCATAGACGTAAAGTGGGGGTGATTTTATTTTTCTCATCAAACTTTATAGTGTGGGGTATCATTGGATAGGTCTTTTGAAATCCTTAGGGATCTACTAAAACGATTTTTCTATTTAGTAATTCGTTTGCGAAATATTCAACTTTAAAGTGCAAATTTTCATTAACATCGAGCGTCCCCCCTTCTAAAATCTAAACCGGTGGGTGAAAAAATTTGAAATATTCAGGATGGTAGTAAGTATATAAAACTTTCAAGGAAAACTATAGCGGTTAAGTTTGCTTGAGAATTATTAGTAGTTTAAGAGTAAATAGCAGCCTATGGTATAAAATATACCTAAGATTCCGTATAAAATACTAAATCCTTAGAAAAATTATTACTTGATTTTTTCGTAATGGCTACGGAACCCTATTTCGGGTGTGTCCGACACGCTCTTGGCCGGTTTTTTTATCCAACAGCTGGCAAACGAGCAGGCGGGTCGTGATGGTAAGTGATCACCACCGTCCATGGAAACCTACAGTGTTATGAGGCCTGCGACTGCTGGATTTATTTGTTTAACTATCTCAAGTTTTTTTTTTGACATAAGATCCTGATGAGTAGCTATCAGCGCCGCCCATGGACACTCGCAACACGAGGGCTATCACAGGTGCAATGCCAGCCCTTTAAACGACTGATCCTTAAGCTGTATCGCCCAGGGAATGCTGTCCCAGGAAGCTGGCTCTTTATTATTGTGCGTGGGAAAAAGTTTCCGCTTAAAGCCTCTGAACCTATTTAGGTTAAGATTGTGTACGGATCCCGTGGGAAAATCGAGGTAAAATGTAGTCAATATTACGTTATTCCAAATCCAGCCGTGTAACTATTTACGTACCAAATTTACGCAAACACTTAACGTATACTCCCAAAATTATGAATAGAATAGAATAAAGGAGTAAAGAATTAATTAATTGGAGGTCCATATCGGCTCGCTTCCTTATTAAAAGTCCGAATGTAATATTTGTCAGAATGATCGTTTGTCATAACTCTTTTTTCGCTGAATCCAACAATTGTTCAGAATTGTTATAAAACAAACCTAACCTAACCTATAGTTTTATTTAGGATGACCATTTTAAAAATTTAATTTTTCATTTTTTAGCGGAAAAAAAAGTATGACAAACGATGATTCGGACAAAAAATACGGTATGACTGGCGAAGAGTATGCGAACTTTGGTGCTCCAAAAGTGTGTACATGAAATATTAATCTAAATAATAAATGCATTTTTTCACATAGAAAATTATTTATTTCAACAGGCGTGGCCCAAAAATCAACTCTAAGTCATTAGTTACACCCGCAGTTCAATAGATGTCGCTTACCGCTGTAATCTAACTTTTAATGCGAAACTACCCGCAGCGGCGAGCCCTTAATAATAGGAAACTATTTTAAAAGCACTCCTCCGAGAGAACCACAGATCCCCACACTATTAGATGTCGTATTACTGATTTTAGTTCTAGGAAAACCTATGTATAATTTTGAATTTAGTTATAGGTTGAATTTAAATACCCTACTTGATGTTTTACGACATTTTGTAATAACTATACAGGTTGGGTCATTTAGATCGGTCACTATGGGAAAGTCTGAAACTAAAAGACACAAGATGATCTGTTCTTAGGAATCATGTCATCGATTTTCATTAGAGAGAAAACTGCATTCATACATTAAAAAAACACTTGTACCCAGTTCGGGAATCGAACCCGGTCGTTTTGAAAAATAAAACTTACATAATTTCTATTTGGATATCGGTAGGTAGTGTAGGTCATAATGTTAGGTACTATGAAACAAGGTATATGAGAGAGAGAGACATTTATTTACACATAATCGATACACAGATAAAACACGTTAGGATGAAATAATAATTAAAAAAAAACATCGAATAGTACCTATAAATTGGGACCCACTCAGCATAATGTTGCGGCAAGCCACAACGCTGTTTTTCAGTGGGACCCATTAATTGGGACCCATTATATTTAAGTATATTGAATAAAACGCATCGTATTTCATATTCTTTAATAATGTAAGTTTTATTTTTCTAAACGTCCGGGTTCGATTCCCGAGCGCGTGCAGTTTTTTTTAAAGTATGAATACAGTTTTTCTTGTTATTAAAATCGATGGCATGGTTCCTAAGAACAGATCTTTGTATGTCTTATAGTTTCAGACTTTCCCATACTGACCGAACTAAATGGGCCATCCTGTGTACCTACTACTATAACTTTGATGATAATATCAGTCTGTCTGTCTGTGGCATCGTAGCTCTCAAACGGATGGACCGAGTTCGATGTTTTTTTTACGTGAAAGCAACTTTATTTGCAATAGTTCTTAGCTATGTTTTAATAAAATCGGTTCAGCCGTTTTTCAAAATAATGAACTTTAAATGACAATTTCGGAGGGTTTTCAAAGTTTCTTAGTTATTTTAGTTACATCCGTGCGAAGCCGCCGCGAGTCGTCAGTGTAACTCTAGTGTAACTATAAAACGGCAAACCTGAAACATTGCTTTATTCTCCAAGATGAAAAACAAAGCTTTAGTTGTAATATAATACGCTTTTTATTAAATTGAGGAAATAAACATTCCTTTCAAGAACTACGACTTCAAAGAGAGAAATTGTCGAGCTTAGGAGCAAAAAAATATCTTAAAAATCAGGATATCATTATACCTCTTTGTCACAGATTCTTTGTCCTCGAATACAAAATGGCTGACTTCAGTTTAAATCTAGTTAATGGGTGAGGTATCGATCGGCTTTAATAAAGGAGTATTATTACCTAATAAAATAGAGAACAAATGAAAGAATGAACAGACGTTTTATAGAGGTAATCCTTGACGCAAAAAGGGGATGGTATTCGTTTTATGTTAGCCTGTTTATAGCATCATGGTGGTGGTGAAATATGATGTGTTAAATCGTATTATTATGTTATGTAAATGTATGCAATTCGATTTTAATATTTCTATTAGATGAGTAATATTATTATAAGAATGTAACTGACATGATATACATGGGACCAGATCCTGAAATAAACGTTCAGTTAGTAATATTATTGTGTAATTTATAATGTAATGAAATGTGACTTTGATTTAATTCATTTGAATTTATTTGGTTTGACATAGATAGACAGTTTAATTTAATTGGATGTGATGTGTTAATTTGAAATGAAACAGAAGTTAATTAATTAATTAGGCAGCGTACATGAATGTCATGGAAATTAATGTAGGTAATTTGATTTAATGTAATGTAATAATAGTACCTATATCTTATCAGCTTACTACCATAGTCTCATAAGAATATTGTATAAACTAACAATACTTGGATCTACTCAGTTATCCGAAAATAATTTTTATTTTTTTTTTGGTAACCAAATTATGTAGGGAAAGATTTGAAAACGTTTACGTTTCTAACGTTCCATACTTACGGAAAAGAGAAACCAACATAAGATAAGATCACATCATTGTTTGTCTCTGTCTGACAGAATCCTTTCTTTAGGAAGCCATGAAGGAATTAAGTTGAAATTAGTACGTATCAATTTGTTTTATTACTACTAGCTTTTATTTCGGTTATCGCGCGCTGTTCCCTCGGGAACAGTGCATTTTTTCGGGATAAAAAGTAGCTTATGTCACTCTCTGGCCCATAAACTATCTCAATGCCAAAAATCACGTCGATCCGTCGCTCCTTTTCGACGTGAAAGACGGACAAACATACAAACACACACACTTTCACATTTATAATATTAAATATGGATTGTGCAATGTGCACCTATGAATTTGTTTCTGGTATTTCCATCTCATTCCATTTTAGTACAGTTCATTTCATTGCATTCATTTATTGCATAGCACATTACAAACATAGATGGAATTATAAATAGGCAGGTATACATGTGACGCCCTGTTAGCACATAGCAATATTAGAGGGCAAATTAAGTATTTCATTTTATAAATTGTTTTACATAAAATAAATCTATGGTTACAATTATCTGATATAAATTCTTATTTACTAAATACCTAGACAAAATAAAAAGGATAAACATATATAGTAGCTTAATACCTAATTATTTTACATACTTAGGTTTCTACTTACTGACATCATTAAAGTACTCAGTTAAACTATAATAACATTTGTTGACTAAAAACAATTTTAGATGCTTAAAAAACTTATGTTTCGTATTTTTATGCTCGCTATTTAATTTGTACTCCGACTCGCACTTGGCACTTTCTCCACACGCAATTATTGCTTCATTAAATATTCATACTTGTGAAAAGAGCCGACGATTGTCAGAATTGCAAGGCAACACGCAATGTCCGCGAAAAAAGGTTTGTTCCAAAACTCAGGCCAATACCATACGTCCTAAATGAAGTGATGGGACAGCTGGCTCTGCTAATCTAACTTTTAATGGTCGCACGCCATCCCAGAGGCCCGGAGGACCCTTCGCGAACTTTGCATCAGATATAGAAAGTAGGGAGTTGGCAACATTTCAATTGCCCGTCGTTTTAAATACTTTCATCATCATCATCCTAGCCTATATATGTCCCACTGCTGGGCACAGGCCTCCTCTCAGAACAAGAGGGCTTGGGCCATAGTTCCCACGCGGACCCAGTGCGGATTGGGAACTTCACACGCACCATTGAATTGCTTTGCAGGTTTGTGCAGGTTTCCTCACGATGTTTTCCTTCACCGCATAGCTCGTGGTAAATTTCAAATGTAATTCCGCACATGAATTTCGAAAAACTCAGAGGTGCGAGCCGGGGTTTGAACCCACGAACCTCTGCTTGAGAGGCGATAGGTCAAACCACTAGGCCACCACGGCTATATAAATACTTTATTAATGGCAAAAAAGCGGTTGCCCGTGACTCCGTCCGCGTAGAATTCGTTTCCGGGATAAAAACTATCTTTTCACTTCTCATGCTCTCAAAGTAGGTCAATATAGCCTTACGAGGCTGGAGTAAAGTGAGTACTTTAGTCCCTAGGGAGCAAAAGTAATTATTTTTTTAATTTACTTCGAGTGACTTGGATAAACTCAAACAGCCAGTACTTGCTTAGTTTTTGGCATAAAATAAGATTGTGTGTGGACCACTTTCATGAAGAAAATGTTACTTTCTTAGTTCTATGCTTTTGGCGCCATTCTTTTTATTCCAGTTTGTGTATGGACCATTTCGCCGATGTGATTTTGTTATATCTGTCTGGTTGGAAAAAAATACTTACCGCCACACTGCTTACCGCGAAAACTTTGAAATTGTTGTAGAGCGTATCATAAACGATTAAAATAAATTGATTATTCTCACAATGTCGTTAAGTAAAAGTGAAAATTATGATGTCGAGCAAAGAGCAAAAGACATAATTGATAATCTTTTGCCGCCGAAATCTAGTAAGATTTATTTAAAAACCTATGAAAGTTTTATGAACTGGAGGAATAAGAAACGCATTAATTCATTCACCGAAATAATTATTTTTTTCTCGCAATTGAAGTGAAAAATAGAATGTATACCTCGAGACTAAAAGTAAATATAAACCCTCGGATAAATAGACACCCTCGCTAATGCTCGGGGTGGCTAACCACCTCGGGCATATTGGCTTATTTTAGTCCCTCGATGAAAAATATACTATATGTCCTTCCCCGGGACTCAAAACTATCTGTATACCAAACGTCATTTAAATCAGTTCAGCGGTTTAGACGTGAAGAGGTAAAAAATAAACAAACAGACTTACAAGCTTTCGAATTTATAATAGAGGGATTAACTACAGATTGAGATTATTGGAATAATGCCATCTTGGAATTTGGTATACGTAACCTGCGGTCCTTTCATCAATTTAGTTTTCTTTTGTCCGCCAACCCGGCGAAACAAGTTTTATCGACGCACGGCGATTCGAGACCTCCCTTATTTTTTATGTATAGAAATATTTTCAGAGAGGATTTCGTCTATAGCGCACAAGCCCTTACCTTTGTTGAATAGTTTATCTAAGATTTTATTATGATTGTGAACCGATCACAAACTGTACGGAAATATTGGATGTTTTTCCTTGTTGAATATGTGATAAAGGTTTGGTTTTCCGTTTTCATAATAATGGTTTGACCCGTTTACTTTTGTGGAGGTTACGGGGGTACAGTCTCATTAATATCTGATACAAGAAAGCGTGTATGAATATCTGATGCGACTCTATTTCAAGGATGGCGGGTAGGCCGTCCTCCGCTGTGGCAGATAATTAATGAAGATGTCATTGGCAGTGATCCGTTGCTTAGTACCCATTAGTACAAGCTTTGCTTAGTTTGGGACTAGTTCAATTGGTGCTAATTGTCCCATGATGTTTATTACAAGCTTCTATTTAGTTTCACCTGTCCCGTTGTCTGTCTGTCTGTAATCAAATCTTGCAAGTTAAATTAGACCATCTTCCAGTAGTTGGATTGACTTGAAATTTGGTATAGGTAGGTACTTATATAAATTGCGTGACAATACAATAACCTGGTAGTGACATCCTGGTACTACAGCCAGGATCGCCCGCACAGGACGGAACTCTTCAACGCTTAATGGCTTCGACTTGAAATTTGGTATGCGAATGTAGTTTGGCTGACAATACAAGAACAGTCAACAAAAAATACAGTCAGCAAAAAACCTTGTATTAAAAATGAAATTTTTACCAAAAATATATTTTTTTTAGAATCCCAATAATAAACAAAAGCTTTTAATAGTACGAATGAGTGCAATACAGCTTATATTTTTGAAACTACCTCAAACTTAAGGTAGTTAGTGAAGATCTCAATTATCACATTTTATTATGTATTATGTTTTAGTAAAAAAAATATACTTATTATTTTCCTTATAAAATTAATTAGCACGCAATGTACTACGTGATACTACTTTGTTTTTGTTCAAAACGTCGCACTTGTTGACGTGACAGCTGTCACAGAACGCTTCTCTTTCGTATCAAAATATTGTACGCGTTACATTGCTGCTCGAAAATATTTCAAAAATTAATTACGCTCTGGTAATTAGTTCTAAATTAAAAATTTGTTTTGATATCGGTTCACAGCACTTAAATCTTCGTCTAGTTACAGTTCGAGGTAGTATCAAAAATACACGCTGTATAATATGTCCTTTTGTAATTCAAACCGGTTGAAGTTACACATTTAACAGTTGCTCTTTCTTTATAGAGTACACTTGCTGCCACGAGTAGTGCAACAATTAAACAGTTTTACTCGCTCGTTATATCCAAGTGCACTTCAGTGCAAATAAACGGTCGGAGAGTAAAATGAATTGTTAGCCCAGGCATTATTTTGTTTGCTCACAGTTAAACCGTTTTCACCGCTGTTGTAGCAGATAAATGGGATAATTTTATTAAAAAAAACTAGCTTTTGACCAAAACCTTGTTTGCATAAGTACTTAGTAGTTTATGGTAAATTATTTGATATCATTCACCAATAGTCACAAGATAATAATTGTAATTAAAAAAAGCCGTCAAAATGTGTGACGGGGTGACGGGTCAGAGCTAATTTGAAACAAATAGTATACTGTGTCTTATTGTGTTTTGCTTTTGCACGGAGTTCTTGAAAGTTGAAAGAAATAAATCACTATTTAAACCACGTTTTATCTGTGAGAATGTGTGACTTTGGTGAATTTAAGTGATGCAGAAATGATAACGCCGCCAGAAATAAAACAGGCGGCAATGGAAGTGAGCAATAATTTGCTACCTTTAAAATCGAAAAATTCATTTAAGCTCATAGAAAAAGTAATGTATGCAACTATTCATAATCAACCATTGAGACACTCATGTGTATCTTCGCCTATCGCCTTATGTCATAAACTCGCACTCGTGTGTGTCCCAATGGCCCTTATTACGATACAGTTGCATAAGATACTATTAGTTAATTACTTAGTAAAACATTTACAAGTAGTTCTTGAGTATATTTTTCTATGTCCGAAACTGTAGGCTATCTTAAAAGGGACTGGAAGCATCACTTCGCGTCCTAATTGCATTTCGTACACTATCTCTCCGCGATTAACAATTCCGTTGCAATTTACTCACCCCCACTATAGTTTGACCTTCTCTGCCCCCCTTTCTTGTGGAAAAATACACAGAAAAAGGGCAAGTTAGTGGACAAACAAAGACCAAGAAATGCTGGCTATGTTTGTTGATTTTCTCAAGCTGTCGACGTTAATTGAAAGAAATTGCTCCACTGCAACATCTAAGAGCCTGTTGGCAGTTTTTGCTGCAGGATATTAAACTTGAGATGTTTAAGAGCTGTTAAGGTAAAGAAAGATCCTGATGCCCTAGAAAGGATCTGGGGCCGTATTGCCTACCGTTTCTGGCGCTCACGATCGCAATCAAATGACAGTTTTTGTATGCGAAATCTGTCATTTGATTGCGACCGCGACCATCAGAAACGTTAGCCAATACGGCCCCTGGTTCTATTATAATTATAAATTAAATTCAACTTATTTCAAATAACGAAAACATTATGTTTGAAGTTTAAATACAGGTCTTAATTTTATAAAATTAAATAAGTTCAAAATTCTATATCATAAATAGTAAAAACTAGGTAGCTTACTACATGTCAAAATAAACGTCAGCAATTCGGAACGAGAATGAAAATACACATTCAGTAAATAAAATACTTAATTAAATATCACAGGACAATTCACACCAATTGACCTAGTCCCAAAGTAAGCTTAGCAAAGCTTGTGTTATGGGTACTAAGCAACGGATAAATATAATTATATAGATAGATACATACTGACATAAATATTAAACACCCAAGACCCGAGAACAAACATTCGTATTTTTCATACAAATATATGCCCCGACACGTTAATCGAACCCGGGACCTCAAGCTTCGTAGTCAGGTTCTCTAACCACTAGGCCATCTGGTCATCAAATTTAGTCAAATTATAGTTTGCAAATGATTGGCCCGTTTGACTGTTTCGACACAAAGCATAACCTTCCAACCTTCAATGTGCATTACAGTTTGATTAATTCGAGTTAACACTTGACAGATGGACCTGAAACCTGCGAAGCAATTCAATGGTGCGTGTGAAGTTCCCAATCCGCACTGGGCCCGCGTGGGAACTACGGCCCAAGCCCTCTTGTTCTTAGAGGAGGCCTGTGCACAGCAGGGTATATAGGCTGGGATGATGATGATGATGATGATGAGATGGACGTGCCTTCAGTCAATTTTCAACTTTGACGTCATACAAATAAAGCCATTTTTAGTATACCGCTACCTACGTTTACAGATTATGTAAAAACTATTTTATTATCCCATCTGTCAAGTGTTAACTCCAAGTAATCGTACTGTACACGCTTTGATTACACGTTTATAGGTCGCTCAGTTTGTAACGAGGTGTCTTACAGCTCGTTTCATCCTAACTCTTTGTACTGCCTGGTTTAGTTAAGTTAGTTAAGTTACATATTCCAAAAAATAACATTTAAATTCAAATTTCCTTTTCTAAATTCCACACCTGTTCAATTTACGTCAAGTAGCCATTCTATTCAGAGCCTCCGAGCTGAACACTTACCTTTCTTTATCCCGGATACTATAAATCTCTTAAAACTCCATAATAAGCTCATAATTTACTACTCCTATACGAAGAAAGTTTTTATAATTGTATTGTGCATTTGTGAAGTTTCATAAGATCATTAGATAATAATACTACTGGACTTCAGTGCCATTGATTTATATAAATAAAGAACTGGGCACGGAAACGTAAGTTGATTAACTATGTATTTTTATAATTGTTGATACAGTGTCAAAGCATACCTTTTAGATACTTAAGACCGCGTCTGTTTGTCCGCAGGTGCCCTTTTATTATTATCCTAAATAAATATCACTGTCTGCCCTATTCCTGTCTTCTTCCTTCATCCGAACAACTTCCCCGGACACCACCCCGTGACACTGGCGCACCAACGTGGTAGAACCCACCCAAAGACCCGGAGACCGAAGATTTTTATTTACATTAGTATTTGTATTATTTTTTAAGTACTTATCAAAATTCTAAAAGGTTAATATCAACCCTCTCATACACTTCCAAACCCTACTTTTGGCCTACATTCAGTTTACACCACCCCGTGACAAGTTACACCATCCAATGGACCGCTGACGTCAAGCATACGTGTGACGTCGCGTGTCAGCTGACACACAGCTGACGCTACGTCACACATCGCAAGCGTCTTAGCTCGAATGATCTATCGACGGCTCATTACTTTGCGCTTCACTGGATCCACTGTGATACATGTACTACATTATAGTTGATTGAATGAGGCGTTACTTTAAGGAAGTCCTTATTAATCTCACTAATATTTTGCAGGTGGTAGGACCTTGTGCAAGGTCCGCCCGGATTGCTACCACCTTCTTGCTCGCTAATCCTGCCGTGAAACAGCAGTGCTTGCATTGTTGTGTTTCGGCGTGGAGAGTAAGACAGCCGGTGAAATTACTGGCACTTGAGGTATCTCATCTTAGGCCTCTAGGTTGGCAACGCATTTGCAATACCCCTGGTGTTGCAGGTGTCTATGGGCGGTGGTGATCTCTTAACATCAGGAGACCCACTTGCTCGTTTGCTATCCAGTCGAATAAAAAAGAAAATTATAAATGCGAAAGTTTGTTCGCGAAAAAAATATGGACAGGGATATTTTTTTATTCTTAAAATATTGGTATCAAACGAAAGCTAATTAGTAGCCCATTCCAACAACACCGGTTGTGGCCTGTAAAACGAGCAAATAATTAAAAGCTAGCTCATACTCGTCAAACTGAATAACATTAGTTCAGCGACTTTTAAAAATAATTAGGTACTTTTTAATTTTTATTACCACGCGGGCCCAGTGCGGATTGGGAACTTCGCACGCACCATTGAATCGCTTCGCAGGTTTGTGCAGGTTTCCTCACGATGTTTCCCTTCACCGCAAAGCTCGAGGTAAATTTCAAATGTAATTCCGCACATGAATTTCGAAAAACTCAGAGGTGCTATGGCCCAAGCCCTCTTGATCTGAGAGGAGGCCTCTGCCCAGCAGTGGGACGTATATAGGCTGGGATGATGATGATGATGAATTTTTATTACCATTTTAACTTTTTCGAAGAAGCAATGTAAAGCAAAATGCTTGATGTTTGTAGCGTGACAGGCGACGTCAGTTGTGTCCTAGGATGGCATACATTGATAGCAGTATTTAATTTGAATGAAAAAGGGAAAATTCTAAGACTCATGGTGTTCAGTTTGACAAGGACGATCTATGTTTCAATTTTTTGCTCGTATTACAGGCCACACCCGGTATACATGATATAATACGCCTTTATTTAGGATAAATACGAAATTAATGACCCAGAGAAGTAAAACTGTTTTAAATCCGTCAAACATGATAAAGGCATGTTCATACATTCGGTCACAGATGTGTGGCTCAGAAAACTCCAGCGACACGATTTATAATTTTTGTTACAGAAGTGTAATTAAAGATAATTCCCTCAATAGCAAAACACTGGCGTCGCAGGATATTATAAAGTTAGCTCCGTACAAGACACTCGCTGTTATTTAGTGCGCCGCCGGCTGCTTGTAACGATGCGCAGTGACACCGCTGCCCCATACAATTGATATGCTAATTATTTTTTAGTCTTAATACAATGTGGTTATTTTATTATAAAAATATAACTCTACTAATATTATAAATGTGTTTGTGAGTGAGTATGTTTTTTACTTCTTCACGCTGAAACGGCTAGACAGATTTGGATGAAATTTGGCAAAAAGTTAGTTTATAACCTGGATTAAGACATAAAATACTTTTTATCCCGATATTCCTACGGGATAGGGATAAAATCTCGAACTAATAACCGCTGTGCTTAGAGTCATGAAATTTGGTGTGTAGATAGCTGGATATCTGGAATAACACATAGGCTACTTTTTATCAAGATATTCTTACGGGATAGGGATAAAACCTCGAAATAACAACCGCTGGGCTTAGAGTCATGAAATTTGGTATGTAGATAGCTGGACATCTGGAATAACACATAGGTTACTTTTTATCTCGATATTCCCACGGGATAGGGATAAAATCTCGAAATAACAACCGCTGGGTTTAGTCTTGAAATTTCGCATAGGTGCTTTAATTTAACGTCAATGAAAACCACGATGTAATTTTAGGGAATTCCCACGAGAATTTAATAAAATCCCGGAATTTTTATTCAACTGCTGTATCTAATAATTTACGCGTGCGAAGCCGCGGGTAAACGCTAGTAATTAATAATACAATGTTTTAAAAGACCTGCTGAAAACCTCAGATACCCCAATAGTCTTTTTATTTTACTTTATGTAAATTAAGTAGTTTATTGCATTTTATTTATTTTTAAATGAATACTTTGATTAATTAAAATAAAATGTCCATATGTTATGCTAAGTCAGTAATTTTACTTAATTTTTTTAGTTATTTGTGCTTGTCTGCATTTCGAAATTTTTAGAAGGAAACCAAACTGACAGGAGTAAAGCTATTTTAAGTATCAAGTATTGTCAAAATATCACGCAACGTTGCTCAAACATGTTATTGGCAGATTAAAAATGAAATAAAAAAAAAACACTTATAACCTACTTTAAACTATAGTGTATTCGATTCTGAACAAACTACTTTCAGGTTAAATATTTGAAGAAACAGTAAACAAGATTAGACCATGTAAGTAAATCCGCATTGTTAAGGGTATTTAGTTGGGTAGAGCTGCACCGTTTTTGAAACCAAGGAAAGGTTACGTCATTACAAAAAATTTACTATTATTGCCTTTAGTCATGCTTTTTGTATTTTTGTTCAATAAAATGAATAATAATGTCTTGTCTATGACCTAACGAGTGGAAGGAGTAAGGGGAGGGCTTTGCCCAGCAGTGGGACGCCGTATAGGCTATTAAAAAAAAGTGTCCTAATAATGTACAGGTCATAATGTATTTATTTATTTAATAACGAATATGTCATTGTTTATATAATAATTACGAGGTTCTTTAATAAGATTGGCATTTACGCAGTTACAACTGATATATTGCATTTTTTTTAAATTAATTCGACAGTTTAATTTTATTTTCGGCTAACATTTACCGTGTTTCAACTATTATAATACATTAATTTATCTGTACTAATAAAATAGGTAGTTTACCTATTATACGACGATCCTTTTCGATTTTCTTATAATTACCAGACATGTTTATAACAAAAATTTTAGAAGGTTATAAATATATCAAACCCATCTATTAATTTTGTTCAATTCATTCATGCCAGCTTTTGTGCGTGGACCTATACCAGTGTTTAAAACAAAACATGTGGCGACACCCTTGGTTTGAAAAATATTAGGCGACCCCCTGCTTACCTCCATTATTTATCTTACGTTAATAATACAAACCTTGAATAATCATACACAATAATGGTGAGAGTATTTTAAAGATACTGCGACCAGGGGGGTCGGTGCATCTGCGACCCCCCGGGGTTCGCGGCCCACAGATTAAAAAACACTATACAAACTTTCTGTGGCAGCCCAGTGTCAGAGCAGCTCTTCTTAACGACATCTCCGAGTTCGTAGCTGAAATGTTGCCCAATCATATTAAATCCCAAATATTCCGCACGCCAAATTAAGCATTTTAAACTCCGAACTGGATTCGGGCATTTAAGCAAAAATGTTACTTGGCGGCCATTTTTAATCATAACAAAATAATAAATATCATAGGACAATGAGGGCTATCGTTTTTTGTCTCACTAGATGGCGCACTGTTGCGTGAGGTTTTAAGTGTGGCTTTCAGAGTATGTTATTACGGGCGTTAAAACAAAGTTTAGATTAAAATCATATTTAAAACACCTTAAAACCGTACCATAAAAATATCCAGCCACCACAGTGTGGCTTAGTCCCGTTTTGTTCGGAAAAAAAGGGAGGACAAAAGTTTCCGAAAGACAAAACTGTCTCAAAACACAGACATTGCATAATTGCCATAATTAATTTCAGGTAATGCAAAATATTCACAAAAAAATTCTAATTATAAATAAACCCGCGTAGCTCATCCAAAAACTATGAGATTTGACATTTCGGAGACCTCACGCTACACTAGCGCCTCTAGCGGCGAATTCATTCGCGATAGCCCTGACCTGACGCAACAGTGGCGCCATCTAGAAAGACAAAAAACGATAGCCCTCATTGGCCCATTTAGAGATTTATCCCATTACAATCGTGACGAAATTTCAAACGGACCTCACGATACGAATATTTCGCTTGTCGAAAAAGCCTAATTAAACGTCCAAAACCCGAGAACAAACATTGACCAGGGATCGAACCCAGGACCTCAACCTTTATAATCAGGTTCTGTACAGGTAAAGCTTGCTTATTTAATTAACACTAAACCACACTAAACGTGACTTGGTTCTTTACCAACCAAATAATTCTAAATAATAATTTGCGAAATGTCACATTGCTATGAAACTATGTGAAACACTGTTTATAAAGCAATAATTTGCCATACAATATTTATTATACCTAAATAAATACACCCCCCAGGCAATCTTAGATCCGGATCAGAGTGTAGCGAGGATTAAAGATAAAAGTTATGGTTTTTTTTTTATATTCTCCTTTTAAATGATGATTTATTTCAAATCGTCAGCCATCACAACTGAATTGGTACTCCTCAACTGACCCCGTCTCTTTTATCAATATCATCTACGTAAGAATGTCGACGAAATGAAAGAATCTGGTCGACGCACAAAAAAAAGGTCGAAATGGGCGGTGAAATTCGCGAGGGACCTTTTCCTTAGCTGGATGTTTATCTTCAACGTCTATAAGAAATCCTGCACCGAGTAATCCAGCAAAACGGCACTGTTAGTCACTGAAAATGAAACTGTATACGTCGAAGACTCTGTTGAAGTTACGATTTTAGATGCTTTAAAGGAAGGACCAATGGATGTTGAAGTGGGATATAGTTTGGTGTGAATTAGGAGATCGGATTACAGGAAAAGAATACAGCTTAAAGATGAACCCAAAATAAAATAAATCCATTGGCGAAAATAGCCCTTAATTCAGTCTCTGTATAAATAAATATTTTAGATTTTAAAACAAGCTAATGTTTTAACAGTAAATGTTGGTATTTAGCTAAGAATTCGTTGGGAAGGAAAATCCTGTTAATTTCTTGAGTGGTTATTCTACTTGCTCATGTTATTTATATCTGTAGTTTACATATTTACGAAGAGGATTATGCTTTAACGGAGACTGATTTACCGAAGGCGGTGTTACATTTCTATTAATTTTGGTCCCGGCTTCGAATTAATAGAAATTAATTATGTATGTCAACTAAACTGTCTTAAATTATTTAAAGGAATTATGCTAACTAGATAGAGCTAAATTGTGGTTTAACTTCGAATGTTGAATTACGATTTACTGTCATTAACTACAAATGGGAAATGGACAACTCGAAATACATCAACAAGGAAAATTTACCATTTGGAAAATAGTCAAAAATTAAGACTAAGTAAGAAACGCAAGCTGAGATATTAGGTGCATAGGGAAATTCGTGTCGGTACCGTTGACCATCAGTGGTGTAGCGGTATAGCACGCGGTACGGATTACCAAGGACCTGGGTTCGATTCCCAGTGATGGTTTTATTTTTCTGTTTTTTCTGTGCATCTATATTTCAGTTTTTGTATTTTCAATTTCAAAAATTAAATCTTGTCCCAGGTTAAAATTGAAAAATTCGATGTACGCCAAAAATATGTTCCAACCGAAATCATTTGTTTTGGGCCTACATATCAAGTTATTACTTGATTTAGACAACATTCATTTATTGCTTATTTCATTTTGCTCATACTTTATAATGGAAAATATTCCATTTGTGTTTAATTAATTTACAACAAAAATATTTTTTTTATTTGACTGGATGGCAAACGAGCAAGTGGGTCTCCTGATGGTAAGAGATCACCACCGCCCATAAACATCTGCAACACCAGAGGTATTGCAGATGCGTTGCCAACCTAGAGGCCTAAGATGGGATACCTCAAGTGCCAGTAATTTCACCGGCTGTCTTACTCTCCACGCCGAAACACAACAGTGCAAGCACTGCTGCTTCATGGGAGGATTAGCGAGCAAGATGGTGGTAGCAATCCGGGCGGACCTTGCACAAGGTCCTACCACCTGCAAAAATTTGGTTGTAAATTAAGATTGTTTTTTGGAATCTTTTTGTATTGTTTATTTCAATTCCAAATTTTTACTTTTACGGTCATCCCGTAAAACCTAAATTGAACATAGTGATGGTCTTATTTTTCTGGTTTTTCTGTGCATCTATATTTCAGTTTGTATTTTTAATTTTGGTTGTAAATATTTTTCAGCACAGTTTATATTTTGACAAAATTCACTTTGGATGGTTTTTCGTTTTGGTCCAAATTCAAAATGGTCAATTCAAGTGGACGATTTTCCGTTTACTTTAATAAACGGCTCAGTTTATTCTTAAAAACAACCTGGCATTGAACTTTTTGGCCATTGTTTTAAAAAAAAAATACATCGTTGAGTTTTTTTGAGTCTCTTGCCAGGTTGTTCGCCACAGAGGTAACCGATGGTAAATTTTTGACATTCAGAAATGCTTGTTATGGGCCTTAATTTAGTAAGTAACATATATTTTGAATTTGATTTTTTACAACCCTTATAATCTTTTCAATTAACATCTTCCATGTTCCATGCTCAACCTGGCAGATTTCTGTTTTATAAAATTTGTTAGCAGAATGCAAAAAGTTGAACAACCCCGACTTTCTCACTTCAAAGTTCAATATCTCAAAAACGGCTCAACCGATTTGATTAAACATGTCAAAGAACCATCGCTAGAAAACCTGCTTTCCATTAAAAAAAAACGCATTCAAATCGGTCCGCCCGTTTAAGAGCTACGGTGCCACAGACAGACACACATAGCGGTCAAACTTATAACACCCCTCTTTTTGCGTCGGGGGTTAAAAACGAGCTTTGTTGTCTCCTAGCTATACGAGTAGGTACGAGTATGTGCTTCATGAACAAACCTCTAAAACAATCGCTATAAGTACCATTAAGCTAGTTTTATAAATAAAACCAACTGTAACCTTTAGCAGCGTATAACGAAACTTTTAATTTAATAAAACAATCCCTCCTACACCTGGGATCCAAATTATTACTTAAATCCCTTGGTAATTCTATCTATATTAAAATAAACAATGCTTTGGACCTAAAAGTTTTCGAAATAATTTACGATGTTTCTATGGCAATTATTTTGAAAAAAGGGCCAAGGGCGAGTCGGACTCGCACACCGAGGGTTTCTTACAAATTCGTAGCCATCTAATGCATATTCAGTGTTAGTAGAGCCCCTCTTCTTAGTGAAATTTAAGGCAGTGTTTGGTCATTTTAGACGGTTATTAAGACTGACATAAAAAATAAATCATGTCAGTCATGATAAACGGTTGTGTAGTTCTGAAGATGAGCTGTGGTTGAGTTCGAAACGCGTCAGTGTAGTGTGACAGTGATAGTAGATGTATTGTGAGATTTGTGTGTGTTCTTACACTGTGAAGGTGGACGGACTGCGTGATAACGCATATTTTAACCCCCGGCGCAAAAAGAGGTGTGTTATAAGTTTGACCGCTATGCGTGTCAGTGCTTCTGTCTGTGGCACCGCAACTCTCGATTTGAATGCGGTTTTTTATTTGAAATCACGTTTTCTAGCGATGGTTCTTAGACATGTTTCATCAAAATCGGTTCAGCCGTTTTTGAGATATTGAACATTGAAGTGATAGTCGGGGCTTTTCCAACTTCTTGTTGGTTAGGTTATTATGCAAAACAAAGCTATCATTAAGGTATAAAAAACCGCATTCAAATCGGTCCACCCGTTTAAGAGCTACGGCGCCACAGACAGACAAACAGACACACACATAGACACACATAGCGGTCAAACTTATAACACCCCTCTTTTTGCGTCGGGAGTTAAAAATAAAGAATTTCAGATTGTTCTTACAGGTTGTTCTATATGTATATAGTTAAGGCTGTACACGATGATTTATGGTATTTGGTATTTATTTATTTATTTATTTATCATGATTGTTTTTCTCTCTTGTCACTGACTCAATCTAACATTTGGTCCCACCTACACAAGTATTGCCTACACAATTAAATAAAAATTACATTCTTGTTCCCTTAATTGAAAATGCAACTATTTTGCTTTCACACTGTTTGTTTTGTTTTGTTTAAAATTCAAAATTCAAAATTCAAATGATTTATTCAGTAAATAGGCAGCAATGGGCACTTTTACACGTCATTTTTTTAAACTACCAGCGTTTTCGGAAAGACCATCATTGCCAAGAAGAATGCGCCGCAAGAAACTTGGCAGAAAGTCATTTTTTCATAAAAATATAATTACAAATAAAATACTTAAAAACTATATTATACAATTAAAGAAAAAAAATACAAAAAATAATAATAAAAGAAATACAGGGATGTATGGGGTCCCTTAGTTACAATACTAAACACTAACTATATCTAAACTATATCTACGTTCAGTGGAAGTGTAGAATGCTTCCACCGTCACAAATTTTAAAATAATAATAACAATAATTTAGTTCTGAAATATACATTTCAGGTCAAGTAACCATTAAGCTTTTGGATTTCGAAGGCCAGTTCACGTCTGCCGGCCCCAAAGTTAGCTCACACTTTAATTGCTCACACTCAAGCTTTAATTGTATAATTATTATTGGAGCAGTAATAAACATTTGTTCCCGATCCTCTGGGTTGTCGCGTAAAATCAGTGTTTTGCTCCCCCGAGCAATGTTGACCACTGAGCCATGGCCCTTTTGCACTGCAGCGCACACAAGCAATATGAAATGTTTACTTTTAAGTCTGGACTGATGTTTTGTATCCTTGTATCTAATCTTGATTGTGTGTGTTTGCAGTACCAAATAAACGTTTTTATCTATCTATCTATCTTTATCATGAAAAAATTTGAAGTAGCACGCCATCCGAATATTATCAATTAGTATAAACATAGGTATAACAGAGTTTTCCGAGCCAAGTTCGGGACGTTCCTGAACTGCCCAAGTTGCGCGGCGATTAGACTACCCATGCATATTCATACACGTGTAATTGCAGACTTTGGGAGATTATTCCATTAGGTATGAGTTACTGATGAATTTAACATGTATTAAGTTTGAAGCTTAGGGACATGGTTTTTGCTCGGCGCTTTGGAATCATTTGGTTTTATGCGGCATGGCTTTTGTATTGTAACTTTGTCAGGGTACTGGGAAAAGTTTGCTCATTTCCACGATAGCAAGATTGCCTATGTTAGTCTGGAATAGTAATTTTTTATTGAATCTTCTAGTAGCGTCAAAGAGCAAACAATCAATCACACTTAACAGTACCTACTATTAAAAATGTGTACATTAAAAGACATAAGATAAGATTTTATTTTTCAAAACACAGGCACAAACAAACAGAAAACACATAAAAGTCAACGTAAAAATAGATCGTGATCGTGATAAAAAAACGGCCAAGGGCGAGTCGGGCTCGCGCACCGAGGGTTCCGTACAAACCTGTAGGTAGTTTAGTTTATTAAAAATATTTTTATTATAATGATTTAACTAAAAATTTACGGTTTTCGCAATTTTTCCTTTTTCTGTGCTGTAAGAAGTTGATTTGTACCAGGCGATAAGAGTGTTCTTCTATTTAATATTCTGAGAAATGACCATTACTCGAACTGATAAATTATGCAAAGTTATGATTATGCAAAAGTATCATTCGGCTAAAAAAATTATGAGATACCTGTTATGCGAAGTGTGTTTCGGAGAATCGATATTATGCAAGACAAAGGGAACCCGAGTATTAGATATAAGTTCCAGCGTGATAAGGTAAACGTACGAGTGCTCGCCGCTGTCCCAATAGATGGCATCTTTAATCTTATGTCATTGAAAATTGGCCATTAGCGTGTCGACCACTAAAACGTTTACTTACCTTAAGTACCTACTACGCGTTCCTGAGAAAAAGAGTAGACAGACGGACAAGAAAGTGATTCTATAAGGGTTCCGTTTTTCCCTTTTCACGTAAGAAACTCTAAAAACCTGCCTTTTTACCAATTCCCTTCGTCGATTTACCTGAAAAACGGATCGATTAGCTTACAGTCGGGGACCCCTGGGACATCAAAAGCTTTTCTGTTGTTCCGACAAAATAATAGTGTAAAAATGTATCCGAAACAAATAAGAAATATCTTATTTTGTGAATGTTTTTTCCTTTAGAGATAGGGGTAAAGCTACCGAGTGTGCATCGAACCCACGCACTGAGAATTCCGTATATTCGCGACAAATTTTAAAACCACTCAACTCCAACCAATTTCAACTTTTATATTCACATGCTGGTGATGCCGGCGAGAGTGCTGAACACTCATTCATTCATTCATTCACTCGTTCATTCTAATCATTTTTATGTGTACCAACCGACCATCTCTGTAACCGCTGTTCAAGTGAATAAATATTATTTCTATTTCTATTACTGTAGGATTTTAAGCAAAGCAAATAAAATACTTAGTCATTTTACTTGTTTAATTACCTATTTAGCTATAGGTAATAACTATAACTAATAATATTTTATAACTAATCCCACTTAATATTAATAATAAAAGCGAAAGTTTGTAAGTCTGTTTGTTTGTTACTTTATCACGTCTAAACCGCTGAACTGATTTAGAAGAAATTCGGTCTATAGTTTGAGTCCCAGAGAAGGACATAGGATAGTTTTTATCCCGGAAAACTGCATAGCTTCCGCGGGATAGTAATAAACAAATTGAAAATACAAACTGAAATATAGATGCACAGAAAAACCAGAAAAATAAGACCAGCACTGGGAATCGAACCCAGGTCCTCGGCATTCCGTGCCACGTGCTATACCGCTACACCACTGCTGGACAACGGTACAGACACGAATTTCCCCTATGCACCACATATCTCAGCTTGTTTGTTTCTTATTTAGCCACTTAAGCAGTGACGCTAGCGACATCTATACCGTAGCCCTCTTCGAGAAACTTTCGGCATTCCATTGGAACTAACCGCTCACCCGCACAAGAGATATCGTTATTTCTGTGCATCTACATATATATTTCAGTTTGTATTTTCAATTTAGGTTTTACGGGATGAGCGTAAAAGTAAAAATTTTGAATTAAATTAAAAAATACAAAAAGATTCCAAAAAACAATCTTAATTTTATAAACAAATTCTTAGCGGACGGAGTCGCGGGTTACGGCTAGTTAACTAATAAAAGTAGGTTCACAAAAACAAAACATTCGGTGACGCCGCACGAGACAAAGCAGAGAGAGGTGCCAGTGCCACTGAGCGTGTGGCGAAAAATAAAGATACGACGCATAGGACTTATCACGCTAACACGCACGAGTAATATTTACCTCGACGTTTTGGCAACACTACGGTGGCCGTGGTCACGAGTAGAGTCTACTCGTATGAGTGAAAATCACGAAAGTTCCCACCATCTTGCTCGCTAATCCTGCAGTGAAGCAGCAGTGCTTGCACTGTTGTGTTTCGGCGTGGAGAGTAAGACAGCCGGTGAAATTACTAGCACTTGAGGTATCCCATCTCAGCCCTCTAGGTTGGCAACGCATCTGCAAAACCCCTGGTGTTGTAGATGTTTATGGGCGGTGATGATCTCTTACCATCTGGAGACCCACTTGCTCGTTTGCCATCCAGTCGAATAAAAATATAAATAAAATAAATAAATAAATAAAGTTTAAGACATTATAAAAATAAAGATTTCAAGGCCTAATACACAGCAATATTAATACAATGACTCTTTATTGTACACCACAAATAGTAAGCGATACAGAGAACAGGTGTACACAGAGAGAAAATTACAAGGTAAGCAATAGTAATAGTCCAGGCAACCATTTTTACAGAAAGTGGTTTTTTATTTATTTATTTATTTAATTAAATTGCACAGTATATACACACATGTTACAGTAGTACAACCCAGTAAGGGTATAATTATAACGACCGCATGGCTAAGTGGTTAGAGAACCTGACTACGAAGCTTGAGGTCCTGGGTTCGAATCCCAGCCGGGGCAGATATTTGTGTGAATAACACGAATGTTTGTTCTCGGGTCTTGGATGTTTAATATGTATTTAAGTATGTATTTATCTATATAAGTATGTTTAACCGTTGCCTAGTATCCATAGTACAAGCTTTGCTTAGTTTGAAACTAGGTCAATTGGTGTCTAGTGTCCCATGATATTTATTTATTTAATTGGTTTTTTGGAGTCTTTTTGTATTTTTTATTTCAACTCCAAATTTGTTACTTTTACGGGTATCCCGTGAAACCATATCGAAAATACAAACTGAGACATGGGTTCACAGAAAAACCAGAAAAAGAGACCAGCACTGGGAATCGAACCCAGGTCCTCAGCATTCCGTGCTGCGTGCTATAACCCCTACACCACTGCTGGACAGAAATCAAGACACGAATTTTTCCTATGCATACATATCTCCAGTAAGGGTGTTGCAATAATATAACAATGTTTAAGTAATTTCTTAGATATAATTAATAAACATTGGTTCTCTTCCAAAAATGTATCGGAACATTTTATAAATTTTCTAAAAACTAAATTAATGGCTATGTCATTTATGTACCTTAAGTACCTAATAGTTTGCTATCACGAAACTAATTATACCTACGGGTATGTTTATGAGATCATAACTTTGGTACTTTATTACTCTATTTATTTCCTTAATTATATTTACTAACTAGCTTTTGGCCGCGGCTTCGCCCGCGTGGAATTCGGTTATCGCGCGCTGTTCCCTCGGGAACTGTGTATTTTTCCGGAATGAAAAGTAGCCTATGTCAGTCTCTGGCCCATAAACTATCTCTATGCCAAAAATCACGTTTCCACCAGCACCAATATCGGACACAACAAGCGTGCATAAATATATGTGATACGAATAATTTATTGAATCAGGCTTTACTTTGAGGTCCATCAATGAACTAACATTTCACATCTGGTAGCTAGTCTAACATTGGATAGCATGGTCTACGATTGTGTTTCTCTGAAGATGAGCTCTGGTTGAGTTCGAAACGCGTCAGTTTAGTGTGGTGGTGGTGAAAGATGGGTTTGTGTGATTTGTGTGTGTTCTTACAGTGTGGAGGTGGAACTGCATGAACACGCATATTTTGCATAAACTTTTAGCTATCATAAGGTCGCAGGTGAGCAAAGAAATTATTTTAGTTCATTTACCTGATACGACCGTGCCGTAGCCGTGCCGTGCCGTAAGCCGTGGTGGCCTAGTGGTTTGACCCATCGCCTCTCAAGCAGAGGGTCGTGGGTTCAAACCCCGGCTCGCACCTCTGAGTTTTTCGAAATTCATGTGCGGAGTTACATTTGAAATTTACCACGAGCTTTGCGGTGAAGGAAAACATCGTGAGGAAACCTGCACAAACCTGCGAAGCAATTCAATGGTGTGTGTGAAGTTCCCAATCCGCACTGGGCCCGCGTGGGAACTATGGCCCAAGCCCTCTCATTCTGAGGGGAGGCCTGTGCCCTGCAGTGGGACGTATATAGGCTGGGATGATGATGACCTGATACGACTCTATTTCTACGGCCGGAAGGACGTGTCAGATATTTTTGCACGCTCCGCTGTGGCAGATATTAATGCTGGTGACTGTACTACGCACTGAGGTCCACCCATCGACTCATAAAGATCCAACTAACAATACTTCGAAAGGACACAATAGGGTAATTAGCCCAGCGGAGTATGAGTGGAACAATGAAGACAAAGCTGGATATATGACAAAGAGGCGATCTGTGCGTGTTGGTTAGCCTTCCTTTTTAGACCGTGTTGCTGTTAAACTGAAATAGTTTGGTACAAAATGGACGAGTGTTCTAAAGAAATCGAATTAGTCCTCACTCAGATTACCTAATTTAATCAGGCGTTACTTTGCAGGGGTCCAAAGCAATGAACTGTCGTTTTGTTAGTTTTAGTTTGTTAGTCTAACATTGGTAACATGGTAAACGATTGCCCTGAGAATGAGCTCTGGTTGAGTTCAAACGTGTCAGTATAGTTTGGTGGTGATGATAGATGAGTTTGTGTGAGTTGTGTATGTTCTTACGGTGTAGAGGTGGAGGAGCTGCATGCATAAATATTTGTTGCATAGACGCGGTTGTCATAAAGTCGCGGGTGAACAAAGTACTTAATTGTTATAAGTTCACTCAGATTCAGATAACATGTACGTGTCTAATATCGTATTCAACAAAAAATTATGAAAATATAGCCAGTTATAATATAGCCAGTTTAATAGCCACTTATAATATAGCCAGTTATAATATAGTTATAATATAGCTAGTAAAATATAGCCAGTAAAATATAGCCAGTTATAATATAGCCGGTTATAATATAGTTATATAGCCAGTAAAATAAAGCCAGGTATAATATAGCCAGTAAAATATAGCCAGTTATAATATAGCCAGTTAAAATTTCGCATGCGACATTTTTTTAACACGTGACGTCACTACTTTGACGCGCTTCACATTACATTATTGGAGACTTCGAGATAGCGTCATGTTAGTTTTCTGCAATGCGTATTTCCCGCATCTTAAAACAACGAATTCATTACCATCATCATATCAGGCATAGGACGTTCACTGTTGGACATCGGCCTCCCCCATATACCTCCAGTTGCTTCGGTTGGCAGCGGCCTGCATCTACCCACGGCTTTAACCAGGTCATCCGTCCATCTCGTTGACCGACCTACGTCGCGCTTGCCGCTCGGTCTCCATTGGAGAACTTTTCTACTCCAACGGCCATCTGTTCTCCGTGCTATATGGTCTGTCCAACAACGAGGTACTTATATATACATAGAAATGAAATGAAATGAAATGCAATGAAATGCAATGAAATGGAATGATGAAATGAAATGAAATGAAATGAATGAAATGAAATGAAATGAAACGAAATGAAATGAAATGAAATGAAATGAAATGCAATGAAATGAAATGAAATGAAATGAAATGAAATGAAATGAAATGAAATGAAATTTATTTGAAAAACATCATGTTCATGTTGAGATGTTAAAAGTAGATGGATTGATGTATCAATGATGACAATAACCTTATAAGAGTAGGCATGCAAAAAATGTTGAATATTAAAACAAGACGAAACAAGGATAAAAAAAAAATTAAATGTCAACAATACAACTATTTAAGTACTAGCTTTTGCACGCGGCTCCGCCCGCATGGTATTCGGTTATCGCGCGCTGTTCCCTCGGGAACTGTGCACTTTTTCCGGGATAACAAGTAGCATATATCACGGGCCCATATAAACTATCTCTATGCCAAAAATCACAAACACAAACTTTCGAATTTATAATATTAAGTATGGATGAATACAAATCCAAATTGTAAATTTAAACGAAACATCAATTATAACGTAAGATACAATTTTATCATCATCATCATCCCAGCCTATATACGTCCCACTGCTAGGCACAGGCCTCCTCTCAGAACAAGAGGCTTGGCCATAGTTCCCACGCGGGCCCAATGCGGATTGGGAACTTCGCACGCACCATTGAATCGCTTCGCAGGTTTGTGCAGGTTTCCTCACGATGTTTTCCTTCACCGCAAAGCTCGTGATAAATTTCAAATGTAATTCCGCACATGAATTTCGAAAAACTCAGAGGTGCGAGCCGGGGTTCGAACCCACGACCCTCTGCTTGAGAGGCGATAGGTCAAACCACTAGGCCACCACGGCTTACAATTTTATAATTATGTTATATTATGTAATTATGTTTATGTTATAATTATGACGTGTAACGCAATTTGTTACTGAAATACTTACTTAAATTAATTACAGAACTAAAGACAAAATTAAAGGGAATAAGTAATAATTTGATTCAATGTCAAGTTCACAGAAATTTTAATTAGGTATCTAATTGAAAAGAAACTATAAAATATATGAAGAAAATTAGTAAATTAAATAAATATATAGGTACTGAACTAGGAGTATTTGGTAACTTTAACGTTTACCCGATTTCCGTATCGCAAGCAGTGCTTAGTGTTTTTCCCACACCGTATTAACCCGCGGGCTGAGGACCGGACCCAGTTTTGTTTACTGTCATTAATTATTATAATTAACAGCCTTGCCTTTGACAGGGATAATTATTTGTGAATAATAAGAATTAGCTTTAGATTTGTCAAAGGATTGTGTGAGAAGAAGCGGAAATCACACCCGCAAGATCGTTTCAAAATCCCAAATTATTCAACAGAAACTGCGTGAGCCTAGTGGTTTGATTCATTTTTAAAATGTAAATTTGATTACTTTTTGTTTGTTTCTTTTTTGATTTATTTTTTGTGAATTTATGTCGCATTCAATATAATGACTCGGATAACTCACGTCTTAAATCGAGTTTAGCTCGACATGTTTCGGGATAATCCGTAGCCCTTCGTCTCCGGAGCAACGCGACTCAGCGGCTGCTGCAACACGCGCACGTGACGTGAGTTATCCGGGTCATTAAATAAATAAATAAATATCACGGGACAATTCACACCAATTGACCTAGTCCCAAAGTAAGCTTAGCAAAGCTTGTGTTATGGGTACTAAGCAACGGATAAATATAATTATATAGATAGATACATACTTAAATACATAGTAAACACCCAAGACCCGAGAACAAACATTCGTATTTTTCATACAAATATCTGCCCCGTCAAAGGAATCGAACCCGGGACCTCAAGCTTCGTAGTCAGGTTACCTTACCACTAGGCCATCTGGTCGTCTAAATTTATATTTTGAATCTAAATTTGATTACTTTTTGATTGTTTCCTTTTTGATTTATTTTTTGTGAATTTATGTCGCCTTCCGTGAAGTCGTCAAGCGTCCACAGCGGAAGACCAGCGTTGGCCTCTATGGCCAACACTATGCTGAGCTGAGACTGCTACGCAATTTCATTTTGTGTTGTATGTAATTGTGCGAAGTGCAAATAAATATTTCTATTTCTATTTCTATTTCTATGGCCTCGAAGCACAGGGTTGTGAGTTCGAACGTTAACTTATACCTCTGAATCCTTCAGAATTCGATTTAGTACCAATTTTACCATTACTAAAATAAGCGTCAAAAACTGGCCAAGAGCATGTCAAGAGTAATACGGCCAAGAGTAATATTTTTCTTAGGATTTCGTATTTTATACGGAATCTTCCAAGTTTAGGTATATTTTATACCTTTGGTTGCTATTAACTCTTAAACTACTAATAATTCTCAAACAAACTTAGCCGTTATAGTTTTCCTAGAAAGTTTGATATACCTACTACCAATTTAAAGTTGAATATTTCGCAAACGATGCACTGATTTGAAAAATCGTCTTAGCAAACCCTTAATGGTTTTAAAAGACCTATCCAACGATACCCCACACCATAGGGTTGGATGAGAAAAAAAAACACCCCCACTTTTCGTCTATGGGAGGTACTCTAAAAAAATTTTTTTTGAATTTTTATTGTGTCATTTTGTCGGCATACTTTACATATATATGTGTACGAAATTACAACTTTCTAGCATTGATAGTCCCAGAGCAAACAGACAGACAGATTGACATGGCAAAATTATAAGAGTTCCGTTTTTGCCACTTTGGCTACGGAACCCTAAAAACGGTGCCGATACGTTTCTTAAGGGTATGGCACGCCGTTGACATGTTGTAGTCCGTGTCGCGCTACATTCCCTGCCTGATACTTTCCTATAACGGTCATGGTTAGATACGGTGTAGTGTTTAGAGACCTTAAGTTGTATCCAATTGTCGCTTGTCATCGCCAGAGGGCGTCATTAGGCTCTTTAACGTAAATTTAATGAAAATTAATTTGAACATTCTGTAATTACGCCCCTACTACTAAAGAGATTGTCCTCTTCCTAATTTATAATTGTGATTATTTCCCAAACAACACACCGCTCCCAATTAGGTACATTGGAAACGGAAACAGAACACGCTTCGTAAACATTGAATAACAAACACTTTTGGAGCTTTATTTCTTTCTAAAACAATGCTTTAAGCTCATTACGGGCTTAAATTACGAATATTTATTACCGGTTCTGTAAAGACATAATATGTGTGAGTGTACTTTCTACTAATATTATAATCGCGAAAGATTGTGTGAAATGAAATGAAATATTTATTTGCGTTTAAGTGTGGTGGATATTATAAAGGTCTTCCTAAGGCACACTAGCTTATCATCATCATCATCATCATGTCAGCCGAAAGACGTCCACTGCTGGACATAGGCCTCCCCCAAGGCTTACACACACACACACTTACACACACTTAGCTTATATTCTAATATATCATTACACATCATTCATTAATCATTTACATGCTAAGGTAAATGTTTTTATTTTCATGTTCCGAAATAAAATACTGCACGATTAAAAATATGAAAAGTTGTGAAATGATTTAAAAATGGTTGTGCCAATAATGATTTTATGTTTAACCTTGATATTATTTGACACTAAAATAGCTGAACTAATTTAAATCGTTTCAACGTTTCGATCCTTAAAGAGCTTAACATTAAAGAGACATTATCGTCAACTGTGCAAATACGAATCCTCAAGTTCTTTGGACACATCCCCCGTAATGAGGACTCCATGGAACGGCTTGTGGTGCAGGGGAAAGTCGAGGGCAAAAGATCTCGCGGACGCTCTCCGACACGGTGGACAGACCTCATCAAATCTGTGACGCACTCTAATATAAACGATTGCTCCCACTCTGCCAGACATCGGGCTACTTGGCGACGCGTCGCGACAGCAGCAGTGGCACAGGAATCGATCGACCAAAGCATGACCACGACCACTCTGTCAAGAGTGAACGACTAAGAAGAAGAAGAAGAGAGAATTTAAATCAAATTTCGTATGCACACGAGCGCAGGCACAAATTAAGAACAGTCAAGGACCTTAGTTCTTGAGCCACCGTGGAACTCATAGGAATAGTCATTATGATTTTCATTGTTAATTAATGAACTAAAAGGATTTCTTTGCTCACCTAAAAAAAGCAAAGCAATGACGACCGGATGGCCGAGTGGTTAGAGAACCTGACTACGAAGCTTAAGGTCCCGGGTTCGAATCCCGGCCGGGGCAGATATTTGTATGAATAATACGAATGTTTGTTCTCGGGTCTTGGATGTTTAATATGTATTTAAGTATGTATTTATCTATATAAGTATGTTTATCCGTTGCCTAGAGTGTCCATAGTACAAGCTTTGCTTAGTTTGGGACTAGGTCAATTGGTGTCAAGTGTCCCATGATATTTATTTATTTATTTTAATTGAAACAAAGAAATTCTTTTAGTTCAGTGATATGGACCTCCGCAAAATAACGCCTAATTCAATAAAATTGTTAATTAATGCGATGTCACTATGACATTTAGTGTGATAAGGTTCGATCGTAGCTCAATACTGAAATCCTTGACCTTGATTACATGTACATACTGCCTCATTTTGCCACTGAAACATTCACCTCATTCAAATCAAAGACTCTTAAAACAACAAACAAAACAACATCGCAACGGAATAGAGTCCGCTTAACAAAACTGCCAACACGGGGCATTAAGAGATCCAACAAATCCTCAGACAAGTTGCCTACGCAAACAAGAAATAAGGCACAATGATAAATAAGGCACAGTGATAAATAAGGCCAAGATAATGCCGACCTCGGCCGTCATCGCTGATTGATGGATGACGGCACGTAAACAATCCACCTAGATGGGAGACCGTCCATTGCTAGGATATAACCTTATTTGTAATTTCAAGGAAATTGTTTGCGAAACCAATAGAATAAAGTAACATTACTGAACTTAATTTAATAATAGGTGTGCTTAGTAGATAATTTATTGAAACAGGCGTTACTTTGTCTCCACAAAGTGAAGACTTTTAGAACATAGATATGGACCTCCGTCCATATCTATGTTCTAAAAGAATTACTTTACTCACCCGCGACTTTATGATTTTTTACGGGATACCCGTAAAAGTAACAAATTTGGAGTTGAAATAAAAAATACAAAAAGACTCCAAAAAAACCAATCATAACTCAATTCTTAGGGCAAACAGTGGCCCAAGTTTAATATAATTATAAAAATATAAAATTAGATGGCAGATATCTAACTAAGGTCCTCAAACCCAGCAAATGTAAGTAGTTTTTATTTGTCTTAATACGGTACGTGTCCGTTTGTACCACGACGGTCATTTGAATCTTCAACCGATTTTTATTATTTTCTTAGGGGTCGCAATCACTAGTGCAATTTAAGCGGTTCTCAAGTTTCGGGCTGGCTCTTCTATTCGTCCTCATTTATGTGAACTGCAATGGGTGACTTGGGTGGAAAGTGACTCCAGGCCAGCACACCTGAAGAAAGCTGCTACCTCGACAGTCCCGCGAAGCACCGCTACATATATGTGAAGTATAAGAGTGATTTAAAAGTGGAAAAGGTCAGTCTCAAACTTTATACTAGTGTTGATCCTGGAGGATATATTTTAATAAATTGTTTGCCATAAACAAACAGTTTTTACGTTTATTATAACCAGCAACAGGCGCCCTGAGCTTTCGAAGAGACTTTTGCCACAGTTGAGTGAAGCAGGTGAGTAACAGCTGATTTTAAGATTTTACAAGTTTTGTAGTCACTCAAGTTATATTAAAAGCAACATTTTTTTTAAACTGTTAGCAAATCTTTTTTTTTCAGTGTAATGCAAAAATAAGTACTGGCACGTTGCGTGCACCATTAATATCGTGTCGGTGCTGTGGTAAAAGACAAATTAACATTAAAAACACCTCACTGGCTTATCGACAGAATCCCGATAATATTGAATCAAGAAATTAACAATGCAAATGTGCAGCCCGGGCCTTAAACGCACCAAGTTAAAACCAACAACGAGACAGCGTTGTACACACGATTGTAAACTTTACTCCTTTAGAATAAAGCTATAAAAACTGAGGTGGTAAGTTGGTTAACATTTCGAGCAAAACCTCTGCAGTGCAATTACGCAATTGTATGCAGTCAGTCGAATGAATAAGGTATTACCAACTGTCCGGAAATTTGCGAGTGTCAGTTTCGATAATTAAATATCAAATAAATATCATCATGGGACACTTGACACCAATTGACCTAGTCCCAAACTAAGCAAAGCTTGCACTATGGATACTAGGCAACGGATAAACATAGTTATATAGATAAATACATACTAAAATACATATTAAACATCCAAGACCCGAGAACAAACATTCGTATTATTTATACAAACATCTGCCCCGGCCGGGAATCGAACCCGGGACCTTGAGCTTCGTAATCAGGTTCTCTAACCACTTGGCCATCCGGTCGTCAAATTGTTTTTGTTTCAATTTCGAATGACAGTGCAATGTGTATTGTAAAGTATATGTAAAAGTAAATGAGACTGCAGTAATATTAACACGTGGAAGTGATCTCCATCAGTTTATGGGCGGTGGTGATTTCTTACCATCAGGAGACCCACTTGCTCGTTTTCCATCCAGTCGAATAAAAAAAAAAACATTCCATAAATATTTTTTTATAATTTTTTTTTGTTGCCGTTGTAGTTAAAAGGGCCCCCTGATGCTACTAAAAATGAAGTAACAACCATTAAGAAAATAATAATTAAATTGAGAACCTCCTTACTCGAAGTCGGTTAAAAAACTGGCCAAGTGCAAGTCGGACTCGCGCACGAAGGGTTCCGTACCATCTATACAACATTCATTAGACATTAACAAAAAGCGGCAAAAATCACGTTGGTCGTATGGGTGCCCCCTTAAATATTTATTTTATTGTTTTTAGTATTTGTTGTTATAGCGGCCATAGCTATACATAATCTTTGAAAATTTCAACTGTCTTACTATCACGGTTCATGAGTGCTGTGCATACTGCCTGGTGACAGACGAACGGACAGACGGACGGATAGAGAAGTCTTAGTAATAGAGTTTCCGTTTTCCGGTTTATAGAATCTTTATTTCTCAATAAAAACAATTTGTCACTAACATGCGAAACTTAATAAGTATCTAAGGTAGTATTTTTAGTTTACAGTATTGTAGGGAAAACCAGTAACGTTTTTGTTTATGCCCTTTTGGTACGGAACCCTGAATTCTCTTTATCAGCTAAATTGGCATTGTCAAGTGAGAGATATAAAAAAAGAAATAAAACGTATTAATCACATCCTAATGCAAGTATTTTCCTGTTCGCTAGTAAAATACGAGGCGACGTAACGACTGAACTCATAGCTGGAGAATTACAGATAAATAACAAAACCAAATACATACCTCTCTCTTTCTCATATCCAACTACACCATGTTATTTTGGATTTCTGTTAGCATTAAAGGAACATTCTATGTACAGGTCAATTGAAGTTAATTTCTCCAATATATTATGGCTTCCGCGAATGGCGTCGAATGGCGTCCGCGGACCGGGAGACGAGCTGTCGGTAGGCCTCCAACAAGATGGAGCGACGACCTGGTTAAGATCGCGGGATCGCGGTGGATGCGGAAAGCACAAGACCGGTCTGAGTGGAGCCTTGGGGGAGGCCATGTCTAGACATGCTAGCAGTGGACGTCTTTCGGCTGACATGATGATGATTAGGGCTTAATTTTTGCTGTTTGAAAGTAATTTGAGAATGATAATAATAATACGCGGTAAAACAATAATTATAAATAATAAATATCATGGGACACTTGACACCAATTGACCTAGTCCCAAACTAAGCAAAGCTTGTACTATGGATACTAGGCAATGGATAAACATACTTAAATACATATCAAACATCCAAGACCCGAGAACAAACATTCGTGTTATTCACATAAATATCCCTGGCCGGGAATCGAACCCGGGACCTCAAGCTTCGTAGTCAGGTTCTCTAACCACTTGGCCATCGGGTCGTCAAAACAATGCGAAAGATCTTTAATTACAAACGTAAAATAAACTTGTTTAAATTTCACAACTAAAGTAAGTATGAAAGAAGTAAGTAAGAAAGTCTATATTTTATTTAAAATAACAAAGTCTCCTTTTTATGCCGGGAAAGTATGTATATAATTTCCGCGGGATTTTTCAAAAACAGAGCGTCAAATTCAAACTTTAGCATGCAGCTGCACTTGAACTGATTTAACGAAAAATTCACCAATATATTTTAATGATTTTTTCCTGAAATTCAATCAAATAAACTCCGATAACCCACGTCTTAAATCGAATTCAGCTTGACATGTTTCGGGCTAATTTGTATCCCTTCCTCTAGGAGCAACACGACTCGGCGGCTGCATTTGCTCCTAGATATAGTTCAATTTCATATTTCATGTTCAAATATTTTATCCTGACTTTTTTTCTACATTCAATCATTGTCCCTTATTCATGGAACTTAAAACTTTAAAGTATCTGTTCTTTTCTGGGTTCAAGCTATTCCTTGTTTATTGGGGTTCCGGTTTAGATCCGTCCGCAGTTATTTCACGACTCATAAACATTCTATTCTGTGCGACACCACACGATTTATATCTTCATGCGGGAGCTTAGCCTGCTTGGTTTAGTCAGTTTGGCATTGTAAAAACTAATAATAATAGCACAAAAACATTGATCCACTGTTGAACAATTACTTAGTTTCATTAGGGTTCCGTACTAGAAGGTGCCCACGGAACCCTATTACTGGGACTTCGCTGTCTGTCTGTCCGTCCGTCTATCAGAGGGCTCTATCTCTTAAGCCGTAATTTAGACACAGATTATGTTACTGTGGCCGCTAGAACAATAATTAAAAACCGAATAAAGGAGGGAACAGGGGGGCTCGATACAACAAACTTGCTTGTTTTTTGCCGTGAAGCATTAATAACTTGCAACATGTAGACGTGAAATATTCAAGACAGCCGGTCTTCTTCTTCACTTCTTTTCAGCCATTTCGATTCCTCTGGTTGGCATCTGCAATCCTCTATTTGTTTCTATATTTAGGGGCACCCTTAGACCATTAGGAGACTTTATTGTATAATCATTTAAAATAAATAATTAAGATAAAATGAAATGAATATTTAAGGGGAGGCTCCCAATCAACAAACTTGAGTTGATTTCTAATGTTGTACGAGTATAGATAATGGTACGAAACCCTTCGTGCGCGAGTCAGACTCGCACTTAGCCGGTTTTTTTTACTGTATCAATATAAATTCTTACTTCTGAGCCCAGAGCTGAACTCACGCTCCTTTGCGATGCCTCTCAAGAATCTTATGGTGCAACCACGATGTTACTTTTTTGAAAATTACCGTAGGAATTCAGTAAAATCTCGCAATTCAAATTCAACTGCCAGCAGATCTAATGACATGCGTGCGAATCCGCGGGTACACAATTGCGGGTCAATTTATCGAAAAAAACTTGTCATTCCTAAAGATGCTACAAATTAATAGGCTCGTGTTAGCTTGAAAAACTCTCTTCGCTCGTGTTTTTTTATCACCGTCACTCGGCGAATTTTCTACGTTCCGCACTTTTATATCCTAAAATAATTAATTTTATATACAAGTTGGGAATAGACTAAGATATCATAAAATATCCTTTAACACCTTTATTGTCCATTCAGAGTGAAGTTAACTGCTATAACGTGAAGCAGTTAATTGTCATTACCATATTTCAACAGTTTAGTTTGATTAAAATAGTTGCTCCGAAGTGGCGAACAATTAACTTGTCCGACTAAAGTTGCTACAGATTATGACATAGTAATAAATTGCAAATTTTAGTTGATAGTTCTTAGGTATTTTTTGATTAGTTTGGTGAGCACATAATTCGGAATTTTTAGGAGCCGGGTTCAATTTCTATAGTCATAAAGTCATAATGTACGTTTGTCATAATTTTTGTCGACCATACTTTTTTTCCTAGTTTCATTTTCCAGAAATGGTTAGGTTAGGTTTGTTTTAAAATCACCATCATCATCAGCCTACAGCAGCAGTCCACTGCTGGACATAGGCCTCTTCCATGGCGCGCCACAAGATTCTGTCTTCAGCCCCTCGCATCCATCCGCCGCCAGCGACCCTCAAGGTCGTCCGTCCGTGCCTCAGGACGCCTACACTACGTTTTCCCGTCCGTGGTCTCCATTCGAGGACTCGTCTGCTCCACCGTTCATCAGTCCTGCGACAGACGTGGCCAGCCCAACAACCTTTAAAATATATATTTTTTTTTAGTTTCAAAATAATTCTGAACAATTAATGTATTACGAAATGAGGAGATACGTAGAAGAACAAGGGTCACCGCATAGCCAAGAGAATTAGCTCGTTGAAGTGGCAATGGGCAGGGCTGCATGAACTTGTGAGCAAAAATTTGATCAAAATTATCTGAACACGCTTCTACGCCGTTAACAATAGAGTCGTGTTCAGATATTTTTGATCAAAATTTTGCTTACAAGTTTATGAACTCGACTGTACTACGGCAACTAGGCAATGGATAAACATACTTTTATCGATAAATACACATTAAACATCCAAGAACGGAGAACAAACATTTGTATTATTCATACAAATTCCCGGCCGGGAATCGAACCCAGGACTTCAAGCTTCGTAGTCAGGTTCTCTAACCGCTTGGCCATCCGGCCGTCTCAATTATATACCTTTATTGTACAGTCAAGTTCATAAACTTGTGAACAAAAATTGGATCAAAAATATCTAAACACGACTCTATTGTTAACGACGTAGAAGCGTGTTCAAATATTTTTGATAAAATATTACCTCACAAGTTTATGAACGCGACTGTACCTATGTACATAAATTATGTCGCACAGTCGTAATTACTGTACAGTTGGCAGGTTGGCAAAAAAGCAACAAAAAAAAAGTAATTCATTAAACACGTAATTTTAAATAAAAACACCTCTAAATAAATTGAATACCTTAAAACTATCATACCTCTAAACTCACCCAATAAATCAATCCCGAGTCCCCATTGAAAACCCACCCCTATTCTTCCTTAACACAGCTCCTTTTCCTTTAGCCGAGTAAGGGTGCGTTCACGAAGACAGCTAAGCTCAAGAATCCGCCATTACACGAACAACAAGCGCCGTAAACGCGCCCTTAGGGAAGGAGTGGTTTACACTAACGGATAAAGGCCTCGAATTGATGGGAACAAAAAGTGGGCTTAGCGGGTCGTTATTTTGTAGTTCGGGAGAGTTATTGAGATGATTGAGGAAATACCGTGTAGGTACACGCGTATCGTGTATGTAGATTGGAGTCGTTTTTTAGGGCTTCGTACTGAAAAGGAAAAATCAAAAACCCGACTACCTTAAAAACTAAAAGGAAGAAAATAAGTCAGTCAGTAAGTAGGCAGTAAATTTTTGAGCTGGTTAGGTACGATTTGAATGGGTCCCGACTGTTGAACTTTAAATTAGCTACTTGACAGAGTTCTAGACCACTAGACTTATTTTCTTCCTTTTACTTTTTAAGGCAGTCGGGTTTTACTTTAACTTAATGCTTTGTTTTATACTTTTTGTTATTTCTATGAAAATGGTAGATTAAAAGTACTGTCACTCATATATATTTAGAATGGGCTAATTATTAGCTTTTATTTGATACCCTTATTGTTACAAAACATTTTTTTTCATTCCTACGCCATATTTTTTTTGCAGATGCCATATTGAAATATTATATACCCTATGTCACTCCGACAGGTTATGAAAAATCCAATGATACCTCATATGTTAAAATCCACCCAGCCGTTTAGGCTGCAGCGAGGACCAAAGAAATGGACACACATACCCACATACATACATTATATACGCTCGAAAAACATAACCCTCCATCGGGCAGTCGGGTAAAAAGGTGTGAACACAAATTGCCGCAACCGAAAAATCTATTACATTGCGGTTGTTTAAGAAACTTAAAATTCGGTATGAAGTTACATAAAAACACATGAAATTAACAAATAACATGATAATAAGACGAACAAAAGCGAACTTATCCCTTAAAGGGATCTCTTCCGGTTAAGCTATATATAGCCATTATTATTCATTCTACCCTTCCTACTGTACAAACCCCTCGATGCTCGACTCCTACTTACACAAAAGAATCCTTCAGACTCAAGAATCACATAAGACTTGTGACCTTATCCCAAATTTTTTGACTTCTTAGCACGGAGGTTTTTAAAACAAGTCACAAAATTTCAAATTTCAAATTTCAAAATTCAAAATTTAAAATGATTTATTCAGTAAATAGGCCGCAATAGGCACTTTTACACGTCGTTTTTTAAACTACCAGCGCTTTCGGAAAGACCATCATTGCCAAGAAGGACGCGCCGCAAGAAACTTGGCAGAAAGTCATTTTTTCATAATAATATAATTACAAATAAAATACTTAAAAACTATATTATACAATTAAAGAAAAAAAAATACAAATAATAATAATAATAAAAATACAGGGATGAATGGGATCCCTTAGTCACAGGTATTATATACTCTATGGCACGAGCAGATTTAAACGTCCAGCGCAAGGCTGGTTGAACTATCACTCAAATTCTCGGCTACATCGCTTTTTGCACTTTTTTCCTAGCCTGCGATCGTTAGGGATCCGTAGGAAGTCATTTGAGTCTATTAAATTCTTTATTTTTCGCCATGTTCGTCCGTTGTCTGTTTGTCTGTCCGCGGCTAAGGTCAAAGACCGTTAGTACTATAAAGCTGTAATTTGGGATGAATATACATATCAGTTAAGCAGACAGTGGCAAAATAAAAAAGAACTAAAAAAATTTTTAGGGTACCTCCCATAGAATTAAAGTGGGGGCGATTTTTTTTCTCGACACCCGTGGGGATATCGTTGGATAGGTATTTTGAAAACATTGGGGGTTGCAAAAATTAAAAAAAAAAACAGGATCGTAGTAAGAATATCAAATTTACAAGGAAAATTATAACGGCTAAGATTGCTTGAGAATTATTGGTAGTTTAAGAGTAAATAGCAGCCTAAGGTATAAAATATACCTAAACTTTGAAGATTCCGTACACAATACGAAATCCTTAGAAAAATATTAGTTGATTTTTTTGCAATGGCTACGGAACTCTATGTTGAGCGTGTCCGACACGCTCTTGGCAGGTTTTATTATACATAGAGTAGAAATATTTACCCGTCGTTTGTAATTAAATTTCCACACGTGGTAGCGGTGTCGCTGCAGGTGAGAAATCAAACCAAAGTTTAGGTGCAACAAGATGTTTATTATTTATTAATTTAAGGATATTCCCAGCGATTCCGCTCCCTTCAATCATACAATACACTGCGTATAATTAAATCCTACTTCCTTATGACAACTAAGGGTCGTGAATGCAATTGGCCAGCGATTGCTGTCACCTGTCAAAATGACACGTTAACTAAATATTTTTTCCTACGGAACCCCTCGATTTCCAACGAAACTTTTACAGCAGCGCCAACCGACGTTAAAAGACCAGTGTATTCGACACCGACAATTTACGAGACCAGAGTTTTTGCTCGTCTTTTTAGCTGACTGTACGTTCGATTGTTAACGATGATTTTTAAACGTTTGTGCATTGCCATTGCGCCGTTTTAGAACCTTTTCACTATAATACAGCTATACATGGGGTTGCATAACTTACTAACTAACTGAAATAAATGTAATATTTAATGAATAATTAAACTAAACTATTCTCCGGAAATCGCCGAAGAAGTTGTCACCAACTTGTAGAAAAATTCTTCGATATACGTTTAGGCTGTCTCTACCTTCTGGACAAAGATGAAAAGAACGTGTTGATTGGGGTATTTCTTATCTATTCAAAGCTTCAAACCAAACGCCACAGTATTATTGGACGGACGGACAATTTACTGTATTAAAAAAAAATATAGATATCATGGGACACTTGACACCAATTGACCTAGTCTCAAACTAAGCAAAGCTTGGATACAAGGATATATATAAATACATACTTAAATACAAGACCCGACAGCAAAAGATTTCGTATTATTCACACAAATTTGGCCGCCTTCAAGTCGGAAATCGAACTAGGAACCTCAAGCTTCATAGTCGGTTTCTCAGGCATTGTGGCCAAACGCAGCCTATACTTTACTTAAATACAAGAAGAACAAACAGTATTAAGACATTCCTGAGAAAGAACATACTTGAAGCTTCGTAGTCAGGTTCTCTAACCACTTGGCCATCATATCAATATTTACCTAATCAAATAATTTACAGTATTAAGATCATTCCTCAGAAGGAACATACTTGAAATCATTGTCTAGTCAACATCAATACAACAATAATCCAGGTTATTTTTAAACCAACCTGTTTTATAAACAAGGATAATCCCACGGGAGGGCGCCTATTAATTCAATTTAGGGTTGTTTGTCATCCCTGATGTAGGAAGGCATTCATTATAAAACTGGTTTTCCCTTTTTAACCGACGGCAGATGAAGGGAGTTTAATGTATGCTTTGTTTTATGGTTAATTAAGACAGAGCGACACTGTTCATTAAACGTTTTTACAAGCTTTTACTAAACTTGCAGTGGTCGTATACCTTGCTTCTTGGCTAAAATTGTACACCGTAGTAGCTGTGGAACATCATGTCAGCCGAAAGACGTCCACTGCTGGACATAGGCCTCCCCCAAGGCTCTCCACTCAGACCGGTCTTGTGCTTTCCGCATCCACCGCGATCCCGCGATCTTAACCAAGTCGTCGCTCCATCTTGTTGGAGGCCTACCGACAGCTCGTCTCCCGGTCCGCGGACGCCATTCGAGAACCTTCTGACCCCATCGGCCATCAGTCCTGCGAGCAATGTGCCCCGCCCACTGCCACTTTAGTTTCGCAATTCTTCGGGCTATGTCGGTAACCTTAGCATGCTTTCCCCACCGCTGCTTAAAATAGGCAAACGGTGCAGAATCGCAGTGACGGGCCGTAAACGGCAAGACTTTTGTTCGGTAAAGTCCTGACGTACGGCACGTCACTGCGATTCCGTTTTTTAAGCACCGGTGTGGAGAGCATGCGATAAAAACGGTGCGCATATGGTGCATCACTGCGATTCCGTGCCGTCATCATTTTTTAAGCAGTTTATCGCTATTAGCATTGCCCGTGACTCTATCCACGTATTTCCTATCCAAGTAATAAAAACTATCCTATGCCGTGACTCAAATTATCTGTATATCGAATTTCATCTCAATCCGTTCAACGGCTTAGACGTAAACACGGTACAAAAAACAAAGAAACAGACTTACAAACTTTGTATTTGTATCAGTGGGATACGAAAGTTTGTAAGCTGGACATCTGGAATAATACATGAGTAGGTAAGTTACTTTTCATCCCGGCTTTTTCACCGGATCGTGATAAAGTCTCGAAATCTTAACCACTGGTATTAGAAACAAGACATTTACCTTACACTGCCATGGACACCTGCTACGCTAGAACACTGAATGCTTTGCATGTAAGATGGTGGCATCATCATCATCAGCATCAGCCGGAAGCCGTCACTGCTGAACAAAGGCCCCCCCCTTAGAACACACTCGCAACTCGCCACTTGCATCCATCGGTTTTCCGCAACTATCACGATGTCGTCTGTCCACCTGGTAGGAGGCCTGCTAACGCTTCGTCTTCCAGTTCGTGGTCGCCACTCGAGGACTTTTCTTCCCTAACGGCAGATGATAGCGGTAACGGTAACGGTAGAAGATTGTAGCGACCCGGACGATCCTTGCGTAAAGTCCAACCACACATTTGTGTTGTTAGGTACGGAACCTTCCAAATGGCACTTGTTTAAACAGAACCCTAAATACACACTCCCAAAAATGTTACGCGCAGCCGAAACGGGACTAAAATGGATATGAACCCATAAAGAACCCATAATAACACAGCATGCATAAGCGACGGCTAACACGACACAGTTTCTCATATCTGCGTCTCTTTCTGATTCATCTAGTCAGAGAAAGACGGTGAAAAAGTTCTGTTGCTAGTGGTGTGCTAGGTGTTAAATATTGCGGATACGAATACAAATATTAGTGTGAAGAACCGCGGATGCGGATAAGAATGAATGCGGATGAAGTACGAATTGTCAGTGCGTGTGACCTTGGTATTCCTTATTCTGTGCCTTGGATTAGCGATATACAAGGAAGTAAATATAATATATATACTAGTTTTTACTCGTGGCTTTGCTTGCTAAAATCATCAGCCATGGTATTTGGAAATGCATTACGGGATTTTATAAAATACACGTGGAAATTCCAGAAAAATATTTTGATCCTCATTTACGTAAACTTAACGATTGGGATTTTTGGATTTCGGAATAAGTAAATATAATTTATTCACGTGGCTTAAAATCATCAGCCATAAATTTTATAAATACGTGGAAATAAGAAAAATATCCTCACTTAAGAATTGGGATTTGACGCAATTGAGTAAACACATTATAACCATAAATAAGACTTAACTAAAAAAAATCACAAGACCGGTCTGAGTGCAGAGCCTTGGGGAGGCCTATGTCCAGCAGTGGACGTCTTTCGGTTGACATGATTATGATAACGAAAACTTAACTACAAACTAACTACCTAACTTAAAAACTTAATACCTACTACTACTACTAAATTATATATAAAAAAGGCCCCCATGGCATGGTGCCCAAGAGGCTGGCAGCATTCTTTCGTTGATTGGCGAGTTTATAGAGTCACGGAAAGCAGCTAGTTTACTATTATCATTATTATCATTTCATTATTATTTTCTCTGATAAATAATCTTAAGCTTAGCTATTTTAAGACAGAGGGAGTACCCTCAGATTAGCATTGTTTTTTTTCTGCTGTTGTAACTTATCTGAGTTTAGATTATAATTTAAAAATGTGCCTCGTAAATAAAAAATACAAAATTAATAAAAAAGTGATATAAATTGAAAATGACCATGTATTTTATGAAAGTTCTGCTTAAAAGAAACTACTTAACGCGGATTTGTTTAATTTTCCCCTCCTATTTTTGCGGATTCGGATACAGCGCACATCACTAAGTGCTTACGTTACAGACTAGAACGCTACATTCTAAGTGAGTTTAGGCAATGCTAGGCTCAATCATTCTAGGCAAAATATTGTGCTGCATTGTAAAGTTTATGCTAGAGCTATTTTGTGTGCAGCATAGTTTAGAGCATAGTTCGGGCTTGGGAATTCAAAAGTTCGTTCTTTATTCAAGTATTTTTATTTTACATAAAGCCATTCGGCCATTTTCATGTCAAAATTTTACGTTTCTAGTCGTTGCATTTAATCTGTTGAGATCATTTAATGAGACTTTAGCTCACTAAACGCGACTGCAGTACATGAAATTGGAAGTAGCTATCCGTTTATTTTATTTTGAGTCTCACGGTAGTTTCATGTTCAAAGTAGTTATCAGTTTTTATTTTGCCATAAGCTTTAAGATTTAAATGACTTTATAAGGAGGAGGTTTTTAATTCGACTGTATTTTTTTGCACTCATAACTCTTTTTTTTGTTCACCTTGATGTCGATCCATATCGAAGACAACAAAACAGGCACTCCTCTAACTTCTAAAACACAATTTCAGTCCAAAACTTTTTCAATTTTAATAACCAAACAATGGATAATCCTTCGGCCACGGCCCGAACTAATTGTTATCAATTGGGGACCAAATAATCCAATATGAATTAATTTATGGGCTCTAACAAATACACGAGGGAGGCTATTAGGGTAGTTAATAATTAGCTAAAATAATTGATGGCATCCGACCGGGTGGGAAATTAGAATAGGGTGTGGGAGCATTTAGTTTTATCTGGAAGAAATGTAATAGCTATAGAATAGATTGTTCTCAAAAGTGTTGTTATTAGAATAAAATAGTCTCGTATTTTTGGAGTTTCAAGTCTTTGAGGTTCGCCCTTTGCCTGGGACAACTTTCTTTCGGGTTGGACGAGTCCCTGCGGGCTCCTGATGCCCACCTCTTCAGGGCGTCTCGATAGCCGCCAAACCCACGGGTAGTTCTCCGGGCCGAGGTACCCCTCATTTTTACCTTTAAAGTTCCGGTCCAGTCGCCGCTTCGACTGGTGGCGCTCAACATTTCACTTAATTAATTTTACTAAGTAAGCGAACAAAACCATGACGAAGGGAACATTCAATTGAGGTAGTGCAAACAACCCACCAGCTCTATGTAACTAACTGGCTAGCCAAGAGCCCTTTTTTATTTTTTTCTGGTGAAAATAAAGAAATTGACCAGAAACTGTTGTTCTTTTTATCAAAACGGTATTTGACAACTCCTTAATTTTCCATATCTTAATATTATTTTGAAGATATAGATATACAGATAGTGTTTAGCGAAGAGAAAATTTAAATCGGATGAAAATTGGATTTATAGTGTTTTTTTTTGAAAAATCTGTATACCTGTCTCTTTCTCAAACGCTTTTCTCTATGCAGCAAGTATGGGGGTACTGGCGTGTGACGTCACATGCCAGTATGTCTTTCTCTGTCTAATCTTGAATTTCAAACCTTTATAACTTTGTTATTTGTAAAGGTAGCTTAAAAAATGTTTCTCTATTCGATAACAGGCATTGTGAATTTTCACAATGTGAGTGCAATTTATAAAACATATACAAAATAGTCAAATAATGTATTCTTCTATCAATACTTTAGAGGTGTCGAGCATGTTTTTTGTGACTTACTTATTACGTTATATTTAATCATAAAATCACTAACGACTCGCTTAAACTTCACACGATTTCTCGAAAATAAAGTCGATGATCTAAGTCACATCATGCTACTGTAAGGCAGGGATAATACGTTGCATGGCCAGAGTATTACTGCAGGTGATGATACGATACGTAAAGATAAAGATAAATGCATTTCGAGTATTTGTGATGAGTGATTACTACTTGGCCTGTGGATAAACCTCATAAAGCGTCTCCCGCCCTAAGCCTTCATTATACAAAATAAACATTATCTTTTCACATTACGGCTAAATTTCAACGATATTACGTCACAGCGTAGTTTAAGGACGACTAGCTGACGCTTCTTTGGCAGGTCGCCTTTGATATGTTAATGAGGGCTCTATTTGGGAACTCGAGACAGTTTAACACACATAAGTATATAAACTAGCTTTTGAATACAGATGAAATAAAATACAACGGTATTTACCTTGCTTGCATGCTCTGAACTGCGTTCCAAAACCCGAGTTGCAGATGTGGGTGTCAATATCGCTAAAGTTTAAGTGTTAGGTTAGGTTAGCATGCCACAACCATGGGCCCAAATTGCTACCCATTGGGTTCCGTGGGACGGCAATCAAAACACAGGCAGACCGAAGAAGAGATGGCGGGTTTTACTTGGACGCATATCAAGTACTTGGCAGGTGTATGCTCTCGACAGGGTCAGGAAATGGTAGTAGGACACTTTAAAGAACTAAAAATTACCTTCATCATCCCAGCCTATATACGTCCCACTGCTGGGCACAGGCCTCCTCTCAGAACAAGAGGGCTTGGGCCGTAGTTCCCACGCGGGCCCAGTGCGGATTGGGAACTTCACACGCACCATTGAATCGCTTCGCAGGTTTGTGAAGGTTTCCTCACGATGTTTTCCTTCACCGCAAAGCTCGTGGTAAATTTCAAATGTAATTCCGCACATGAATTTCGAAAAACTCAGAGGTGCGAGCCGGGGTTTGAACCCACGACCCTCTGCTTGAGAGGCGATAGGTCAAACCACTAGGCCACCACGGCATCAAAAATTACCTTGCTCCGTCTCTTTAGTCCATCTCCATTTTGCGAACGGACTTCCAGGTGGGGGGAGGTCTTCACCCTTATGTAGATAGTGTTCCGTTGGCACGAAGCGATTTGCTTCATCTTTCATAATGCGAACTGCTAATTAATGGAATTCGCTCCCGTCGTCTGTTTTTCCGGACAAATACAATCTAGGGCTGATCAAGGCTAGAGTGAATAGGCTGTTACTGAACCAGTGAGATACACCTTTGGCCTCATCTGCACTTAACATCAGGTGAGATAGGGGTCAATCACGGTCAGTTAAAAATTTGGGGGGAAACCTGACCTAACCTCACCTGCCCGCACCGGATGGTGGCGGCGGCAAAACTGCTGCCGTGGTTCCCCCTGCTAGATAACCAACGAGGCTCTGACGACTGAGTATCCGGCAGTATAACCGGACAACGAGCGAGCGAAGGAAAACGCGAGATAAAACCCTCTACCAAGACGTCTGGCCAGCGTGGTAGATGTAGGCTTGAAACCTCCTATGATGAGTACACTTTTGCCCCGGCCCCTGGTTCCCAGCGGTCCAGCTATTCCCAGTCAAGGCAGCGGCTGTGGTCACGGCCGGACAAGGGGTGCTAAGAATCCCTGGGTTACCGTAGGCTGCCAAAACAGACTATACCTGGCTACATATAACATGTCTGATGATATAAAGATTTACGCCTGACCGTACTGGCTCAGGAAGACGGAGAATAGGACGGAGTGGAGGAGATTAGGAGAGGGTTACATCCAGCAGTGGATAAATAGAGCCTGAAAAAGAAGAAGAAGAAGAATTAATGGAATTCGCTCCCGTCGTCTGTTTTTCCGGACAAATGCAATCTAGGGCTCTTCAGGGCTATAGTGAATAGGCTGTTACTGATCCAGTGAGAAACACCTTTGGCCTCATCTGCAGTTAACATCAGGTGAGATAGGGGTCAATCACGGTCAGTTAAAAATTTGGTCAGTTATTAAGTAACGGTCAGTTATGTAAAAAAAAATCTCTTCCCATCCCATGGGTATCAGTAAGAGTGGGTATGCGCGGTTTCTATTGCCAACTACGAACTTTGTACTCCAGCACTGCAGCACTCGAAGGGAAGGAAAAACCACAACACTGTTTTCTGAAGCAACTCGTCATGTATGTTCACTAGTGACTGTCAACCTACGACTTTGAGCACACTGTCAAGAGCGTAGCGAAGGAGTTAGAAAAATTGCTACCACACGTGTCCGACAAATATAATCTGTATTTAAAGATATCTAATTATGTTAGTGTGTCTTTGAATATCTCGCTGTGCTCGTGTTTAGATATTACCGAAACTCGATGGGAACAACCCCCTTGCCAACGTGTATAAGCTTTACGAGTATATTGCATTCCCAAAACTTGAAATTACTGTTTAAATATACATTTCCGTCTTAACACAAAAACAACTAAGGAAAACGTGGAGCAATGAATAATAAAACGCTTACCAACCGGAAATAAAACCAGGCTGTTTGGAAATTTCCACGAATTGCTTTATGTATTTATGTTGTTCTACAAGCCTCTGCGAGTTTTAAAAGGTAGGTCCTTGGAGTATTTGAATGGATTTAAAAAAGAAAAGGAGATGATCTGAAGCCATATTATTACGTACTAGACTATACCCGCGGCTTTGCACGCGTATTCTATTGCTTTGGCAGTCGAATGGCTATAATGAGATTTTAAGGAAAACTCATGCGAAGTTTCATGTCAGAATTTTAAACTTTTCATGGATGCCGCTACAAATTTGCCTGTGTGTAATAACACACTGACAAACTTTTAACTGGTTCCGTGTAAAAATTAAAAATCTATCTATCTATTACAGACGTCCAGCTATAATCTATGTACAAACCGATTCATTCATTCAGCTATTATAGTGTAAAGGACTAATAAATACACTCGAACACCTATAAAAGCTCATACACACAAACATTTATATTAATAAGATAAGGAATAAGTTATACCTCTGTAATCTATTTTTTTTTCTGCTGTAAGTATTGCTTGGAATGATCACTCTGGATGATTTGAACATGACCACTACCGTGAGACTCACTCATATTAAATGATATTGTAACGGATAACTCAAGTCTTAAACCGAGTTTAGCTCGACATGTTTCGGGCTATTTCGTAGCCCTTCTTCTCAGGAGAACGCGACTCGGCGGCTGCCGCAACACGCACACTACGAGCCACCCCGAAACATGTCGAGATAAACTCGGTTTAAGACGTGAGTTATCCGTTACAATATCATTTAATACTCTGGATGATAATTAGGGTAATTCCGAACATAGCTCGCTTCGCTCTTCGAGTGATTTTGACGTAGACAAACAGGTAAAACAAAGACAAGAAGGCAAAAATAATACGTATGTTAAAAAAACGTGTGTTGAGCCTAAAATTGCTAAAAGTGATTCCGAAGCGGTTAACGTCTCGTGTGCTCTGCCTACCCCATTCGGGAGTACAGGCGTGATCTTTGTGTGTGTGTGTTGGACGTAAATTTTCACAAGGCGAAGCTTTAAAAAGCTCAATATCAAAAAGGTTAAGGAATTACTCTCCCGTAAAAAGCTTAAGTGCATTCCTTACTAGAAAAGCTTGGAAAGCCCCTTGAACACAACGCCGCGGAACGAAAGCTCTGGTAAGCTTTTATATTCATAATTGAATTACGCCTTTATTTTTAGCTTTATAAAGGGTTCGGAGATGTATTGTTGCTTTTGAGTTTAATTTTGAAACCAGGTAGTGCTTGTACAAACGAAATTGAAATGCGTAGGGTGCTTTTCTCAATAAATTTCACCGTAATTTTATTGGCAAATGTCTGGCAAACATGATGTAAGTAGCATACAAAGGTTCTACCCTGGTACGCGATTCAGTTTGACTGTACTGATTTGGTGGCTAAATGAGTGTTATGTACTAATTTAAACATTATGCCTTTCAAAGTTATGTGCTTTCTTGTTATGCTAAACGTTAATTAGGTATGATTTATGTTGTTAGCTGAAAATTTGTCATTTAATACATTAAAGCTGAATGAACGGTGCTCCTATAAAATAAAAACCTGCCAAGAGCGTGTCGGACACGCCCGAAATAGGGTTTCGTAGCCATTATGAAAAAAATAGGAAATATTTTTCTAAGGATTTCGTATCTTATACGGAATCTTCCAAGTTTAGGTAAATTTTATACCTTAGGCTGCTATTTACTCTTAAACTACTAATAATTCTCAAGCAAACTTAGCCGTTATAGTTTTCCTTGAAAATTTGATATACTTACTACCACCCTGAATTTTTTCAGATTTTTCCACCCACCGGTTTAGATTTTAGAAGGGGGGGGACGCTCGATTTCGCAAAAAAATCACTGAATCGAAAAATTGTCTTCGCAAACCCCTAATAGTTTTAAAAGACCTATCTAAAAATACCCCAAACTATAGGGTTGGATGAGAAAAAAAAAATCACCCCCACTACGTCTGTGGGAGGTACCCTAAAAAATTTATTTTTATTTTTTATTGTACCATTTTGTCCGCATAGTTTACATAATATATATCCGTGCAAAATTACAGTTTTCTAACATTGATAGTCCCTGAGCAAATCCGCGGACGGACAGACAGACAGACAGACAGACATGACGAAACTATAAGGGTTCCGTTTTTGCCATTTTGGCTTCGGAAACCTAAAAATGTCGTTGAAAAAAAATCATTCGCTGGTTGATGTTCAAAGTTTACACGTCAAAGTCTTGGCTACATTTCAATCAAAAATTCCAATCATAAACTTATACAAAGTAGATTGTACAACGAGAGCATAAAACGAGCCATTTTACCCAAGACGTTCATATAGCCACTCGAGCCGGTACGGCGAGGGTGGATAGACACGTCGAGGGAAAAATGGGTTTAATGCTCGAGTTTTACACTCTGCTTTTCACTTCGATGGCGAGGAAATGAAATAGCAACAGTGGAAACAATTTTTCACTTACTATGTACCTTTTATTGTTCATGCATTACTATATCATTATGAATTTTTATTTTATTTATCTATTTCGATTGATTTGGTTGATTTTTTTTTATATGTTAAAAATTACATTAAAAATATGTACAAACTTCTTTGTTTGTGGCTGTTGACACCTGATTACCTTGGTCTTAGACGAAGATTTTATTTTATGCAAAATGGTGTATTTACAGCGTGGGCGTAAATTGAATCCAGAATGTAGCGAAGGACTCTACAATCCTGAGCGTAATGAGGGATTCAAGTGTTAACGCCCAAGATGAAAATAATTTTGCTCCCGAGTGGCTCATACAACTTTTCACACCGAGCATTAAATAACTTGAAAAAAAAAATCTAAATATTATTAAAGAATAACCGGCATAGAAAATGGCGTGGCTTTAAAATTATCAACTTCAAAAAATGGCATTTGCAATAAAACACTTAGAAAAGCCTTGAACAGAAAAATTGTACTTTGCTCCCTCTCGCCAGGGAGGAAAAGTTACTTTTCTGAAGGAGAGGTGTGAAAAAATCATTTTATGTCACCTAGATACTGCATAAACACGATTTTTACGAGCATGAGAAGTGAAAAATATATTTTTTTTGTACAAGGGCCTGCAATATTTTTTTTACAATAATTTACACCCGAACGCTCTACTTTAGTGTGACGCCAGCAAGTTTATACATTAAAGCTTAATAGCAGCTAAACGGGAACTTATCTGGGACTTAACTGGGATCAAGCAGAACTCGAAACTGCGATCATCTACAAAATATAAGCATTTAATTACGACTGGTTGAGTTTAATTAAATGTCCGGCAGATGTTGGACACAGTGCATCAATAAAAAACAGTAATATTAAATATTAAAAAAAGTCTAGTTTGTTTTAAAGAATCAAAGTTCTACAGATTAAGATAAAAAAATAGAAAAAGGTAGCCTTATAATTTGGCATAATATCTCTGCGTCTGGACTTACGAGAGTTTAACTATAATTAATTTCATAACAAACTGATCGCGTAATTGACTTGTTTGCATAATAAAAAACATGAATAGAAGTCTGATTCGTATTGAAGAAGAAGTTCATACCACCTTAATTTCATTTAATTTCACCGGAAAACATTTTAAGGAAATAAATTAATAACCTCATCCTCAGACGATGTACGTCACATAGCTAGGCACAGGTCTCCTTTCAGAATGAGAGGGCTTGGGCCGTAGTTCTTTTGCGGACCCAGTGTCGATCGCGAACTTCACAAGTCGTGTATGTTTCCTGACTATGTTTTCTTTCACCGCAAAGTTCGCGATAAATTCAAATGTAATGGATTTTGAACAACTCAGAAGTGCGAGCCTGAATTTGAACCCGCGCTTGAGAGGTCATGGTCAAATCAGACCACGAACGCATATAATAGGCTAAGACAATGAAGACTCCAAGGTCTAGCAGTCAATGGCGCCATCTAGCGATATTATATGTCAAAAAAGTGGCATTATGATGCATTATAAGTACAACAACTGTCAAGTTTGCGTATTATTTTGATTAGATCAATAGTAAGGATACTAGTGTGCCTAAACTGTTCCTGTCCTCTTTCTTGTAAGTTTTACAAAACAAAAAAATGTATAAAAACCTAACCTAGTTTGCCGCCGGTGACGGGGCAGGGCCCAAGCTTTTATTATTATTCCCTTTATTTACTTATATTCTCAGTTTAGATTTTTAAAATAATTATATAAAGTAAAATACAAAAACGTAGGTACAAAAACAATATTATAAAAACCTTACCTAGTTTGCCGCCGGTGGCAATTATTATTGGCATTATTATTATAATGCTGAGGTGGATTAGTTTCATGATAGTTCAAGCAACTACATTGTTTTCTCGTTTGTCTTTTCTGTACCTAATTGTCATTGTCACGAATAAATGTCTTTTATTTTTCTTTATTTTCATTGTTTTACTGTTCGAACATGAGACACCGTGCCCCATCTCAACCGCCGTGGGCCAGCGCCGGTATCCGATGTTAGGGAAGTGAGCGGGCTACTCCGACATTCGAAAATCGAAGTTCGTCTCGTTCCGTCTTTTTGACGCTTATATTATCTAACATGAGAGTGAGAGGGACGGTGCGATACGAACTTCGATTTTCGAATGTCGGAGTAGCCCCCTAGGCACGGAAATTGAAGTGATCTCACAACTTCGCCCTGTTATTGCAAGGCTATTTTACTTCTAGATATGTTTAAGTTTCCAGGTTTCTTGAGTTGTTGGAGCGAGATTGTTGAGCTGTGAACCGGATAAGGCGCGGCTGCGAGTGTACGCGATTCATCATCATCATCATCAGCCGGAAGACGTCCACTGCTGGACAAAGGCCTCCCCCTTAGAACGCCACAATGAACGACAACTCGCCACTTGCATCCACCGGTTTCCCGCTACTCTCACGATGTCGTCAGTCCACCTGGTGGGAGGCCTGCCAACGCTTCGTCTTCCGGTTCGTGGTCGCCACTCGAGGACGTTTCTCCCCCAACGGTTATCTGCGGTACGCGATTGTAGCTATAAAATTTAAGCTAATATTAGAGAGAATCCTTAACTATTACTTTATTTTCGATGACCCGATGTAACCAGATTACAAAAGTTGAGGTTATGTGATACGTGTTTATTTTACATACATAATATATATAAGTGGCGGAGCCGTGGTGGCCTAGTGGTTTGACCTACCGCCTCTCAAGCAGAGAATTCGAAATTCGAAATTCATGTGCGTAATTACATTTGAAGTTTACCACGAGCTTTACGGTGTAGGAAAACATCGCGAGGAAACCTGCACAAACCTGCGAAGCAATTCAATGGTGCGTGTGAAGTTCCCAATCCGCACTGGGCACGCGTGGGAACTATGGCCCAAGCCCTCTTGTTCTGAGAGGAGGCCTGTGCCCAGCAGTGGGACATATATAGGCTGAGATGATGAATATATATAAGTATGTTTGGCCGGTAATTACCTACTGTCATGATGAATTGTCCCAGGATATTTGTTTATTTACTAACTAGCTATTGCCTGCCACTTTGTCTGTGAAAAATTAGTTCATCGTGCGCTATCGGGTGCAACAAATTTAGGATAAAAGGCATTTATCTTGGTGTGGTATTTATCTTGGTTTTGCAGGTGGTAGGACCTTGTGCAAGGTCCGCCCGGATTGCTACCACCATCTTGCTCGCTAATCCTGCCGTGAAGCAGCAGTGCTTGCACTGTTGTGTTTCGGCGTGGAGAGTAAGACAGCCGGTGAAATTACTAGCACTTGAGGTATCCCATCTCAGCCCTCTAGGTTGGCAACGCATCTGCAAAACCCCTGGTGTTGTAGATGTTTATGGGCGGTGGTGATCTCTTACCATCTGGAGACCCACTTGCTCGTTTGCCATCCAGTCGAATAATAAAAAAAAAATCTTGGTGTTTTTTTTTAAATATCTACATCTCAGTCTTCTGATTTAAAAATAAGTTCCTACATGACGTTAAAATGAGTGCTTCTATAATCTCTTCAAAGAATTGCAATATATTTATCTGACACGGATTTTTCTACAATCTTATATACATTTGCATCTATCGAACGAAACCTCATTCGAATTCAATCTCATTCCAATAAAAGATTTTATCTGCATACAAAGACCGACAAATGGCAATTCGTGTGCTGGCGTCAAAATTTATTTTTCCCAAAGAATAGGTACAGGAAGTCCCTAAAGTTGGGACAAAAACAATCTGCGTACAAAAACGAGTGAAAAATATTACAAACAAATTAGAAATGTTAAAACAGTGTGACCGTTTGAGTGGAGTGGACGGTCTTTAGAATGAATTTAAAAATACCGAGTACAAATGCCATAGTATAAATACTTCATTTAAAAAAAAATACTATCAGCCAAGTTTCTTGTGGCGCATTATTCTTGGCAAAATGATGGTCTTTGCGAAAGTATTGGTAATAAAAAAACCGGCCAAGAGTGTTTAGGACACGAACACGATTGTGTTCCGAAGCCGTAACGGAAAATTTTTTTTTTTGTACGGAGTCTTCCAAATTTAGGTATATTTTATGGCGTCTTCTAAGGAGCGTCCTCAGGTTCACGCATCCAGCATATACCAGCATTTTTTTGCAGATCATCACTCCACCTGCCAGCCAATTTTGGTCAAGTATAAATACTAGAATACCTTATAAAACCAGACAAATTTTGCTTAGGTCGGGAATCAAAGCCAATTTCTCATCAGTCATAAGACCGTTGAGTACTTGATATACATACAAGTCTAAGCGTTAGAATATATAATATCCCCAAAAATACCTGTTCCAATTACTTCCCAACCCTCAAAGCTCAAATTAATATGCCGGTGCCGTAAACAGGGATAGCATTACTCAAATACTTGTGCCGACTGAGGCGCAGTTAATCCCACATTTTTTACTGTTCCGGAATTATTTTGTAATTATTTTTGGAACATTCCACGGCATTAGATCGGTGACACTTCTAGTTTGAAGTTAAACGCGGAATGCATCATGAGGTTGTTGTAAGTCTTTATCATCATCATCATACAGACACACACACACACACACACACACATACACACATACACACACAATATGATGTACAAGTGATAGTGATGGTTATTTTTTATGTAACTTTCTAACTTTCTCTTTTTTAGGGTTCCGTAGCCAAAATGGCAAAAACTGAACCTTTATAGTTTCGCCATGTCTGTCTGTTTGTCTGTCTGGTCGGTCTGTCTGTCTGTCTGTCCGTCCGCGGCTTTGCTCAGGGACTATCAATGCTAGAAAGCTGTAATTTGGCAAAAATGCAAGAATTCACCGTGACTTAGGTATTCCAACTGTACAAGAAGAGATTCAGACATGCATAGACAAATACAGGATAAGAATACAAAACCATCCTAACAAATTGGCTAATAACCTGATGAGGAAACACACCACATTTAGTCGGCTGAAGAGGAGATCCACCCAAGACCTACTGAAATGATCGCTCATTAGTATGCATAGATTCGGGCCCGTCACTGGACGCGCACCGACCAGGACAATATACACGCACTTTAACTTCTGCCGAATGTCCCGAAGGGACAGATTGCGAATTAAAATATATAAAAAAAAAAACGGCTGAACTGATCTAGATAAAACATGTCTAAGAACCATCGCTAGAAAACCTCCTTTAAAAAAAAAACAAAACCAAACCAAAATTCAAATCGGTCCACCTTAGCTACGGTGCCACAGACAGACAGACAGACACACATAGTGGTCAAACTTATTAACACCCCTCTTTTTGTGTCGGGGGTTAAAAACTTTACTTGTAGCTAAAAGTCAGGTGATGTTTTACAAAATCAGTTTTGCAAAATTAGCATTATTTTGTTACCTATTTAGTCAAGTTTGGCTAAATGTCAAGTAGCTTAAACGCATACACTATACATACGCATTTACAATCCCCTGGTGTTGCTGATTTTTATGGGCAGTGGTGATCTCTCACCATCAGGAGACCCACTTGCTCGTTTTCCATCCAGTCGAATAAAAAATACTTAAATATAAAAAACATTTTTCGTGAAAATTTTAAAATTATCCCGGTATTTGTTACAATTTATTAATATCGTAGTATTAAAGTCCTTTGGCAAATATTTCCCTAATTACAATTTAGGTATCAATTAAAGCCCCTGGCTTAACTCAAGCTGATCGGTTAGTACAGGCTCCCGCTGATCCCTGATTTAAGCCTTTGATATTTTCTGATTTTGAAATAAAATCGAAATCAAGAGCTTAAGATTTTTTTATGTAAGTTGCTTTATCAGCTAAAGCCAGCGTATTTTTTTTAACTAAGCATATGGAAATGTGTGTACCTACTTATTTGGATGATTCTTGAAGTATACGCAGTTACTACAACGAAAATACATGCTGTATGACGGTATTTGACAATACCTTAAAAGAAGTTTCCCTGCCGGCCGCGCGGCCGCGTCATTTATTCGTTTGTGATATTGCTGTCTTTATCGCTCGTGACATAAGCGCTCGCAGCCGTCCCCCCCATGCCTTCCGCAACGACGTCCGTAATTTATATCGATTTTCAAGATTTGGGCGGTTGAATTTTGGGTTTCGTTGTCCTCATTTTATACGAAAAGTATATCACAGAAATCAATGATATGTTATAATCAAGATATTCATTATATTTTCTATGCCTGTGGTTTTTTGATTTTTGTAAAAATGCTTTATTAGTGTGTAATTCTTGTGCAAAGTTGACATCTTTTTTTGTCGACTTTTGAGCTCCTGTAATTCTAATATTACACATTTATATGAAAATCTGAAAAACGACAGGTATAGATAATTACGGTTAGTCCATACTTACAAAATTTCATCTATTTCTGTTGCCTAGTTTTCAAATGAGACCGGGACTACGTTTGTATGGAGAATGGAACGAAGAGATTTCTCTTAATTTGCCATTATAATATATCCTATGTATTATTACGAAAATATAGATACACCGACAATTTTTACCGGAATAAAAAATTCGCTCGTTTGAAAATTGGATTTACAGTAATTCAGTGAAAAATCTGTGTAGTATTTGTCTTTTTCTTCAACGCTTATCTCAATGCAGCAAGTATAGCGATGTCTCATGCATGCAGGTATGTTTTTCTAATCTTGAACTTCAAATCTTTTCAACTTTGTTATTATGTAAAAGTAGCTTAAAAATTGTTTTACTGTTCGATAAAAAGCATTGTGGAGCTTTGATTTACATAAAAAAAAACAAATACCGTAATATATTGGTGTCAATATTATGCTCACATGCCAAGTTACATCTCTAGTACATACTAGAAGAAGGACATACATGGTGAAAACGAATAAAATTAGTTTTTGCCATTAAACTGCGGTACCGTCTTAAATTATCTAAGGCACCCTTAGAACTGTGTCGTAATAATTCAATATCGTTTAACCCTCCATGTCCTATATCAACTACTACAACGGTACGTCCTTTTAATAGGTTGGGTGCTAACTATCTGGGGAACAGTAAACTTAAACTTGAGCAACTAACTACGATGCAAACTATAACTTCATTAGAGCATGTAACACACTCCACATTGGAAACTGGAGTGAATCTTTAGATATAATTATCTAGTACCTGGGCGACCGAGCTTTGCTCGGGCTAAAACTCGATAACAAGCGTTTTCCCAGAGTAAGACCAAGCTAGATCGTTTTTTCATCCTCATCCCAAAAACCTACACACCAAGTTTCATCGAAATCGTTGGAGCCGTTTCCATTTATACCTATATATATATATTTACGAAAAGCCGTGGTGGCCTAGTGGTTTGACCTATCGCCTCTCAAGCAGAGGGTCGCGGGTTCAAACCCCGGCTCGCACCTCTGAGTTTTTCGAAATTCATGTGCGGAATTACATTTGAAATTTACCACGAGCTTTGCGGTGAAGGAAAACATCGTGACCTGCACAAATCTACGAAGCAATTCAATGGTGTGTGTGAAGTTCCCAATCCGCACTGGGCCCGCGTGGGAACTATGGCCCAAGCCCTCTTGTTCTGAGAGGAGCCTGTGCCCAACAGTGGGACGTATATAGGCTGGGATGATATATTTACAAGAATTGCTCGTTTAAAGGTATTAGATAGAGAAAAAGGCTAACAAAATCATCACGCCGTAGGACAAACCTTTTATTTAGTAGACAAGCTTTTATTTAGTTTCACCTGTCCTGTTGTCTGTCTGTCTGTCTGTAATCAAATCTTGCAAGTTAAATTCGACCAACTTCCAGTAGTTGGATTAACTTGAAATTTGGTATACCTTAGTAACTTCCGTGACAATTCAATAATCTGGTAGTGACATCCTTTTAGTCCGGCCAGGATCGTCTCCACAGGAGGAACTCTTCAACGGTTCATGGCATCGACTTGAAATTTAGTATGCAAATGGTGTTTGGCTGACAATACAAGTACAGTCAGCAAAAAAAGGTTGTATTAAAAATTTGAATTTTTACCAAAAACTTATTATGAAACGCGATCCTACCCGTATTTATAATTGTTTAGCCATGCAATCGCAGTTTCGGCACTTGTCCCACCGCCGACGATGAGCGAGAAGCGAGTAGAGCGAGTAACTAGAAACGAGTGGGCGAGCAGCGAGAAGCGAGTGTAGTTTTGTCGCTCGGCTGTAAGCGAGTGTTCGCGTGCGACGGGCGATTACTCGCTCCACTCGACTCGCTCGTGCGGGGCGGCCGCCAAGCTGACATCGCTGAGCGAGTGTCTATAGCTCAGCGAGTTTTATAGCTCTTGTCGCTGCGACAAAAGATGTAAGAGCGAGTTCTCGCCGACAGTGTGAACAGCCAGCGATCAACTATTAATATATGTGTCTCTTTTACTCACACAGGATCTTATATCTTTTGTTCGTTTCTTGAGCGAGAAAATAGTCGATAGCCAATCGTTTCCTCGCTGGCGGTGAGACAAGTGCCTTCGTCTAAATATTATTTTTATGCCGGTTCTGTATGATATCTAAATGTACTAAAACATTGCAGAAATGATTGGGTTTTTTGTAATACAAAACATTTGCTATCCTAAAACAGCACTTTCTGACATATTTCGTTGGGTTGAATTTTGACAGTCCCAAATAGTTTTTAGAACGTTGTAGCTCCAACCTCGTTAGATTACTATTCATACGGGCGTATTCAGAACAAATTTTATGGACACAATACGATTTTATGCCTCAGTTTTTTTAGAGAATAGTATTCATATTTCTCTGTAGAGTTGATTTTTATTGAAATTTTTATCATGTTTGCCGTTTTATTACAAGTTTTTTACCCGACTGCCTGTAGGAGGATTATGTTTTTATTTAATAATAATTACCACTTTTTTCTGTTTTTTAGTTGTTTTATTGTTTTGGTAACTATTATTCTCCCACGTAACTTTGTTGGTGGGCCAATTAACTATTTTACCGACACTTTCTTCTGTCTGTCTTCTGCGTTACCAAAATTGACTCTGGCGTTACCAAAAAATCGTACTTCCAACAAGATATTTCACGGTTTAATAGGTTGAACTTACGTAGGATGGCATGTATTCATGTACACCATCTATTTTATCGCAGAAAAAACATGTTTACTTACAAAAATCTGCAATTGTTTGAAAAATGTCGCGGACAGATTAGTGTCGGTAAAAAAGTTGATTGGCCCAGGTATCATGATTATGACTCAAATTTTATTTTATTATTTTTACTATTATTTTTGGATTTTCGCCTTCCGTGAAGCTGCCAAGCGGTCACAGCGGAAGACCAGCGTTGGCCTGCACGGCCAACTGCCTGAGCTGAACTGGCTGAGCTGGGACTAGGACCGTTTCGCGACTTCGCAAAAACTTGCTTTTTTTTTGTTTTGTCATAACTTGTAATTGTGTACTCTGTGAAACTGTTTTTGCGAATAGCGAATAAATTATTCTTATTATTATTATTTACTCCAGGACTCGCCCAAGCAAAATGTCTTCACTGCACACATCGGCTACACCTTTTTTGACCATGTTCACGGAGTTGACCAAGTAAAGGGGTTCATAATTTAAACAAGTCTCAGAAGGAAAATAGTAATTCATTATCATCATTATAAACAGCCGTAGGACGTCCACTGTAGGACATAGATTTCCATTTTCCAGTTGCTTCGGCCGGAAGTGGCCTGTATCCACTGTAAAGTCAAAGTCAAGGTTTTATTTGCTCGAATCATTGTTCCAAAAGCGGCTTTAATCTGAGCGTCCGTCCATCTCGTTGGGTGGACGTCCTACGCTGCGCTTGATGATCCGCAGTTCGAGATTTTTTTCGGCCCTAACGGCCATCTGTTCTCTATGCTATGGCCAGCCCGTTGCCACTTGAGCGAGCTAATTCCCTTGGTTTTGTGGGTGACCTATTATTCCACACTAAAATTGCTCAAACATTTTGTGGGTAACGTTGGCTTAATACGACAAGGTTTCATAAAATAGACAATGCGATTGTTCGCAAACTAAACACGTCCATTTTCACGTCAACGAATCCGAATTGGATATTAACATGAAATTTATGTCCAAATAATTCCATATTAACAGCCTACTCATTAATTTTTCATCTGGCTATGCGTTAGGTAACTTGTTAGAGCAATAAACCAACCGGAGGCGACAAGCGCATTTAATTAGGTATAAAACTTGCTATTTAGTTTTACCCGCAACTTGCAGGCGGTAGAACCTTGTGCAAAGTCCGCCCGGATTGCTACCACCATCTTGCTCTTGCTAATCCTGCCTTGAAGTAGCAGTGCTTGCATTGTTGTGTTTCGGCGTGGAGAGTAAGACAGCCGGTGAAATTACTGGCACGTGAGGTATCCCATCTTAGGCCTCTAGATTGGCAACGCGTCTGCAATACCCTTGGTGTTGCAGATGTTTATGGGCGGTGGTGATCTCTTACCATCAAGAGACCCATTTGCTCGTTTGCCATCCAGTCGAATAAAAAAAAAGAAAAAAAAAATCATTATTAATTTGAGTATTTCTCAAAAAGTTGTCCCGTCATGAAATTGACAAGAAATCAGTTTTGTCAAGAAATTATTAACCCTAAGAACGAGATCATAAAACAAACTAAGTACATAAAACATCCAAAATTTCTTGACGTCAGGAAGTCCGTAAGAGAAGGTTATAACTACATCAAAACTTTCTGTTGGATCCAACAACAAAGATTATCTGACTTTTTATCACTTTTACCACAAGGTTTTGTATACATTGAAAAACAATATTACTTATTTTTGTGATGAGATAGCGTCAGATTTTTTTTTAATTAAGTGGACAACTGAAAAATGGACAACTTTTGAGAAATAGTCATTTATCTCTCTACTGAGCCTCAGAAGGCGGCCCTACACACGCATAAACCTAAAATTAGGACAGTTGAGTTAAAATTCCGAGATTCCGCGAATTATCCCGCGGGAAGCCTAAAAAAATACATCGTAATAATTTAACGGTGCACAAAAAATACACGCGCCAAACTTCATGTTCTGTTTTAGGCTTTTTATGCGATTGTGTGTATGTTTGCTACGACTTGACGCTAAAACGGCTTGATAGATTTTAATGTTTGCTAAGTATATATGGATAGACGGTGACGTCTGAAATAACGCAGCGGAATAAAGATAAAATCTTGAAATGGGTAGAAAGTGTCCGTTGATATTTATTGACTTACTCGCTGTTGCCTGTGGCTTCGCCCCCGTTCCAGTATTTTTTTATTTTGACACGTACAAATCTTATCCTGACAATAACGAACACAGCAAAAAAATAATTATCCAATCCGTCGTTCCGTCGTTCAGAAAGTACGCGATTGCATACATTTCGGCGATTCATTTTTATTTATATAGAAAGATAGAAGAAGATAGATAGATAGAAGATAGAATAATGTTCTTACTTAATAACATAGACGTCTCCAGTTGTTTATTGTCCCAAGGCTGACCCGGTCACGCGGGTTGCCGGACACTAGTCGTCCGCCGCCGGAATTATGTCCGTTTTAATTTGAATCCGATAAATAATTAAAGCTTTTCGATGGTTTATAAAATTGACAATTTAATTTTGATTTAAATTGGATTTAATGGTTTTGTTGGCGTCTGTGGTGGTTTATACATGGACATCAAAAAACTATTTTTTTTATTCATGCACTCGTTATGTGTTATTTTGTCTTGTTTTTAATTGGGAGGTGAAAGTTTGTATGAAAGAAAACATTCCAGAAAATTAATTAATTAATGCTAATACTTGTATGATGAATAAGAATGTTTGTATATGCGTGAGTCTTGGATGTTTGTATATATTTAAGTATATTGTTATTTACCCCCGACGGAAAAAGAGGGGTGTCATCGGTGTCGGGGGACCGCTGAGTTTAATACTTAAAAAATAAGACATATTATTATGTACTTTAGTTTTTGGTTAACCTTAGCGGTCCCCCGACACCGACTTCGCTTAGATAATAAATATTACTAAGTACTTATGCCACAGAATAAGTAATAGTAGTTACAAGTAATAGTAAAAGTATATATGCTTATGTTTAAATTAAATTAGGCTAATTTTGCGGGTAATCTGCATAGTCACCGCGGGAGAGGGATAAACGAATTCTTCGCAGATGAAGTCGCGGGCAACAGCTAGGTAGTTCATAATTATTTTTTACTTTTCAGTTGTCTTTTTTGGCGGCGTTTTTTATTTTTGCTGTCGTTTTTGTCAGCGTTTTTTTTTTCAATAATATATGTTATCTAGGACCCATAGTACAGTCACCAGCATTAATATCTGCCACAGCGGAGCGTGCGAAAATATCTGACACGTCCTTCTGACCCTAGAAATAGAGTCGTATCAGATATTTATGCACGCTTGTTGTGTCAGATATAAGTGCTGGTGACTGTACGAGCTTGCCTTAGTTTGGGTCTAAGTCGATTAGTGTAATTCGTGCCAAGATACGAGTATTATTATTATTATAACGTTTTAAACTTTCGTGATTTTCACTCATAGTCAAATATCACCATCGGACTTATCACGCAAACACACACGAGTAATATTTACCTCGACGTTTCGGCAACATTGCAGTGGCCGTGGTCACGAGTAGAGGAGGCTAGTAGACGAGTCTGCTCGTGACCACGGCCACTGCAATGATGCCAAAACGTCGAGGTAAATATTACTCGTGTGTGTTAACGTGATAAGTCCCGTTGGTGATATTTGGTTATTATTATTATTAATAAAGCCGTGGTGACCTAGTGGTTTGACCTATCGCCTCTCAAGCAGAGGGTCGTGTGTTCGAACCCCGGCTCGCACCTCTGAGTTTTTCCAAATTTATTTGCGGAATTACCATTTGAAATTTACCACGAGCTTTGCGGTGAAGGAAACATCGCGAGGAAACCTGCACAACCTGCGAAGCAATTCAATGGTGCGTGTGAAGTTCCCAATCCGCACTGGGCCCGCGTGGGAACTTTCAAATTTCAAATTCAAATTCAAATGATTTATTCAGTAAATAGGCCGCAATGGGCACTTTTACACGTCATTTTTTTAAACTACCAGCGCTTTCGGAAAGACCATCATTGCCAAGAAGAATGCACCGCAAGAACTTGGCAGAAAGTCATTTTTTTATCAAAATATAATTACAAATAAAATACTTAAAAACTATATTATACAATTAAAGAAAAAAATACAAAAAATAATAATACAGGAAATACAGGGATGTATGGGGTCCCTTAACTATGGCCCAAGCCCTCTTGTGCTGAGAGGAGGCCTGTGCCCAGCAGTGGGACGTATATAGGCTGGGATGGATGGATTATTAATTACAATTACCAGCACCAATATGAGACACAACAAAACGTGCATAAATATCTGATACGAATCTATTTCCATGGCCGGTAAGTAACACGCTTCAGATATTTTTGTACGCTCCGCTGTGGCAGATATTACTGCAGGTGACTGTATATCCACACAAAGCCGGGGCGGGCAGCTAGTTTACAATGAAGCACGTTTTAGACTAAAATGTTTTGCCGTCTCGTAGGCGTCGATATAAAATATTCTGAGCGAGACTTGTAAGTCAATATTCCTTGATAAATGACGCCGCCATATTGAAATATTATATTACCTATGTCCGACAGTTATGGCAAATCCAATGATACCTCATATTATGTATTTATATTTTATAAAGAACATACATACCCACATACATATATACGCTCGAAAAACGTAACCCTCTTTCGGGCATTCGGGTAAAAAACAGCTGAGCAAGCACCATTGCAAAAAAAAAGAATATGACGTAAAAAAAATACATTGGATATTTGCCAAGAGTTGACGGTGAAGCAAAATATCGTGAATAAACCTGCGTACCTGTAAAGCAATTCAATGGTGTGTATGTGAAGTCTCCAATCCGCGCTGGGCCCGCGTGGGAACTACGAACCAAGCCCTGTTATTCTAATAGAGGCCTCAGCCCGGCAGAGACGTATACTAATGGCTGAGATGATGATGATACGAAATTTCAACTAGCTTTGAATACTGGAAGTATCCTACAGTTACAGGTTTAGCTCCAAAAGTCGCAATTTTATAAAACACTAGTGTTTACCCGCGTAAATCATTAGATCCAGTAGCTGAATTGAAATTACGGAATTTTTAAAAATTCCCGTGGGAATTCCCTAAAATTAAATTGTGGTTTTCATTGACGTTACATTTAAAAAAATCGTGTCAAATTTCATGACTAAGCCCAGCCGTTGCTGTTTCGAGATTTTATCCCTCTCCCGTGTGAATATCGGAATAAAGTAGCCTATGTTTCATTCTAGATGTCCAGCTATCTACATACCAAATTTCATCCAAATCCGTCCAGCCGTTTCAGCTTGAAGGAGTAACAAACATACTCACTCACTCACTCACTCACAAACTTTCGCAATTAAAATATAAGTAGGAAGTAGGATGTCCAGCTATCTACATACCAAATTTCATCCAAAACCGTCCATCTGTTTCAGCGTGAACTTACTAAATAAATGTATTTTCTTTCTTTCTTTCTATACTCACTCACTCACTCACTCACAAACTTTCACATTTATAATATTAGTAATAATAAAATAAAATCGTTTAATTCAGATCACAAAGAATCCATAGTTAGAAATCCATAGTTATCCATAATCTAAATATAAGTAGGATTCCACAGAAAAACTTATAACACCCTCTTTTTACGTCGGGGGTTAAAAATAAGGACTAAGAAACAGTATTCCTTGGCGGATATTAACGTCAATAATTCAAATAGTTTACAAGGTTTTTATCAGCTTGCCTGAATTATTTACGACGTTGTTTGTACTGAAGTTTAATGCAAATGTGGCTGTAGTTCACTCATGAATGTTTTTATCCCTCGATGCAAAAAGAGGGGTGTTATAGGTTTGACCGCTATGTGTGTCTGTGTGTCTGTCTCTGTGGCACCGTAGCTCTTAAACGGGTGGACCGATTTGAACGAGCAAAGCTCCACTACAAGTCGAATCTTACTAATATTATAAATGCGAAATTTTATAAGTCTGTTTGTTTGTTTGTGTGTATTTTTGTCAGTTCATCAGGTTTTAACCGCTAAACCAATTTAGATGAAATTTGTTTTCACACCTCTCCTTCAGAAAAGTAACTTTTCCTCCCTGTCGAGAGGGAGCAAAGTGCAACTTTTCTATTCAAGGCTTTTCTAAGTGTTTCATTGCAAAAGCCATTTTTTTAAATTGATAATTGGAAAGCCACGTCATTTTCTATGCTGTTTGTTCTTTAATAATATTTAGAATTTATTTTTGTCAAGTTTCTTAATGCTGTGTGTGAAAAGTTGTATAAGCCACTCGGGAGCAAAACTATTTTCTTCTTGGGCGTTAACACTTGAATCCCTCATTATGCTCAGGATTCTACTTAAGAATCCCTCGCTACGCTCAGGATTCTATTGTAGAATCCTTCGCTACATTCTGGATTCAATTCGCCTCGCCTCGCCTCGCCTCGGCCTCGCCGTAAATACACCATTTTGCTCCCTTGTGACACAAATTATTGCGTCCCGGGGAAGGATATAGGATAGTTTTTATCTCGGAAAATTTCATAAGTAGTTCCTGCGGGAAAGCTAAATCTGAATTATAAAGTGAGTATGTTTGTTACTCCTTCACGCTGAAACAGCTGGACGGATTTGGATGAAATTTGGTATGTATATACTTAGTAGGCTACTTTTTATTCCGATATTCCCATGGGATAGGGATAAAATCTCGAAACAAGAACCGCTGGGCTTAGAGTCATGAAATTTGACATGATTGTTTTAAATGTAATGTCAATGAAAATCACGATTTCATTTTCGGGAATTCCCACCGAAGGCCGCCCACTTTTCTAAGGTTTATCATCGTTTCATCCAGCCTGTATACGTCCCACTGCTGGGCACAGGCCTCCTCTCAGATGAGAGAGCTTGGGCCGTAGTTCCCACGCGGGCCCAGTGCGTGGATTGGGAACTTCACAAACACCATTAAATATAACAAGCACTTATGAATGTCAAAAAAAATCTACCACCGGTTCGGAAAAACCTCTGCTGAGAAGAATCCGGCAAGAAACTCAACGAGGTATATTTTTTTTTTAAAACAGATTTACAATATTATTAAATGATATGTAATATCACAAGTATTTAATACAACTTTATTTTAACACAGGTATGTGCAGGTTTCCTCATGATGTTTTCCTTCACCGTAAAGCTCGTGGTAAATTTCAATTGTAATTCCGCACATGAATCACATTTTTCTAAGGTTACGGTACCAAAATTCCACGTTCAGTTTAAACTCGACTAACCTTCTAGTTAGCAGAATAATGCCAATTGCGGTCAGCGCGTTAGCCAGTGCAACTGATTTTCATGAATTTCAAGTTACAGTTTAATTAAATCTGGAACGGATTGAATGCGGTTGGTGTAGCGGTAGTCGGTTTTGATTTTATCGAAATGTTTGGCTGCAGTTTTGGGTGTCAGTTGTTTCGACTGCTTCATTTTACAGCGAGTATTTTTCTAACCTGATGCAAAAAAGGAGTGTTACGAGGACTTACTTGAGGCGTCCCTAATTTTATTTTACTTATTATTATTTCATTACTAGTGTTTAAATTGAATTGAACTTTCAGGATTTTTAAAAATTCCCGTGGGAATTCCCGAAAATTAAATCGTTGTTTTCATTGACGTTACATTAAAAACGATCATGGTAAAATTTCATGACTCTAACCCCAGCGGTTGTTGTTTCGAGATTTTATCCCTATCCCGTGGGAATATCGGAATAAAAAGAAGGCTAAGTTTTATTCCAGATGGCCAGCTACATACATACCAAATTTCTTGACTCTAATCCCAGCGGTTGTTAAGAGATTTTATTCCTATCCCACGGGAATATCGGGATAAAAAGTATCCTATGTTTTAATCTAGGTTATAAACTAACTTTTTGCCAAATTTCATCTAAATCCGTCCAGCCGTTTCAGCGTGCAGAAGTTACAAACATACTCACTCACTCACAGACTCACTCACTCACTCACTCACAAACTTTCGCGTTTATAATATTGTTAGGATTATTATTTCACTATCGAATTTATTGCTACTATTTTATTTTATTTTAAATTATACTGTATAATGTAATGTGTACTTGCGGTGTTGTATGGCTAAGTCACAAGTGTCCAGTGCATGTACACACATTAATTGTAAGCCATACAACACCGCAAGTCCGGCAAAAAAACCGGTCTATTATCCGGTGAAAACAACGGACGTCTACAAGCGGCCTAACCATAAATAAAAAATAAATTAATGCCTTATTCTTCAAAACATTAATCTTATTTATAGTATAGTAAGACTTTTGTATTAAAATTATTTCAATGAGGGCTATCGTTTTTTGTCTCACTAGATGGCGCACTGTAGCGTGAGGTTTTTAAGTATGGCTTTCAAAGTCTGTTATTACGGGCGTGAAAACAAAGTTTAGATTAAAATCATATTTAATACAACTTAAAACCGTACCATAAAAATATCGAGCATGCCACAGTGTTGCATAGTCCCCGTTTTGTTCGGAAAAAAGGGAGGACAAAGGTTTCCGAAATATAAACCGTCTCAAAACACAGACATTCATTGCCCCGGAACGCATATTTGCCATAATTAATTTCAGATATTGCAAAATATTCACAAAATTATACTAATTATAAATAAACCCGCGTAGCTCACCCAAAAACTATGAGATTTGACATTTCGGAGACCTCACGCTACACTAGCGCCTCTAGTGGCGAATTCATTCGCGATAGCCCTCATTGCCAATTTTTGTAACTACTATTCTTAGGCAACAAAATATAAATACGACCAATCAAGATGAGAAAGGAACCTTTCTTTACAGAAACTAAGCTGATTAAAATTTACTTATGCACATTATTTGAATCACCCATCACACAAAATATTTTCTCTCTTTCAAATTAAAAGAGTTAAAGAAGGATGGATGATCGTAGCCGTGACAATACGTATGGAAGTAAGGCTTTTTCATGAAAATACACTCGTAGTTTATTAACCGGACGACAGAGAGTGAAAACGGTTGCCTTGTCATAGAAACGCGTAAACGGATTTTAGTATTTCATTTAGGCTGTCAAAGCCAAGTAAAGGTTAAAGGATAACAAAATATACAATACAATACAATAACTCTTTATTGCACACCAACACAGTAAGCAGTACAGAAATATACATAGAGATTTTCTAAGGTAAGCAATAGGCGGCAATAGGAAAAATATTTATAGTTATTGCGAGTTACTACAAGTCTTCAACAAATAAGCAAATGTAACAACATGGTAAATATTATTATAAACTAGTTTTTTCTCGCAGCTGCCTCAATTCTTTCATCACTTTCCTTATCCTGCAGGACTTACGCTATTTTACGGGACAAAAACTATTTTAATATATATTTTCCGAGGTCACAGACTATACCTATGTTCCAAATTAATTTAAATATTTTCAGCGGTTTAAGCTTAAAGAGTTAACAGACAGATATACATACAGATAGAGTTACTTTTCCATTTTAATATTAGAAAGGATATAAAATTATACAAGCTTATTAGCCTTTTTATTCTTTTCGCAAAGGTTCAGCAAAGCACCCTTAATTAATCTTTTGTTACAGATGTTTATGAGCGGTGGTAATTGCTTTTATAAGGTGATCCGCCTGCTCGTTTATCACATATAAAAAAATTACATGAGAAAAGTCAAATACCTGTCGCCACTCTTCAGCACAGCACCGCTCGTTTGGTTAAACAATAATCTCGCTCCGCAATTTCGCTGACTTTAAAATAAGAGCATAATGGTTTCAGCAACAGCTCATTAGGCGTTTTCCTTCTGTTCTGGCGCGAGATTTAATTTCCTTGTTCTTTATAAAAACAAGACACTTTTAGCCTTTCGTTGAAGGCTGGTTTTAAATAGCAAAAGTCATTTTAATCCGTTTTTTAACTTTGACATGACGGTCCCTTGCCATCGTCATCGTGACATCTTTACTTATACCTCTAGTATACATAAAAGTACTCATGCTATACCTTGACAAGTTGATGTGTCAATGGAACCCTGTCGCACGGAGACTCTGCTGCCTTTATCAGGATTTTTTTGATAAGTGCGGCAAATGCTGACTGCAACATGGTTCTGTCTTTATCAAGGTATAGAGCTCGTAGGTACTGTAAGAGACGCAAGAAACCAGATTAATCCCATGAAAAGTAGCTCGAATGCTTGGAATACTACCTGTACTGACATGCCGATGCCTAGCTATCTCCTTGGAACTTCCAACAGAGCTAGTGCAGCATCTAAATTGGCTGAAAAAACGTAAGTACATATACCGTAGCTAGTTTTGTGTATTGTAAAAAATTTGTTTTAGTTGTCGAGTTCACTGCTGTTGTGTTCTTTTAACACTTAAATGGTTCCAACGGAAGACCAGCGTCGGCCGCGAGGTTGACATCATGCTGAGTTGGGACCATTTCGTGACAAAATTTATTTTCTTTTTCTTTTATTTGTTAAAAATGTCACGAATAAATGTTTTTCTTTCTTTCTTTCTTTCTTTCTTACCGACACAAGGGTTCAAGGAAAGGCCTTATAACTTCTTTAAAGGCTGGCAACAGACCAACATCAATGCCTTCCTTTCAGTTTTTGATGCTCATGGGCGGTGTGATCATTTCTCGTATGACCCACATGCTCGGTTGCTTCCCTCTCGAAATAAAAAAAATATATAACAAAAAATTGAACCGACTACAAAAAACCATGAAAATAATTTTCTACCAGTCGTATAGTCGTCGACCTCATCTCCATACTATTTATACTTCAATCACTCCTGCTGGCTCGTACTGAGGCACCGACTTCAGACTGGTAGAAAATTATTTTCATGGTTTTTTGTAGTCGGTTCAATTTTTTTTTCACGCTTTTTAATGTACTTAAAAGATCTAAGATACAATAGTTTAATAAAGAAATACAACCGAATTGATAACCTCCTCCTTTTTTTGAAGTCGATTAAAAACCGATGTCGAGACCCTTGGTCCGTGGTGTCTTAAGGTCACAGCTCATTACAGCCACCCGGCACCCGACCAGCACCGCCTCAAGCGGTTAGTACCTATTCTTCATATGCATTTGTATGGGTATGCGCTTACTACATCAACTCCGTACCGTCACGGGATCGCCTCACTCGCGGGGTTGCCATGCGCGGACGGCGAGTGGACCACTCGCTGACAGCCAGCTGCTCGTCGCCATAGTGACTACTAGGAAATTCGTAGATCACGCGACGCCGAAAGTCGAGGCGGTGCTGGTCGGGTGCCGGGTGGCTCTAATGAGCTGTGACATTTAGAGCTTCGAAGCTTTACAAGGAAATATCAAAAAGCTGGCAGCTACCTCGGACAAAGAATTAGCTTAGTTATTCAGAGAGGGAACGCTGCCAGCTTGCGTAAGGTGCCTTTTCCTACATAAACCAATTCTTGGTCTAATTTTTTTTAGGTAAAATAAGTATAGGAAAAGTCTATAAAAATAGGTATAATTTAATTATAAGTAATTATTTTTTTCAGTTTATATAAATAGGTTAATAGGTACTGAGAAAAAGTGTGATGTTCGGTTCTAAATAGCCTTTTGTTGCTTGCTTCAGAAAGTCTGAGTGTACATTTCAGTGTATATTTCAGCTTATCGGAAATATAAACGAAGACATGGATGCACAGAAAAACCAGAAAAAGAGACCAGCGCTGGGTTCTCAGCATTCCGTGCTGCGTGCCATACCCCTACACTATCACTGGACACACACGTATGCACACATATTTCAGGTTGCTTTTTTTTGTTTTGTGTAAAAGTAACAAATTTGGAGTTGAAATAAAAAATACAAAAAGACTCCAAATAATTTCAGCAAATTTAAAAGCAAAACCGTCAAATCTGGGTAGAATTTACATTATCGAGTACGTACTACTACCCCATAAAAGTTTATGAACATTTACCGCTGCACCCTATACGCACTTGGCCAATTTTTAACTGCATCCGCTAGTTCCATTTTGTGTTTTTAAATATTAATGGTGATGACATGCATTGTGTGCGGCCATTACTGCGCTCGTTGCTTCCAATTAAACGGGCCTTCGTTAAAAGTACCGAATTTATTCATCGAAAGTGTTAACGACTTTAAATTACACGACATTTTGTTGCACTGCGTCATATTCATATTCATTCATATTCATTTATTGCATCATGTTCATTAGTACAATTATTGTAGATCTTAAAGTAAACATGCCAGTAGTGTACATGTCCTGTCAGGGCACTGCAATTTTCTTACATTCAAAATTTAAATTCTTCGATACATTATTTGAACTGAGTGAATGAAAATATATTCTTAACAATAATTAGAAAAATGCACCTACATTAAAGTTTCATTATTATTAACAAAATGTCAGCGTAAAAAAGAAAAAAAATGTTATAATTATCTTATCAAAAATCATAAAATGAAAGCATAAAATAAAATAAAAATAGTTATTATCAATGTCAATATCGATGTACTAAATAATGATACTAAATGATTTTCCCAGGGCTACAATTGATAAAATAACTAGCAACCCTAAGAACACAAAAAACATAATTAAGAATTTACTTATTAAGGGCAACTCATAGCCTAGCAACTAAAATCTTTAAAAATAAAGATTAGCTAGGAATATCATTTAACTAATTGTAAAATTGTTATGAAATAAACAGTTATAAATTTTTTTTTTTTATGTGAGTCAGGATTTTTTTTAACAGACCATGCAGTAGATAGAATAGACATCTTAGATGAATGATTTCATTGGTCTCGCGCGCTCGCTCGACTAGATACCGCCGGCGTACTTGTCAAATGCGGCAACAAATAGTACGCCGAAATCGGCGTACCTGAGCCCGAGGCGAGTCAGTCGCGTTGCAAACTGTGTGTAATGTGCATGTCCCGAATTTTTGTTAAATTTTGGTCAAAAACCGAAGTAAAATGCCAGTTTTCGCAGTGAAACTGTTTAATAATAATACTACAAGAAATAAAAAGGACACTGGGATCACATACCATCAGTAAATATCGTATAATTTCGAAATTACAAAATAAAATAACATGATCCCTAAACGCCATTCTGTGTTGCCGCGTACACAAGAATCAAATTCCCCGTGGTTGAGATTTTAATAAATTGAATTTTATTATTATCATCATTAAATGATGATAAATTTTAATAACTTATTTTATTTAAGTATCTAACGTAATTATTACATATACATAACCTAGTTCTATATTATTTAATGTTTATCTTTGTGATATTATACACTGAAGGTGTATAAATTGTTACCCGACACTATTTAATTAAGGGGTGAATGTGTCTTAAAATTAAAAATGTTTTTCGTCTTCCCAGTCAAAAGCCCGATCAGCTGATTTACTTAGGTATTACGGGAAAGGAAAAATTTTTTTTTTCGTATTTCTACCCATTTTCCTGAAATGTTAACTTTTTACCCGACTGCCCGAAGGAGGGTTATGTTTTTCAAGCGTATGTATGTAAGTATGTATGTATGCATGTACCTATGTATGTATATTTTGTAAAAAAATTTTTTATTTTAGTCTTAATTAACCTGTACATTATATTAGGTTTAACTATAGGTGCAACGTGTTAAGTACGCAAAACTTCTTAGTTGGTGACTCAGTCCATGAATTTTCAGTAATAATTTGTAAATATTGAATGTCCTTAAATATATATATTTTTTAATTAAAAGTGAGGCCTGATCATTGATACCTACATCATACCTACCATTTTTTTAAAGAAGAAACCTACGCCTAACCTATACACAAACATATTAATACATTCACTCTTAATTACTTCTTAATTTCTAACCCCCTTATTCATAAACGACAATCAAACCTATTTTAGTTAAAATGCCGCTAAAATTCGTTTGTCCTTATCTGTCACTTCGACATTTGTATTTGTTAGAAAGGGACAAAGCATTTGTTAGTTAACATAGGCTTGTTAAGTTTTATGAATAAGGGGGTAAGTATTTCCCAAGATACATTTTGTAACCAGTAACTTAATAGACCACAGAATAATTTATTTTCCCAATAATTCGGGTAACAGTGGAGCAGCTGGCAACACAATTCGTCACGCACACTAGCATCCTTGCAAATTGTCTTACACCGTTCTTACGCACACTACAATATTGAGTTGCCGCATTCACGAACGCTTTGTTTTTAGTTAGGGCGGTATCTAGTCGAGCGAGCGCGCGAGAGAGACCAATCATTCATCTAAGATAGACATATTATTAACTAATGTTTACCCGCAGCTTCGCACACGTAAATCATTAGATCCAGCAGCTGAATTGAAATTTTGGGATTTATGAAAACTTTCCGTGGGAATTCCCGAAATCTAAATCGTGGTTTTCATTGACGTGACATTAAAAATCATGTCAAATTTCATGACTCCAAGCCCAGCGGTTGTTGTTTCGAGATTTTATCCCAATCCCCTGGGAATATCGAGAAAAAAGTAGCCTGTTTTATTCCAGATGTCCAGCTATCTACATACGTATAGGAGTAAGAAACATATTCACTCACTCACTGACAAACTTTCGCATTTATAATAATTTTAAGTAGGATTAATTACCCTTTGAAAAAACACAATAGTAATTATATAATAAATTCACAACAAAATCATAAAATGACTACAAATAAAATGATGTATAATAGTAATCGAAATAAATAGCTTGTAGGACCTTGTGCAAGGTCCGCCCGGATTGCTACCACCATCTTGCTCGCTAATCCTGCCGTGAAGCAGCAGTGCTTGCACTGTTGTGTTTCGGCGTGGAGAGTAAGACAGCCGGTGAAATTACTGGCACTTGAGGTATCCCATCTTAGGTTGGCAGTCGAATAAAAAAAAAGGTACCACGCGACACTTTGACACATCGTAAGATTCATTGTTCATTGAATAAAGAATTTTATGAATTTCCTTTAAAGCCGAGTTTAGACTTGCAAGAAAAATCGTGCATGTTGCATTACATTGCGGCGCTCGATTGACCACTACAAACTCGTTGGCTTTACGACCTTGCAATGTAAAGTGTAAAGAACACGGTAGTCGGCCGCATTCGGCGAGCGACAGCTGCCACCGCCTTAATATGGCCGCCGCAGTAGACGGACAGACTAATGTAAAGTCGACGGTCGTTCGCCGAAGTAGTTTGAAACAAATTCGACGACCGGATTAGGTGAATGACGCAGTGTAATTGCTGCTTAATGCAACTTGCACGATTTTTCTTGCGAGTCTAAACTGGGCTTTACAGCGCGGTGTTATTTTGGGATTGCCAAGAAAATTTAGTGAAATCTTGGAATTTCCATCCACCATCCAACTATCAGATTTAACCGTTAACGAGATCTAAGCCGTAAATACTTTTGACTTTGACTTTGACTTTTGACTTTGACTTTTGACTTTGACCGAAAGCAAAAATCACAACCGTACAAATTTGTAGCTATCTATAAATGTATGCTAGCAGAGCCCCTCTTGTAAGCAAAATGTACGCAGTGTGTCAAATGGTACGTAGCTCTTAAAATACCCTCGTTGAGTTTCTTGCCGGATTCTTCTCAGCAGAGGTTTTCCGAACCGGTGGTAGATTTTCTTGACATTCATAAGTGCTTGTTATAGCCTAAATTGAATAAAGATATTTTGACTTTGACTTTGACTTTGAATTACATTGAACTTTGAAAAACAAAAAAAAACAAGACTGAATAAAGAAAGGATTCAAGTTTTTAAAATTTACAATTTCCAAGCGTACTTTTTTATTCTATTTCCATTTCTAAAGCTAATTTACTTCCAACTTCAAAGCTTCTTTGTGACGTGTATTTGGTTGCATAAAATTTTATATTTTACGCTTTTTTGATCTTTAACAAGATTAGTCTTTACTATTAAAGTAAATATTGCTACTAACATTATTACTAAGAACTTAAAAAACGTTCATTCGCAAACATTTCTATCCAAATATTTAGATGGAAAACGAAATTATATTTTTTTCCAAGGCGAGTCGATAAACTTTACAAATTCAGTCTTACTGTCTGCTTCATTTTTACTCAAAGTGCCCGAAATAGTCTTGCCGGGTAAGCCTATACCTATAGCTTCTCAAATAGAGGTCGTGGGTTCATATCCGGGCTCGCATTACTGAGTTATTCGAAATTCATGTGCTAAATAACATTTGTAATTTTGAACATGAAACTAACGAAGTACCCAGCAGTGGGACGTATATGGGCTGGGATGATGATGTCCGAAATATTCAAGAATGATAAGGTAAGTTCACTCAAAAATCACTGCAAAACTCAAAGGTTTAGTTAAGTGAAGTCGTGCACACCGAGGGTTTCTTAGAAATTTGTAGGTTTCTATAAATACACAAAATCAGCAGAGTCGAAAGTTCTTACATGTGGTAGAGCCTTACTGTAACCACTTGCTGGCTGCAGTATGGATGGGCCGGCTCGACCGGGTTAGTACCACACTCCCACAAAATACTGGCGTGAAATAGTAGTTTTTAACCCCCGATGCAAAAAGAGGGGGGGTTATAAGTTAAAAGACCGCTATGTGTGTCTGTCTCTCTGTCTGTGGCACCGTAGCTCTTAAACGGGTGGACCGATTTGAATGCGGTTTTTTTTTATTTGAAGGCAGGTTCAGGCAGCTGTTTTTGAGATATTGAACTTTGAAGTGACAAAGTCGGGGGTTTTCCAATTTTTGGTTGGCTAGGTTATGCTACTATGTTTCGTGTGGTGAGTGGGAGATGCGGAGGGCCAACTTCCCTCCCCCCTATTACCTACAGGTTTTTCTTGTATGGGCGCTCCTTTTTTAATCACTTTGTCTTTTGATCGCGTTGATTTTGAAATTTGATTTCTTGCTGCTTCAAGAGTAGCTGATCTGTATTTAATATTGATTTCAGCTATTCAATATAGATCGATAGATGGACAATAAAGTGATCCTATGAAGGTTCGGTTTTTCTTTCTGAAAAATGGAACCCTAAAATAATTTGTTCCAGTCCAGTCAAAATAAAACAGTAGAAATCATTGGACACGTATCTGAATATCGAAAATTGAAATATTGATACTTAAAATATCGATGGTCAAAATATCGAACCTAACCTAACCACAATATATATACTGTGACCTAACCTTCTTTCGATATTTTGACCGTCGACTTTTTAACATTAGATACATTAATTTTCGATATTCAGATAAGTAGGTACCTACGTCCTCAAATCATTTAAGTACACTAGAGGAAACTGAATCGCATACCAGAGTGGAACCTTTTCATAAACAAAATGGTTATGATTTCTTTGACAAAATGGGGTGTTAATATAACATTAATAGCACACAGGGTTCCACCCTTGCACGTGAACCAGTTTCCTGTAGGGTCAGGATTAGCCTAAAAAAAGTTTATTAAAAACTTTAAAAGCAGAATAAATCCAACTAAAAATATTTGCTGTCTAAATCTGTATCAAAGCAATTTCATGAAAATATCATCAGCGGAAAACATCCGTACCATTCATATTTTCAAAACCGCAGCGTTTCCTACATATTTTTTGCATATATTATTAAATCATAAACATACTTCATGCAATAAAACAACAATCTACACCAGTTTACCAGAGAAACACTCGTTGTTTGATCACCATATTTCCCTTTGTTCGTGTGAAAAGGACCGGTCAATACGAGGAAAAAAGACAACTGTTGTTTTAGAACGTAATTGCACTTTTTCAGCTGACTGGTGACAATTGGGACAACCGGGTAGTATTCAACTGCTTTGTCCGCTGTTTGTTTCTATTTTTGTTACGCCGAACAGTATTTTGTCGGTTGATGTTTGCTGTTGGTCGATTGGTGAAACAATAAATTCTCATAGTCCTTGTTAATTTTTCATATAACGTTTTAAACTATCGTGATTTTCACTCATAGTCAAAATACCACAAACAGGACTCGTCATGATAAAACACACGAGTAATATATACCTCGACTTTGCGACCCCATTACAGTGGCCGTGGTCACGAGACCCTACTACCACTGTAATGTGGTCGAAACGTCGAGGTAAATGTTACTCGTGTGTTTAGCGTGATAAGTCCTGTTTGTGGTATTTTGACTATAGTTTTTCATATGAGTCATAAAAGCAAATGAAAAATATAAAAATAATAATGCTCTTGAAATTGCTTATGCTCTTTTATTCTTTTTCCTGTCATTTGCTCTACTGTTTTGGCAAGGCGTAAGCCGAAATTAGGTTTCTTTTGGAATTCCTACTAATATTATAAATGCGAGTAAGTGTGTGTGTGTCTGTTTGTTACTCCTTGATGCTAAAGCATTTGAATGAAATTTGGCATGAAAGTTGAAAAACAATAAGTACTAGGCTCCTTTTGTCCCGATATTCCCACGAGATCGGGATAAAATCTCAAAATGTCTACTGCTAGTATTCATCATTATCATCATCATCCCAGCCTATATACGTCCCACTGCTGGGCACAGGCCTCCTCTCAGAATGAGAAGGCTTGGGCGCTAGTTCCCACGCGGTCCCAGTGCGGATTGGGAACTTCGCACACACCATTGAATTTCCTCGCAGGTTTGTGCATGTTTCCTCACAATGATTTTCTTCCCCGTAAAGCTCGTGGTAAATTTCAAATGTAATACCCTTCTAGATATACTTCATGTCAAAGTTCGTAGAATCACTGAATATTAATTTTGTTGATAGAGAAAAGAAATCATATTTCATATCCTTTTCCAAGCGCTTGGAGAATGTAAATAAAAATCCATCGTCCGGTTAAATCATGTTTTTATTTAATCTCCTCCGCGCCTGACAAAACATTAAAATGGAACAAAATGGCCGTCGCGATCCAGTTTACATTTGACTTGATGCGATATTGGATTGGGCGATTGACGTGGTCGCGAGTTCATTCGGGGGTTTAAAAAGTTTATTTGTATAATTGTTTTCGTTTTTTAATGGGTTTGCAATATTGTTAAGGGGTTTAAAGGGAGAATATTAAAGTGACTCCTTAGCGATTTATGCCGATGCTTAAATAAACGGGAGGAATGGTCAACCTCTATAGGTTGACCATTCCTTCCAGGTGACTATTCACCTGTGGCCTGTGGAACGTACAAGCGTCTTTTTTTTATTATTCGACTGAATGGCAAACGAGCAGACTCCTGATGGTAAGAGATCACCACCGCCCATAAACATCTGCAACACCAGGGGTATTGCAGATGCGTTGCCAACGTAGAGGCCTAAGATGGGATAACTCAAGTGCCAGTAATTTCACCGGCGTCTTTATTGAAATTTTAAAAAGTGTACAACATGTCTCTAATCATCAGACAATGATGAATAGAACGTGTTGATTAGAGTCATCATCATCATGTCAGCCGAAAGACGTCCACTGCTGGACATAGGTCTCCCCCAAGGCTCTCCACTCAGACCAGTCTTGTGCTTTTCGCATCCACCGCGATCCCGCGATCTTAACCAGGTCGTCGCTCCATCTTGTTGGAGGCCTACCGACAGCTCGTCTCCCGGTCCGCGGACGCCATTCGAGAACCTTTTGACCCCATCGGCCATCAGTCCTGCGAGCAATGTGCCCCGCCCATTGCCACTTCAGTTTCGCAATTCTTCGAGCTATGTCGGTATTAGAATATTTCTTACCTATATTACAGGGCGGCCATGCCGTACAAAATACGCGTTCTTGAATCTACATAGGCACGACGACATCTGTACACGCGTCAATGTGTGCGTAAGCTGCACAGGGCTGACTATTGCAAAACCGTATAGTAGGTACTATAAGTGCTACCAATGACATTTAAAGGTGGCTTTTAGATATGTGCATATAAATTTAATCGTTAATCTTACCTATTTCGAGGGTATCCTGGCAAAACAAATTAAGTGCATTTTTTTTTAAGTTACATACATAGCAAAACTGTATAAAAAATAAGTATTGTGCACTTATCCGGTTCTGCCAGAATATCCTCGATTTATTCTAACCTACTTAAAATGTGTCTGTCTGCGTATTTTAAGCATTATTATTTTAAATTACAATAGATATGTTTACCAACTTAAAAGAATCATTCGGTAGATAATTATTTCATGTATTAATCACGTTAATTTCAGAAATCACTACCTATTTATTTAGAAAAAGGAAGTAGGTAGGGTACCGTTACGATTTCGCAAAATTATTGCTCCCGAACTTAAAGCCGTGCGGCCGACATACATCGCGTCGCGCACCCGACTGCTTTCCTGCGGTTTTCCTGCAATCTGCGCTTGAGGGGTGGGGTAACTAAAACCGGTGCGGGGCGGAGCGTGGCCATTCTGTACGTTAGTACTATTATATATTCTGTGCCTATGTACCAAACGCCACTCCATATTAACAGAAAATAAGATTGATTTACGATTTAATACGAGCGGACTTCTAAAGCTAAGAAAGTGCGAAATTACTGTGAAGTTTTTCAAGTATTGTGTAAAGTAAGGTGACAGTGTGAAAATAAAGCCTACTCTTAATCATCGGCGTAAGAAGTGCTTTTCAATCACGAACCCACCCCTCGAACGTACAAGTATTATTATTTTTTAATATTTTTCTAATCAAATTATTTACAATACAATGATTCTTTATTGTACACGACAAAGTAAGCAATAAAGAAAACGGATACACAGAGAGAAAATTACAAGGTAAGCCATAGGCAGCCTACAATATTAGAACAATACAAATACATTATAGTACACGACACAATACATATTAAGATTGGTTTTTGGTGTCTTTTTGTATTTTTTATTTCAATTACAATTTTTTTCTTTTACGGTCATCCCGTAAAACCTAAATTGAATATTTTTTTTATTGATTAATTTGATTGCTTAATAGCGACATCTCTTGTCCACGTGAGCGGCTAGTTCCGATGGAGTGTTGAAAGTTTCTCGATGTGTATGTTTTGGACGATAGTTACTTTATTGACCGATAGGTTTCGCTGTACTTAAAAATAACCTAGATAACGTTGACTGACTGTAAACCCATAAGATAGTTGAATGATTGAGTATTAAACGGATTGGCATAGCAATGGTGTTTGGTGTAATTGTTTAGATAGGTTTCCCTGTACTTAAAAATAACCTAGATAACGTTGACTGACTGTAAACCCATAAGATAGTTGAATGATTGAGTATTAAACGGATTGGCATAGCAATGGTGTTTGGTGTAATTGTTTACAGTGGTCCTTCGAGCCGGATAGGAAACAGTCACAGTGAGTAGGAAGTGAAGTGTAGACAGTGTAGTGCAAAGAGGTAAGTACAGTGAAGTGAAGTGTCAGTGTCAGTGAAACAAACTTAGCGGAAAAATCGTAGCTGTCAAAGACTTGCAAAATTTCAGAATCTTATTCTATGGACTTAGTAAATTCAGCGCGCAAAATTTAAAAAGAACAGTCGTCACAAATTTACAGTAAAATGACCTTCAGTCATTTTAGGCGGGAGTATGTCGCTAGTGTCGCTGCTTAAGTGACTAAATAGGAAACAAACAATCTGAGATATGTGGTGCATAAGATAAATTTGTGTCCGTACTCCTGTCCAGTGGTAGTGTAGGGGTAGCACGCAGCACGGAATGCTGAGGACCTGGGTTCGATTCCCAGCGCTGGTCTCTTTTTCTAGTTTTTCTGTGCATCTATGTTTCAGTTTGTATTTTCGATACAATACACTATTACAATATTAGATCATTCCAGAGAAGGTACTCTACACGAGATTTCGCCCTTCGTCCAGCGAGCAGAGACGCGTTGTATAACTATATCTTTTTGAATATCATTAAGAAATAAGCGGAATAATTAAAGAAACTTATAGCAGTGGCTGGCATGCGCTGACGGCGCATGGGTATCGCAGCGTTGCCAACTGGGAAACTTTGATCGTAGCGGATCGCGTACGCTGCACTCGACATTCATGGGCAAATGTTCGAGCGTTTTGACCGCGCGGTCAAAGGTCATTAGCGTCTCACGTTTATATAACACAACGGAAAGATAAGTCACAAGAATTTTAATCACGCTAAATTCAGCATCGGTATAGTCTTCAATTTTCATGAAAAAACAACCCTGGGCATTACCTCTTTTAATAACACCTGCGAAGACACCAATGACAAAAAAAACGCTGCAAGTAATAATTTTTCTGTATGTATTTTATAAATATTATTTGAATTTTACAGCGCATTGGTGTTTAAAAATTTAATGCTCTAATTTTTTGTGAACAAGTAAATAAATAAATCTTTAACTCCCTACTGGCCGAATAGTTAAGACGTTTCACGTAAAAACTACGTCTATTTCATCGTAACATTATCCCCATTTCACCGCTAACCTAATCTTGTAAAACTCGTAAAACCCACATAAGCAATGACTCGCCCAATTCACGGGAGAGCTGAAGGACTTTTTTGGGTTCCGTGCTAGCAAAAAAGCCTTTTCGTAACCATGTCGTGATGATATCGCATAAACTGATAAGAAAAATCATTATGACATTTAATTTTACTGTGGTGACGTTCAACTATGACTCTGACTCAATGAAATGGTTGGGTTGTGGTCAAAATAAATTATCCAATTTGTATCCTCTGCTTAATCGTAGGTAAAAGGTAAACATAATGAAAATTTGATAGTATGTGACGTATCTGCAACAACAAATAGTAAAATATATAGTACTAGGCGTTGCCCGCGACTCCGTCCGCGTAGTTTTTGTTTACCGCTATCACGCAGGAACTTTGCAATTTTCCGGTATAAAAACTGTATGACCTTCCCGGGGACTCAAACTATATACCGAATTTTATCTAAATCGGTTTAGCAGTTTAGACGTGATTGAGTAACAAACATCCAAACATTTTCACAAACTTTCACATATATAATATTAGTAGGAAGTAGGATAAACAAACTAAAAAAAAAACCATTCTTTCATAGGTGTGTATAGGTTCCCTCACATTTTTTTATTCACCGTTATAGCTGGTGTCGATGGAGGACAAAAGGAAACGTCTTCTTATCTTTTCGCATATATAATTAAACGTCTTCTTAGTTAGTATTTGGGTTCACAAGAATAAATTGTACACAAAATTACGGCTCGCGAGGCGCGCGCGTGCGGCCGTTCGGAGTTGCTAGCCGAGAGAGAGAGAGATGCCGAGCGAGCGAGAAGGCACAGGTTGCGTTCTGAAATCAAAATAAGGTTCGCGCTACACTGGTCATATATTACGAATGTAAATACGGACAGGAATTTCGAAATACCTGAAGATACAAGCCCGGGTGTGAACCCACAATTCTGTGCTTGGGTCAAACCACTAGGCCACTACGGCTTTCTAGCTAATAATAGGAGCGTGTTAAGAATAGGGTACGGAACTCTTTGAATCAGACACTTTTTCGCATTTGACTGGTTTGTTCTCGAGAAATTTCCATTCGTAATGAACTGAGGGTTGACTAAGGGATGTATAAATATAAGGGGTGGGAGTTTGAAGGGGTCGGGCTTTGCATTGGGAGTTCAGAGGAGTGTGCGAGTTTCCTTACATTAAAAACCGGCCAAGAGCGTGTCGGAAACGCCCAAAATAGGATTCCGTAGCCATTACGAAAAAATAAAGTAATATTTTTCTAAGGATTTGGTATTTTATACGGAATCTTCCAAGTATATTTATTTAGTTTGTTTATTTAGTAGGTATATTTTATACCTTAGGCTGCTCCGTTATAGTTTTCCTTGAAAGTTTAATATAGTTACTACCATTCTGAATTTTTTCACATTTTTCCTCCCACCGGTTTAGATTTTAGAGGGGGGACGCTCGATTTTTATGAAAATTTGCACTTTAAAGTTGAATATTTCGCAAACAAATCACTGAATTGAAAAATCATCTGAGCAAACCCCTAATGGTTTTAAAAGACCTATCCACCGATACCCCACATCATAGGGTTGGATGAGAAAAAAAAATCACCCTCACTTTACGTTTATGGGAGGTATCTTAAAAAAAATATTTTTTAATTTTTTATTGTACCATTTTGTCGGCATAGTTTACATATATATCCGTGCAAAATTACAGCTTTTTAGCATTGATAATCCTTGAGTAAATCCGCGGACGGACAGACAGACAGACAGACATGGCGAAACTATAAGGGTTCCGTTTTTGCCATTTTGGCTCCGGAACCCTAAAAAGGAAAATGGTGGTAATCTAAGGCGTATTATAAAATTAGTGATTATGGGACAGGAATGCTTGGAAATAATTCCGATCCACATTGGCGATTCCTTACTTCGAACAGCGAAAAATAATACCTCGTTTAGTTTCTTGCCGGGTTCTTCGAACCTTGGACCTCAAGCTTTAAAGTACTTTAACCGCTAGGCTGAAAAGCCGTGGTGGCCTGGTGGTTTGACCTATCGCCTCTCAAGCAGAGGGTCGTGGGTTCAAACCCCGGCTCGCACCACTGAGTTTTTCGAAATTCATGTGCGGAATTACATTTCAAATTTACCACGAGCTTTGCGGTGAAGGAAAAACATCGTGAGGAAACCTGCACAAACCTGCGAAGCAATTCAATGGTGCGTGTGAAGTTCCCAATCCGCACTGGGCCCGCGTGGGAACTACGGCCCAAGCCCTCTTGTTCTGAGAGGAGGCCTGTGCCCAGCAGTGGGACGTATATAGGCTGGGATGATGATGATGATGATGATGATGAACCGCTAGGCTATTAGTTGTTTATGCTGGAATTAAGCAAAATAATAGGATGGTTGGAAGTATGTAAAAATTGAATATGGCTGATATGATGATGATAAAATCGTGTTAAATATCTCCAGCAGTGTATCCAACATGTTCTCGTAATACAACTTGCTCTGTTACGACCACAGTGCGATGATCGCGCCAATTGCCTACTTACCCAACTATCTAACTGTCAACTGAATAGACAATGTAACGAGGCTATACCTAACACTAGACGGCCCTAGGGTAAGATCCAACCGTAAAAATCCGAACTTAGCTGTTTTTCTAAGTCGTCGTCGTATGTGGTCGCCGTGACCGTAACTTTAGCATACCGATATTATAAATAAGAACGTTTGTAAGTCTGTTTGTTTGTTACTAATCCCATCGATGTGGGTTTTCAGAAAAAAATACCTGTTTTGCCTTAACGTCGATAAGCCAAAGGCTACTAGAAACACAGGGAAGCTTAAAGTCTTACAGACTGGCTAAAACTGGGAAATTGCATACGTTTTTTAATAAAATTCTAAACAATATAACAAATGAAAAGGATACAAAATTCAGATCTATTGTCAAGAAGACATTAAATCTAAGGCGTATTATAAAGTTAATGATTATATCATGGACAGGGATATGTGGAAATAATTCCGATCCGCATTAGCGATCCCTTCAAATAGCGAAAAAAAAAATTAAAAAAGTTACAAATAAAAAAAAGTGTGTTAAAAATAAAGTTACGTTAAATACTTGTGATGTATATTTCATTTAATAATTATTGTAAATCTGTTTAAAAAATATAACTCGTTGAGTTTCTTGCCAGATTCTTCTCAACAGAGGTTTTTCCGAACCGGCTTTTTGACTTTGAATTATGCTTAATTTTCCTAAATTTATTACTCAATTTTGTGACGGTCCTTACAACATGTATGGTTAACTGCGTTACAAAACTGTCAATTAAAAGTGGGGCACTTTTTTATTTATTGCTTAAATCGATAGTGGCCGTGATTCTGAGTAGAAATAACCCAATTAGGTTGTCTGAAAATGCCCAGCTACGTCTATACAATGTGTATTCATACAGCTCCTCCACCTCCACACTATAAGAACACCACCACTACGCTGACGTGTTTCGAACTCAACCAGAGTTCATTCTCAGAGCAACTCAACCGAATGTTAGATGCTAGATTGTTAGTCTTCATTAAATTGGTTCAACCATTTCTGAGATATTGAACTTCGAAATACAAATTTCGAGGATTTTCCAACTTTTTCTACATTGGTTAGATTATGTTTTCAGTGAAAAAAACCTATTTTTTGTAGGTACAGTTGTATAGGAACCTTATAATTATGCAAAAAAAACATTACAAAATAATTAGCATGAGTGTATCCACCGGAAAGGTTCCGCGAACGAGCCCTAATCAAACAATACCCAATGCGCCACAGACCCGATTCGCGAGCCCGCACAAAGCATTTCGGGAGTTGCCAGCTTGTGCACCACACTTTTTGCCACATTTCATGGACAGCTTGCATTGATAAGACAAGCTGTATCTAAATAATCATCATCATCATCATCCCAGCCTATATACGTCCCACTGCAGGGCACAGGCCTCCCCTCAGAATGAGAGGGCTTGGGCCATAGTTCCCACGCGGGCCCAGTGCGGATTGGGAACTTCACACACACCATTGAATTGCTTCGCAGGTTTGTGCAGGTTTCCTCACGATGTTTTCCTTCACCGCAAAGCTCGTGGTAAATTTCAAATGTAACTCCGCACATGAATTTCGAAAAACTCAGAGGTGCGAGCCGGGGTTTGAACCCACGACCCTCTGCTTGAGAGGCGATGGGTCAAACCACTAGGCCACCACGGCTTACAAAATAATAGCTGAATAAAATTATTTTCATCATCATCGGGTATAGAAAATAATAAAAGTTTGGTGTGATTATCTTTATCACCCTCCTCATATCAGCTGCAGGAGGTCCACTGTTGGATATATAGGCCTCCCCCTTATGGGGGAGATTATTCGATTATTCGTTTACGATTATTCCTTTCTTCTCCCACAAATATTAGGTATAAATGCGAAAGTTTGCAAGTCTGTTTGTTTGTTACATCATCACTTCTAAACCGCTGAACCGATTTAGATTAAATTCGGTACACAGATAGTTTGAGTTAGTTAGTTTTTATCCCAAAAATAGTATAGTTCCCGCGGGATAGCGATAAACGAATTCTACACGGACGGAGAGATGCTAGTGTTGTATAAACGTGAAAGTTTGTGAGTATGTGAGTGTTTGTCGCTCTTTCACACTAATACGGCTGGACGAATTTGAATGTAACTTGTTGCGTAGATAGCTCTAAAAATGTTCACCACTGTAATTTTAAAGTTCAATTTCATAAACAGCTGGAACTTAGCTGAAAACCATCACGACTAAACTAGCTTTCGATTAAAAGACCTCATCTAAATTGTTCCTGTCCGTACGTCAAAATTATAACGCCCCTTTTTAGCGTCGGTGGATAAAAATCGCGTATTGTCAACTCCTGCCCCATGCTTTGTGCTGTCCACACCTTCGCCAGGCCACCCCTTGGGAGAGAGAAGTCCTGGATTTGATTCAACTTTTAATGGATGCTGGTGTACCTTTGGGGGCTCATCCCTGTTGTTTGGGTTTTATGAAGACTGTAATATAGGTTTTTGAAGGGCTATATAATATATGTATTGTTGATGAAATAATAATATGTACAGTCAAAGAAACTGAATTACATATCAGGAGGGCCTTTTCGCAATAAAATTCACTGTGATTTTTTAGGCAAATATTATGGGATGTCAAGATGACATTTAGTGGCACAAAGGTTCCATCTTGGTACACGATTTAGTTTATTTGACTGTAGGTGTGTATACACGGCCTTAATGTTAAGTGCATAAAGACGTGTATACATATTTTTGTAACTTTGGCTGTGTCGATATCTTTGCCCTTGACTGTACAATGCAATGGTTTCAACAGGATGAGCTGATGCTGCAGCCAGGATATCCAGCACACTAGTAGACTCTATAAAAAATAATAGCACATAATGTCGTGTTTGGATTCGTCTTGATCAGTAATTGATTCTACACACAATGCAGTGCCAAACTTCATGACTCTAAGCCCAGCGGTTATTATTTCAAGATTTTATCCCTATCCCGTGGGAATATCGAGATAAAAAGTAGCCTATGTGTTATTCCAGAGGTTCAGTTACCTACATACTAAATTTCATGGCTGTAAGCCCAGCGGTTGTTATTTCGAGATTTTATCCCTAGGTATCCCGTGGGAATATTGGGTCAAAAAGTCGCCTATGTGTTATTCCAGACGCCCAACTACCTACATACTAATTTTCATGACTCTAAGCCCAGCGATTATTATTTCAAGATTTTATCTCTATCCCGTAGGAATATCGGGATAAAAAGTACTATGTGTTAATCCAGGTTTTAAACTAACTTTTTGCCAAATTTCATCCAAACCCGTTCAGCCGTTTCAGCGTGAAGAAGTAACAAACATACTCACTTTCAAGATTTTTTGTGATAAAGTCTATTCGTGTTAACGTCTTTTCGTGATATAGTCTGTTCGTGATTAAGTTTTCGTGATAAAGTCTATTCGTGGTAAAGTCTTTTCGTGATATAGTCTGTTCATGATTAAGTTTTCGTGATAAAGTCTTAAGTGGGTAAAGTTTTCATGAAAAAGTCTTTAGTGGTAAAGTCTATTCGTGATAAAGTTTTTCGTGAAATAATACTAGCGCCAAGAGTTTTGTAGTCGGTTCCATTTTTGTTATTTTTTTGGAGTCGGTTTTACTTTTTTGTTAAAAAAAATCTTTTTAGTGATGTTTTCTTGATGTTAGTGGATGTCTCCCGGCTGAAAATGTCTTTACTAGAAGAATAACCACGTTAAATGTTTGTAGTAATCGAATGACCGAGCTTAATTTGACCTAAAACTCGAAAATTATTGTAGCTTCCCACTTCCCAGCACATGCACCCTCCCCCTAACTCAAAGACCTAACCCCTACAATGGCCCCTAATTACGCCAAAAACCTTACAATACAATTTCTGAAGCGCAAGAAAATACTGAAACGGGTCTAAAGCAAATAACCTGAGGGACAGACGCTTCCGAACCGCCGTCGTCCAAGGGACAAACGGCTTTAAAGGAGTATGACCAAATAAAGGGCATACTCTTTTTCTGTTTTCAGTAGGCTTTTTAAGTAGGTACGGGAGTATTTTTTCTTGCGACTGTTGTTAAGTTTTGGGTGTGTGATTCGAGATTTAATAATACTACTAAGATAACGTCGGGTGGTCTAACACTGGTAGCATGGTGAACGGTTTTGTTGCTCTGAAGATGAACTCGGGTTGAGTTCGAAACGCGTCAGCCAGTGGTTGTGATAACATTTATTTTGTTGCAAAGACGTAGCTATCGTTCGTAAAGTCACAACAACTATAAATAATGACCGGATGGCCAAGTGGTTAGAGAACCTGACTACGAAGCTTGAGGTCCCGGGTTCGATTCCCGTGTCGGGGCAGATATTTGTATGAATAATACGAATGTTTGTTCTCGGGTCTTGGATGCTTAATATGTATTTAAGTATGTATTTATCTATATAAGTATGTTTATCCGTTGCCTAGTAGCCATAGTAGAAGCTTTGCTTATTCTGGGACTAGGTCAATTGGTAAATAAATAAATAAATAAATAAATATCACTGGGAAAATTCACACCAATTGACCTAGTCACAAAGTAAATTTAGCAAAGCTTGTTTTATGGGTACTAAGCAACGGATAAATATAATTATAAAAATAGATACTTATTTAAATACATATTAAACACCCAAGACCCGAGAACAAACATTCGTATTTTTCATACAAATATCTGCCCCGACACGGGAATCGAACCCGGGACCTCAAGTTTCGTAGTCAGGTTCTCTAACCACTAGGCCATCTAGTCTTCTAAACTTCGATGATGCAATCCATTGTTAAGTCTTTGCTTTAGGCCACGTGGGCCGTAAAACTAATTAAAAACTAGCGTTTACCCGCGGCTTCGCACGTGTAAATCGTTAGATACAGCAGTACAATTGAAATTCCGGGATTTCATGAAATTCTCGTGGGAATTCCCTAAAATTACATCGCGGTTTTCATTGACGTTAAATTAAAACACCTATGTCAAATTTCATGACTAAACCCAGCGGTTGTTATTTCGAGATTTTATCCCTATCCCGTGGGAACATCGGGATGAAAAGTATCCTATGTGTTATTCCAGATATTCAGCTATCTACATACCAAATTTCATGACTCTAAGCCCAGCGGTTGTTATTTAGAGACTTTATCCCTATCCCGTGGGAATAACGGGATAAAAAGTATTTTATAATTTAATCCAGGTTATAAACTAACTCTTTGCCAAATTTCATCTATATTTGTCCAGCAGTTTCAGCGTGAAGAAGTAACAAACATACTCGCTCACTCACTCACAAACTTTGACATTATTATTATTTTTATATTAGTAGGAAGTAGGATGTCTAAAAATGAATCATATGTTACCATAATATATAATATAAATATCAATAGACACCGTGTTTTTATTGATTTCAGTAAATTTCGGCAGACGGCTCAGTTCATTGATAGAAATTCCCTGGAAATTAACTTTAAAGCCAATTTCTTTTTTTGAGAAAGTGCATTACCTACACTCGAGTTATATACTACTCAAAAGAATATAAGGGCCACTTAAATTTTACCGGTAAAATAAATAAAAAATATGTTTGCGATTTTAATTGAATTGTTCTGTGTTATATTGGATTTAATAAAACAATTTTGAGACAAGGAATGTTATAAAGAATTATTTTTATTCGTATTTATAATATTAGAATATCAGCGCTGCGCAGGCGTCTAACGCCTCAGCATAATGCTGAGTCAGCGGCCGTTTCACTTTTGCGGGGACACACAAAATCATATATTTTAATTTTTGTATTCCTTTTTTTTGTTTTATTTATGTATGCTGTTAATTGTAGTTTTTTAGTTTTGTTTTATTTGTGTTTGCTGTTAATTGTTGTTTTTTAGTTTTTTTTTGTATTTGTGTGTCTTTGTGAATGTGAATAAATGTCTTCTATTCTATTCTATTCTATTTTCGTTTCACCCATAAAATTCACGTGGTCCTTATTTTCTTTTGAGCAGTATATGTCCTTTGTATCTATTTTTTTAAAGCAAATAAATACAAAACACGAATAAAACTGCTAGCAGTTTAGAAAGCAGCAAACAATATTTTTGCACTCGCTCTTTACGTTCGTACAGACTTCTTTCAAACTTTCTTAGCAAAAACAGTTCATAACACAACTTTCATGCAATTACGAAAAGTTGCAAGTATTTACGAGTAAGAATACCAGCGGTTAAGGTAAAAATACTACATACATAACAGAAAATGTAGCTCCATCAAAGGAAAAACGGTCGCGAAGAACTTTTACAAGAGAACTATTCGTATTAAGGTCGAGTTGGATGTAAAAATACTTAGTATTTTGTGTAGTGCTTGCATGAAGTATTTAAATTACTAAGATGTGATAAATAAATACTTATGAAACAGAAACAACACCCGAAACAGCGAAATAGGCTGATCCACTGTAATCTTAATTATGCAAAAGGATAATTAATCTCTCTTTTGTAACATTTAATTTAGTTCAAATAGTACACATGCATGTAAAATGTACTTACCAAATGAAATGTATAATCGATTGTGGTTACTAAATAAGAGACATAAATGATTTTGTACTTTGTAATGATTAATTTTAGGTAAATTTTATAAAAAAATCAAATTCAATTTATTTTTTGTTTATAATGGATACTTTCCTGTGTAAGAATAGAATAGAATAAAATAGAAGATTTATTTGCATAGAATAAGTAGTTACATCAACTGTCATTAGATGGTAATGAGACAAAAGGTTTCTTATTGTGCTATTTGTACAATTTTTACTTGTGCAATTGTTGTTTGTTGTTGTTGTAATTGTCACTTGATAAAAGTGAGTGTGGTAAAATTACTTAGAGCACGATTCTGCATGTGATCGCATGGGTAACCTTACCTGAAGTGAGTTTGTTTAGTACCGTCACCTAAACGAGTATTTTTTTATTGCTAGACTTATTCTGTGACAGAAACGCGTAAAAATACCAGGTATTTTTTCGTGTCACTTACCTACATAAAAGTACTAAGTACGCGTACCTTTTACGTTCGAATAATTGCGGCAAAAGAATGTGATTAATCTGAAAAAAGGATCGGGAATCGAAAAGGGAGATAAGTGGATAAAGATTGTCGTTTCAACCTCTTTTGTGGGGGGATTATTTATAAACACAATGAAAGCTGTGGAAGTAAGGTTATTCAATTAAAAGTACAAAGAGACAGACATAAATATTAAAATAGATACAGGGGTCATTCATGAATTAATAGGCGAGGTATGTCCGATGTGTTTCGAACCAGTCCCTAGCTCGTTCTCAAGGTAAGCTCGAACGAAAAGAATTACGTGATTACTGCTCGGCGCAACCGTAAAAAAAAGTAAAAATGCTAAATAGGATTAGGGTTCGATAAAACAAACAAACATTCCGCAAAAAAAAAGAAAAATGCTGAAATGAGTGGTAGTAACAATTTAAATTCCGGGATTTTACATTATTCCCCTGGAAAATCCCAACTTTATATCGTGTTCTTCATTGAAGTTGTGTTAAGAACAACTGTCCAAAATGTCATGACCCTAAACCCAGCGGTTGAAATTTCAAGATTTTATTCCTATCCCGTGGGAATATCTGGGTAAAAAGTAGCCTATGTGTTATTCCAGAGTTCCAGCTACCTACATACTAAATTTCATGACTACCCAGCCCAGCCCAGCAGCCCAGCGGTTGTTATTTAAAGATTTTATCCCTATCCCGTGGGAATACCGGGATAAAAAGTATCCTATGTTTTAATCCAAGCCAGCTTTTAGCTTATATTAAATATAATGACCCGGATAACTCACGTCTTAAATCGAGTTTAGCTCGACATGTTTCGGGCTAATCCGTAGCCCTTCGTCTTCGGAGCAACGCGACTCAGCGGCTGCTGCAACACGCGCACTGCGCGCCGCCGCTCTGCTCGCGCGACTACCCGACGAAACTGACACCGGCACACAACTACCCGCGTTTTCATCATCATTTTCATTACAACTGTCAAATGTAGGGTAGCACACAACACTAACAACATCGCTCTGTAAAGGTACGTTCACACACACCGATGACGCAGCACGAGTATTTAACACCGTTTTCCAACTCGGAGGTCCATCCATCCATCCATAGCAGCCCTTAATTCGTCCGTCTTCGGACATAGGCCTCCTCTCCATTTCTCCACGCCTGGCGATCGACAGCCATATGCATCCATCCTCCGCCCGCATGTCGGCAGATATCGTCCTTCCACCTCATTGGTGGTCTCCCTCTACTGCGAGTGTTTTCACGAGGTCTCCACTCCAGTGTTCGCCTCGCCCAACGATCGTGGTTCATCCTGGCAATGTGCCCTGCCCATCTCCACTTATTCCTCTCGATCTCTTCCACCACGTCCCGAACTTTAGTGACTCGTCTGATCCACTCATTCCTTTTCCGATGCATGACAGTTATCCCGAGCATTGACCTCTCCATTGCTCTCTGTGCAACACGGAGTTTCTCTGCAGACTTCTCTGTCAGTGTGGTGGTTTCCATTCCATAAGTGAAGACGGGCAAGACACACTGGTTGAAGATTTTTAATTTAAGGTGCTGGCGAATCTTCCTTGACTGAAGGACTGACTTATTTGCACCGAAGGCCGCCCACGCCTGCGCGATTCGACGTTCTATTTCAGCCACTTGGTCCTCAGAACCAAGCGTAATCCTGTGCCCGAGATACACGTAGCTGCTGACGACTTCGAAAGGCAATGGACAGTCTCCGGCTCCCGGCGGTATGTTGGTCAAGATTTTTGTTTTGGTGACGTTCATCTTCAGACCAATTTATTAAGCTTTTAGCTTTTTGCCAAATTTCATCCAATTCCAACCAGCCGTTTCAGTGTAACAAAGTAACAGACATACACACTCACAAACTTTCGCATTTATAATATTAGTGGGGTAGGATTGATATAATCATCACCAGCCTATAGCAGTCCACTGCTGGACATCGGCTTCCCCAATAAACGCATATCCAGCTTCTATCAGCAACTTTTCGTAGCTAGACACTCCACCTGGCCTGAGGACGTCCTACACTACGTTAGCTGAGACGTAAACATTGATATGGACCTCCACAAAGTAACGCCTGATTCAACAAATTATTAAACAATTCACAGATACTAATCTCCTAACTTAGCTTAGTTCAAGTCGATCTGGAACTTCAACAAATCCCTGGATGGGCGTCGGCAAATTGCAACTTGTTATTATTGGCCTGGAAGCTAGCAGCTAATCTAATCGGCTTTTACGGTCAAGTACTGGGACCAGCTGCTAAACACTAGTAGAGAGATATTAAGTAATTTGAAAAGCGATTGTTTGCGCCTATCATCATCATCATCATCCCAGCCTATATACGTCCCACTGCTGGGCACAGGCCTCCTCTCAGAACAAGAAGGATTGGGCTATAGTTCCCACGCGGGCCCAGTGCGGATTGGGAACTTCGCACGCACCATTGAATCGCTTTACAGGTTTTTGCAGGTTTCCTCACGATGTTTTCCTTCACCGCAAAGCTCGTGGTAAATTTCAAGTGTAATTCCGCACATGAATTTTGAAAAACTCAGAGGTGCGAGCCGGGGTTTGAACCCACGACCCTCTGCTTGAGAGCCGATAGGTCAAACCACTAGGCCACCACGGCTTCTTGCGCCTATTGTTTCACTAATATTATAAAGGGGAAAGTTTGTAAGTTAGTTTGTTTGTTACCTTGTAACGTCAAATTTGGTATTATGATAGTTTGAGTCCTGGAGAAGGACATGGAATAGTTTTTATCCCGGAAAATTGCATTATTCTCGCGGGATAGCGATAAACAAATTCTGTTCTGTGCTTTACGCGATCACACGCATTCCTTTTACATAACTTGCAGTTTATAAATAAATAAATAAATAAATAAATATCACGGGACAATTCACACCAATTGACCTAGTCCCAAAGTAAGCTTAGCAAAGCTTGTGTTATGGGTACTAAGCAACGGATAAATATAATTATATAGATAGATACATACTTAAATACATAGTAAACACCCAAGACCCGAGAACAAACATTCGTATTTTTCATACAAATATCTGCCCCGTCACGGGAATCGAACCCAGGTTCTCTTACCACTAGGCCATCAGCCCCTGTACCACAGAAGTTACAAGTGCTACAATTCTACAAAATTGTTACGTTTTACTAAGAGAAACTTAACAATTTTGTAGCATTGTAGCACTTGTAACTTTTGTGGTACAGGGGGCTGGTCTAAGTTTGTTGCATACCTACCTCAGAAATAACTTCGTCATAATCATAACAAACTCTTAATATATAATACGACAAGTTAGTGAGACGTTGAAACTATCCGTAAATCCAATCCGTGGCCGTACGGTTCCCGGGGGACTGTCCGGGCGCCGGACAACTTGTTAGCACGCCATTACGACAATCAGCACGTGACATTTATTGAAATAGTGGAATAAACAGTGTTAAAGCTTCAACATTATTTAATAAGATTATTTTTAAAATAAATAAATAATAATAAAATAGAAAGTGTAAAATATATCATAGCAAAATACAATGAAAGGTAAAGGTTTTGCAGGTGGTAGGACCTTGTGCAAGGTCCGCCCGGATTGCTACCACCATCTTGCTCGCTAATCCTGCCGTGAAGCAGCAGTGCTTGCACTGTTGTGTTTCGGCGTGGAGAGTAAGACAGCCGGTGAAATTACTGGCACGTGAGGTATCCCATCTTAGGCCTCTAGGTTGGCAACGCGTCTGCAATACCCCTGGTGTTGCAGATGTTTATGGGCGGTGGTGATCTCTTACCATCAGGAGACCCATTTGCTCGTTTGCCATCAAGTCAAAAAAAAAAAAAAAAAAAGATAAAACATAATCTGTGAAGAGGTAAATGTATCAGCAGGGCTGCTAGTTTTGAGTCCTCACCTTGAAGAAGGAAATGGTAGTGTGGCTGACAATAAGCAAAACACAACCTAAAACAGTACAAGAGAAAATTCTAATTACTTAATTTAAATATGCTTTAACATACTCGTGAAGAGTAAGAGAGAAATTTAAAGCAATCCAATACGCATTATCATAATAAATTTATGTCCTATGTTCGTCCAACAACATGCAGCTTTCTGTTGGTTGACAATCCAGTTTTTACAATTAGTCCTCAAATGGTATAATGGATATGGTGGAGGTAAGTCGTTCCAGCACTTGGCTTTAGGGTCGTGGTGGCCTAGTGCTTCGACCTATGGCCTCTCGAGCATAGAACCGAGCGTTAAAATCTAGCTCGCACCTCTGAGCTTTTCCAAATTCATGCGAGAGTTTCACTTCAATAAAATTATTATTAACAAAAGCTTGTTTTTTTATTGTACAGGGAGTGGCCTGTAATACGAGCAAATAATTAAAACATAGATCATACTCGTCAAACTGAACAACATAAGTTTTGCGATTTTTAAAAATAATGGAGTCTTTACATTTTACTTTTTTCATACAAATTGAATACTGTTATCAATGTACGCCATCCTAGAACCCAACTGACGTCGCCTGTCACGCTACAAAAATCAAACATTTTGCTTCACATTGCTGCTTCGAATAAACTTTAAAGTGTAATAAAAAAAAACTAATTATTTTAAAAGCCGCTATAAGCCGTTATACACCCGGTATATGATAGGGATAAACAAACTGATGGGTGTCCTGATGGAAAGCAATCACCACCGCCCATAGACATCCATAGTATATGTTGAGTTACAGATGCGTTGTCGGCCCGTTAAGGAAATAAGTGCGCTCGTTTGTGATGATCTACAAGTTACACCGCTGCAAGTTAATTCCAGAGCTTTACCATTCGTGGCTAAATATTTACCTACAATCAAAATATGTAATGAAAGAAAGAAAGAAAATAATGTATTTATAACACATTACACAGAACATTACGAAGGATTGCGAAACTAAAGTGGCAGTGGGCGGGGCACATTGCTCGCAGGACTGATGGCCGATGGGGCCAGAAGGTTCTCGAATGGCGTCCGCGGACCGGGAGACGAGCCGTCGGTAGGCCTCCAACAAGATGGAGCGACGACTTGGTTAAGATCGCGGGATCGCGGTGGATGCGGACGTAATGCACAAGACCGGTCTGAGTGGAGAGCCTTAGGGGAGGCCTATGTCCAGCTGTGGACGTCTTTCGGCTGACATGATGATGATGATGATGATGATGTTACACAGGTTAGAGAAAAAAAATATAATAATGAAAACTCATTCACAAAAATATTGTATGAAAAAGACATACACCGCGTACTAGCACCAATATGACAAAGCTTGCATAAATATCTAAGATGAAAAGAAATCTATTTCTAGGGCGTGGGACGTGTTATTTTTGCAAGTTCCCCTGGCGCAGACTTTCACGTACATGCAAAAGTATTACATATAATTATGATTTACAACTAACGGCAACTAACATATTAAAGCTCTTCAAAAACAATCTTAATATGCATTCACAGCGTCGTTCCTTAAAGCTTCAACTTTCTGAATGCTGCTTGCTACGGATCTTTGTCCCTGCTAACTTGGAAGTTCGTTGCAATGAATAAACTTTAAAACCTCGTAAGGCATGCTAAGGAAGCTTTATAGGAGCTTTAAGCCCCACTATATTTTTATAAAGCTTCAAGAGCGTCATTATAAAAGTTATATTAGAAAAGGTTTGCTGTGTAAACGCGATCATAAATGTTAGCGTTGAGCTTATCGTATAAATGCCTCTAGTTTTTTTTATGTTTGTTGAATAACGTGTTGGTTTTAGTAAAGAAAATTATTTTACATCGCTATCTGATATAAAGTTTTTAACTCTAAATCAAAATGCTCCTTAAAGAGATGTACAGTTAACAATCTATGTACATAACAGTGAAAAGCAGCTAATTTATGCTGCTACGGGTGAGTAGAAGATGCTGGTATTTCAGCATTTGTGTACGTGAGTTTACGGCAAATTTTCAATTGATGTTTATTATTAACTTTTGTAATGGACAGATGTTATATTGATTGTTAAAAAGGATAGATAGAACGTTTTTACATCCTCTTCCAAAGGCAGCGCAGCGCGGGGCATTGTGCCTAAGACGCTAGCGGCGTTGCCTCGTTGCACTGCAAGGCTCAGTCTTTGGGCGAAGAAAAAGCCTGCTCTTTGGTCGCCAGATATGCCGATTAGTTTGTTCGACACTTCTTTCATATTTTTTTTTGTAATTGTCAAATCGAGAAAAAAATCCGGAATATTTTGAAAAATAGACGTCTTATTTTTATTAATTAGCTGTTAAAAGGACGGATTTACTCCGAAACACCACATTGCCACAAAACAGATAGGTACAGAAGTCAATCAAATGTATGTACTTCACTTTTCATAACTACGCTCGGCGGTCGCTTTATGGCTGTCAACTATGGTGTTAAAAATAAAGTTGTGTTAAATACTTGTGATGTACATATCATTTAATAATATTGTAAATCTGTTTTAAAAAAAATATATATACCTCGTTGAGTTTCTTGCCGGATTCTTCTCAGCAGAGGTTTTTCCGAACCGGTGGTAGATTTTTTTTTGACATTCATAAGTGCTTGTTATAGCCTAAATTGAATAAAGATATTTTGACTTTGACTTTGACTTTGGCTTATGCACAAAAAACTATCGTGGTAGTGGCACTCGGATCTAGTTGTTTGATTTATTGTTGAGAATGAAACGAGAAGAATGGAAATATAAACTAACTAGCTTTTGCCCGCGGCTCCGCCCGCGTGGTATTCGGTTATCGCGCGCCTTTCCCTCGGGAACTGTGCATTTTCCGGGATAAAAAGTAGCCTATGTCACTCTCGGACCCATAAACTATCTCTATGCCAAAAATCACGTCGATCCGTCGCTCCGCTACGGCGTGAAAGATGGACAAGCACACAAAGATACAAACACACTTTCGCATTTATAATTTATAATAATATTATATAGTATGAGTATAATAGTACATAGTATGGTATGACCTCTGAGTTTTTCCAAATTCATGTGCGGAATTTGAAATTTACCACGAGCTTTGCGGTGAAGGAAAACATCGTGAGGAAACCTGCACAAACCTTCGAAGCAATTCAATGGTGCGTGTGAAGTTCCCAATCCGCACTTGGCCCGCGTGGGAACTATAGCCCAAGCCCTCTTGTTCTGAGAGGAGGCCTGTGCCCAGCAGTGGGACGTATATAGGCTGGGATGATGAGTATAGTATATCATTGTTGCCACTGGTAGCTTAAAAAACGTCAATTCACCGTTTAATGTTGAACCGTCCACTGAACAGTTATAATAACTTTTTTTTGTTGCTCCATTATTGCAATAAAAAGTTCACAGACGCGTGTCTCAAGCGGATGGCACTCGCGCTCGCACTGGTCCCAACCGGTCCGAGATATCGTATCTGTGAGCAGTGTCTATGTGTGCGCTGCTCGAGCGCACTTTGTACTTTATAAAATGGATGGGCTTATTTGGAAAACAGTTTTACGCCATGTCCTTATGTTTTAGACCATCTGTGGCAGTGAAATAACTACTTTCATAAATTAACTAACTTTTATTTCATTTGCTCAATCGAGCTATGAATATTTGCGTTTTTATAACCATTAAAAAAAATCTACCAAAGTAACTAACTAACCTAGAATCAAAACTTTCTAAAGTCATCATCATCATCATCATCCCAGCCTATATACGACCCACTGCTGGGCACAGGCCTCCTCTCAGAACAAGAGGGCTTGGGCCATAGTTCCCACGCGGGCCCAGTGCGGATTGGGAACTTCACACACACCATTGAATTGCTTCGCAGGTTTGTGCAGGTTTCCTCACGATGTTTTCCTTCACCGCAAAGCTCGTGGTAAATTTCAAATGTAACTCCGCACATGAATTTCGAAAAACTCAGAGGTGCGAACCGGGGTTTGAACCCACGACCCTCAGCTTGAAAGGCGATAGGTCAAACCACTATGCCACCACGGCTTCACGGCTTCTAAAGTAAAGGATTCTAAATTTTCATAAGGTTTACCCGAATTTTATCTAAATTGGTTTAGCGGTTTAGACGTGAAAAAGGTAACAAACAAAAGGTTCGCTTTTACTAGCAAAGCAACAATAGATGGCGCTGTATCGAACAACCGTATGCTTTTTTAAGAGAATAAGCACAACCAATTATCATCATCATCATCATCATCCCAGCCTATTTACGTCCCACTGCTGGGCACAGGCCTCCTCTCAGAACAAGAGGGCTTGGGCCATAGTTCCCACGCGGGCCCAGTGCGGATTGGGAACTTCACACACACCATTGAATTGCTTCGCAGGTTTGTGCAGGTTTCCTCAAGATGTTTTCCTTCACCGCAAAGCTCGTGGTAAATTTCAAATGTAACTCCGCACATGAATTTCGAAAAACTCAGAGGTGCGAACCGGGGTTTGAACCCACGACCCTCAGCTTGAAAGGCGATAGGTCAAACCACTATGCCACCACGGCTTCACGGCTTCTAAAGTAAAGGATTCTAAATTTTCATAAGGTTTACCCGAATTTTATCTAAATTGGTTTAGCGGTTTAGACGTGAAAAAGGTAACAAACAAAAGGTTCGCTTTTACTAGCAAAGCAACAATAGATGGCGCTGTATCGAACAACCGTATGCTTTTTTAAGAGAATAAGCACAACCAATCACCACGCCGCTGTAATCGAGTAATCCGCGATTTGAATGAATACGGGCGCATTGTCGCCAGAGCATTTAATTTCAATTTAATTCACAGGGAAGCCCTAGATGCGAGCACGAGAGTGTTATTGTATACTCTTTACTGTATTTAAAACACATGAAAATGACAGTCAACAAGAGAAAGAGAGAGGGTTCTTGCTAATGTGGGTTGAGCATCACGCTACAAGGCAATGCGGCCCAAAAAAAGGTGGTATAGGTTCGAGGTTTGAGGTCTGTATGTTTTTCTGTGGCATCATAGCTCTCAAATGCATAGACCGATTTCAATACGTTTGTTTTTACTTAAAAGCAAGTTTCCTTCCAAAGTTTTGAAAAATTGACATTCTCCCATGATTTTGCGGAGGGTTCTTCTTGGCTATGATGGTCTTTCCGAAAACGATTGTATGTTAAAAAAAGTGACATGTAAAAAAGCTCTTGTTGCACAAATGTTGATTCTTCTTGTGACTCTTCTGGTGTTTCAGGTGTCCATGGGCAACGGTAATCGCTCACCATCAGGCGATCCGTTTGCTCGTTTTCCCCTGATTACAAAAAAATATAATTCTTAGCTGTGTTTGATAATTAATTCAAATAAACAAATAATGCAATTTAATGATGTGTGTGAAGTTCCCGATTCGCACTGCGCCCGCGTGTGAACAGCCCAATAGCTTTCTTATCCTTTTATTCACAAAAAAAGTATTTTTTTTAATTTGGCGAAAAAGTCAATTGTCAGGTGCTTAGTCTGCCAATGTTAACGGAAATAAAAAACACGGAGTATATGCTGGGCTGATGATCATGACAGATCTTTCAATCTTATTCTCATTGCGGTATCCTAACACGTTTTTTTTTAGCTATATAAAGTTACCATAATAAACTAAACTCTCTCGCTTTCTCCCTGCTCAGTTTCATCAGATTAAGGCGAGAACACACGCAGTGAATTTACTTCCTTCATAGGGATTATCTCCTTTACGTGGAAACCCAACGCAATCAGAACCTAAAAACAAGCACACAGGGTTCATTTTCAAACAACTAAGATATTAAGATGCGGTCACACTGTACGTTACAGAGAAGTTAAATTTAAATTAAGTCTCTAAGAAAACAGCTGTTGACGGTGCAGAGGCGTTTTTAATAGGAATTTAATGCTACGATATTGTTTTTAACCCCCGACGCAAAAAGAGGGGTGTTATAAGTTTGACCGCTATGTGTGTCTGTATGCCTGTATTTTTTTTTATTTGACTGGATGGCAAACGAGTAAGTGGGTCTCCTGATAGTAAGAGATCACCACCACCCATAGACACCTGCAACACCTTGCCAACCTAGAGGCCTAACATGGGATACCTCAAGTGCCAGTAATTTCACCGGCTGTCTTGCTGTTTTTGCACGCACTGCTGCTTCACGGCAGGATTAGCGAGCAAGATGGTGGTAGCAATCCGGGCGGACCTTGCACAAGGTCTTTTCACCTGCAAATGCACCTGCGCCTGCACCTGCCTGTATGTATTAAAATGTTACCTATATTGTATTTCAATCTAATTTGTGAAAAGTGTAAACAAAGACGGCATTTATCCGACCACAGACATTCAATGATGTGAAAAACCTAGAACCCATTGAAATAATTAATCTGTGGATGTGCTAATGGTGAAACAAGGGGTTAGTCCCGACTTTAAACTAGGACTTATTTGTCTGCAATCTAAACCGCCATCTGGGGAGCCATTTGTCAAGTTAATGTCGCTTCTGGGCTAACCAAGACTGATCTTTGCTCGTGTCTCTAGAGATCATTGAACCTGGGAATAGTCTAAGGAGAAAGAGAGGAAACATTTAAATCATAAAATTATGAAAAAATATATTATTATTATTAGCTATCGCTAGAAAACTTTCTTTCAAATAAAAAAAAAAACTGAATTCAAATCGGTCCACCCGTTTAGGCGCCACAGTGCCCCCGACAGACACACAGACACGCATAGTGTTCAAACTTATAACACCCCTCTTTTTAACCCCCGACGCAAAAAGAGGGTGTTACAAGTTTGACCGCAATGTGTGTTTGTGAATCTGTATGTCTGTGTGCGTGTGTCTGTTTGTCTGTCTGTGGCACCGTAGCTCTTAAACGGGTGGACCAATTTGAATGCGTTTTTTTTTTAAATTGAAAGCAGGTTTTCTAGCGATGGTTCTTAGACATGTTTTATCAAAATCGGTTTAGCCATTTTTGAGATATTGAACTTTGAAGTGACAATGTCGGGGGTCTTCAACTTTTTGTTGGTAAAGTTACTGCGTCAGGGGTTAACAAGATAAGCGCTTCTCTGTCTCTCTTTATTCGTCGCCTTATAACTCAGCATCAGCAAACCAAACCTACCATCTTTTTAACCTTCCGAGTATTCAAAAACCCTTGTACAAGACTGATTGCACCCTCTTTGTATGCTTTCGCGAGATAATCTGAAAAAATCACAACTCTCACGCTACTTTAGTCCAAACAAATTTGAACACAACACTGCAGGTTTCAAGGTACATTTTTGGAAGCAATCTGTCTAACGAGCCAGACATGATTTCACAAGCTCACGGAGCGGCTCTCAAGCGGATTCACTTTCCATTGCGTAACTAACACGTGTATCATTCGATAGCCAGTTGGTAATGCCCGCGATGTATTCGAAAATTTTGCGAGTGTTAAAGCGATCGCGTTTATTCACATCCAGGGTGTAAGGTGTAAGGTATAAAGGTACGTCCCAAAGGAGCTGCCTTTTGCTCAACAACCCATC